>NC_134355.1:693722753-694024712 GCF_048569485.1 Anomaloglossus baeobatrachus | reverse complement strand
GGACCGACCTCCAGGGGGCAGAGTGCAGGGAGGAGACAGGACCGGCCTCCAGGGGGCAGAGTGCAAGGAGGAGACAGGACCGGCCTCCAGGGGGCAGAGTGCAGGGAGGAGACAGGACCGGCCTCCAGAGGGCAGAGTGCAGGGAGGAAACAGGACCGGCCTCCAGGAGGCAGAGTGCAGGGAGGAGACAGGACCGGCCTCCAGGAGGCAGAGTGCAGGGAGACGACAGGACCGGCCTCCAGGGGGCAGAGTGCAGGGAGACGACAGGACCGGCCTCCAGGGGGCAGAGTGCAGGGAGGAGACAGGACCGGCCTCCAGGGGGCAGAGTGCAGGGAGGAGACAGGACCGGCCTCCAGGGGGCAGAGTGCAGGGGGGAGACAGGACCGGCCTCCAGGGGGCAGAGTGCAGGGAGGAGACAGGACCGGCCTCCAGGAGGCAGAGTGCAGGGAGGAGACAGGACCGGCCTCCAGGAGGCAGAGTGCAGGGAGGAGACAGGACCGGCCTCCAGGAGGCAGAGTGCAGGGAGGAGACAGGACCGGCCTCCAGGGGGCAGAGTGCAGGGAGGAGACAGGACCGGCCTCCAGGAGGCAGAGTGCAGGGAGGAGACAGGACCGGTCTCCAGGAGGCAGAGTGCAGGGAGGAGACAGGACCGGCCTCAAGAGGGCAGAGTGCAGGGGGGAGACAGGACCGGCCTCCAGGAGGCAGAGTGCAGGGAGGAGACAGGACCGGCCTCCAGGGGGCAGAGTGCAGGGAGGAGACAGGACCGGCCTCCAGAGGGCAGAGTGCAAGGAGGAGACAGGACCGGCCTCCAGAGGCCAGAGTGCAGGGAGGAGACAGGACCGGCCTCCAGAGGCCAGAGTGCAGGGAGGAGACAGGACCGGCCTCCAGGGGGCAGAGTGCAGGGAGGAGACAGGACCGGCCTCCAGAGGGCAGACTGCAGGGAGGAGACAGGACCGGCCTCCAGGAGGCAGAGTGCAGGGAGGAGACAGGACCGGCCTCCAGAGGGCAGAGTGCAGGGAGGAGACAGGACCGGCCTCCAGAGGGCAGAGTGCAGGGAGGAGACAGGACCGGCCTCCAGAGGGCAGAGTGCAGGGAGGAGACAGGACCGGCCTCCAGAGGGCAGAGTGCAGGGAGGAGACAGGACCGGCCTCCAGAGGGCAGAGTGCAGGGAGGAGACAGGACCGGCCTCCAGAGGGCAGAGTGCAGGGAGGAGACAGGACCGGCCTCCAGAGGGCAGAGTGCAGGGGGGAGACAGGACCGGCCTCCAGGAGGCAGAGTGCAGGGAGGAGACAGGACCGGCCTCCAGAGGGCAGAGTGCAGGGGGGAGACAGGACCGGCCTCCAGGAGGCAGAGTGCAGGGAGGAGACAGGACCGGCCTCCAGGGGGCAGAGTGCAGGGAGGAGACAGGACCGGCCTCCAGGGGGCAGAGTGCAGGGAGGAGACAGGACCGGCCTCCAGAGGGCAGAGTGCAGGGAGGAGACAGGACCGGCCTCCAGAGGGCAGAGTGCAGGGAGGAGACAGGACCGGCCTCCAGAGGGCAGAGTGCAGGGAGGAGACAGGACCGGCCTCCAGAGGGCAGAGTGCAGGGAGGAGACAGGACCGGCCTCCAGAGGGCAGAGTGCAGGGAGGAGACAGGACCGGCCTCCAGGAGGCAGAGTGCAGGGAGGAGACAGGACCGGCCTCCAGGAGGCAGAGTGCAGGGAGGAGACAGGACCGGCCTCCAGGAGGCAGAGTGCAGGGAGGAGACAGGACCGGCCTCCAGAGGGCAGAGTGCAGGGAGGAGACAGGACCGTCCTCCAGAGGGCAGAGTGCAGGGAGGAGACAGGACCGGCCTCCAGAGGGCAGAGTGCAGGGAGGAGACAGGACCGGCCTCCAGGAGGCAGAGTGCAGGGAGGAGACAGGACCGGCCTCCAGGGGGCAGAGTGCAGGGGGGAGACAGGACCGGCCTCCAGGGGGCAGATTGCAGGGAGACGACAGGACCGGCCTCCAGGAGGCAGAGTGCAGGGAGACGACAGGACCGGCCTCCAGGAGGCAGAGTGCAGGGAGACGACAGGACCGGCCTCCAGGAGGCAGAGTGCAGGGAGACGACAGGACCGGCCTCCAGGAGGCAGAGTGCAGGGAGGAGACAGGACCGGTCTCCGTGGGGTAGAGTGCAGGGAGGAGACAGGACCGGCCTCCAGAGGGCAGAGTGCAGGGAGGAGACAGGACCGGCCTCCAGGAGGCAGAGTGCAGGGAGGAGACAGGACCGGCCTCCAGGGGGCAGAGTGCAGGGGGGAGACAGGACCGGCCTCCAGGGGGCAGAGTGCAGGGAGGAGACAGGACCGGCCTCCAGGGGGCAGAGTGCAGGGAGGAGACAGGACCGGCCTCCAGGGGGCAGAGTGCAGGGAGGAGACAGGACCGGCCTCCGGGGGGCAGAGTTCAGGGAGGAGACAGGACCGGCCTCCGGGGGGCAGAGTTCAGGGAGGAGACAGGACCGGCCTCCGGGGGGCAGAGTGCAGGGAGGAGACAGGACCGGCCTCCAGGAGGCAGAGTGCAGGGAGGAGACAGGACCGGCCTCCAGGGGGCAGAGTGCAGGGAGGAGACAGGACCGGCCTCCAGGGGGCAGAGTGCAGGGAGGAGACAGGACCGGCCTCCAGGGGGCAGAGTGCAGGGAGGAGACAGGACCGGCCTCCAGGAGGCAGAGTGCAGGGGGGAGACAGGACCGGCCTCCAGGGGGCAGAGGGCAAGGAGGAGACAGGACCGGTCTCCAGGGGGCAGAGGGCAAGGAGGAGACAGGACCGGCCTCCAGGGGGCAGAGCAGGGAGGAGACAGGACCGGCCTCCAGGAGGCAGAGTGCAGGGGGGAGACAGGACCGGCCTCCAGGGGGCAGAGGGCAAGGAGGAGACAGGACCGGTCTCCAGGGGGCAGAGTGCAGGGAGGAGACAGGACCGGCCTCCAGGAGGCAGAGTGCAGGGAGGAGACAGGACCAGTCTCCAGGAGGCAGAGTGCAGGGAGGAGACAGGACCGACCTCCAGGGGGCAGAGTGCAGGGAGGAGACAGGACCGGCCTCCAGGGGGCAGAGTGCAAGGAGGAGACAGGACCGGCCTCCAGGGGGCAGAGTGCAGGGAGGAGACAGGACCGGCCTCCAGAGGGCAGAGTGCAGGGAGGAAACAGGACCGGCCTCCAGGAGGCAGAGTGCAGGGAGGAGACAGGACCGGCCTCCAGGAGGCAGAGTGCAGGGAGACGACAGGACCGGCCTCCAGGGGGCAGAGTGCAGGGAGACGACAGGACCGGCCTCCAGGGGGCAGAGTGCAGGGAGGAGACAGGACCGGCCTCCAGGGGGCAGAGTGCAGGGAGGAGACAGGACCGGCCTCCAGGGGGCAGAGTGCAGGGGGGAGACAGGACCGGCCTCCAGGGGGCAGAGTGCAGGGAGGAGACAGGACCGGCCTCCAGGAGGCAGAGTGCAGGGAGGAGACAGGACCGGCCTCCAGGAGGCAGAGTGCAGGGAGGAGACAGGACCGGCCTCCAGGAGGCAGAGTGCAGGGAGGAGACAGGACCGGCCTCCAGGGGGCAGAGTGCAGGGAGGAGACAGGACCGGCCTCCAGAGGGCAGAGTGCAGGGAGGAGACAGGACCGGCCTCCAGGGGGCAGAGTGCAGGGAGGAGACAGGACAGGCCTCCAGGAGGCAGAGTGCAGGGAGGAGACAGGACCGGCCTCCAGGGGGCAGAGTGCAGGGAGGAGACAGGACCGGCCTCCAGGGGGCAGAGTGCAGGGAGGAGACAGGACCGGCCTCCAGGGGGCAGAGTGCAGGGAGGAGACAGGACCGGCCTCCAGGGGGCAGAGTGCAGGGAGGAGACAGGACCGGCCTCCAGGGGGCAGAGTGCAGGGAGGAGACAGGACCGGCCTCCAGGGGGCAGAGTGCAGGGGGGAGACAGGACCGGCCTCCAGAGGGCTGAGTGCAGGGAGGAGACAGGACCGGCCTCCAGGGGGCAGAGTGCAGGGGGGAGACAGGACCGGCCTCCAGAGGGCAGAGTGCAGGGAGGAGACAGGACCGGCCTCCAGGGGGCAGAGTGCAGGGAGGAGACAGGACCGGCCTCCAGGGGGCAGAGTGCAGGGAGGAGACAGGACCGGCCTCCAGAGGGCAGAGTGCAGGGAGGAGACAGGACCGGCCTCCAGAGGGCAGAGTGCAGGGAGGAGACAGGACCGGCCTCCAGGGGGCAGAGTGTTCTCCAGATGGGGAACTTGCACTTACTCATCTCCATGAAGAGCTGGCGTTTCTCCGCCATCGTCCTCCTGCGTCTGCCGCTCTCCTCAATCATCCTGCGGAGAAATCACAGGCACAGCTCAGTCCGCAGCAGAGTATACACTATATATATATGCAGTATATATCCCCATCACCACAGATACTAAGGGGTATAAGAACCCCTCATACAGAAGCCTGAGACATCACACCCTCCTGACACTGCTGATGACATCACACCCTCCTGACACTGCTGATGACATCACACCCTCCTGACACTGCTGATGACATCACACCCTCCTGACACTGCTGATGACATCACACCCTCCTGATACTGCTGATGACATCACACCCTCCTGACACTGCTGATGACATCACACCCTCCTGACACTGCTGATGACATCACACCCTCCTGACACTGCTGATGACATCACACCCTCCTGACACTGCTGATGACATCACACCCTCCTGACACTGCTGATGACATCACACCCTCCTGACACTGCTGATGACATCACACCCTCCTGACACTGCTGATGACATCACACCCTCCTGACACTGCTGATGACATCACACCCTCCTGACACTGCTGATGACATCACACCCTCCTGACACTGCTGATGACATCACACCCTCCTGACACTGCTGATGACATCACACCCTCCTGACACTGCTGATGACATCACACCCTCCTGACACTGCTGATGACATCACACCCTCCTGACACTGCTGATGACATCACACCCTGCTGACACTGCTGATGACATCACACCCTCCTGACGCTGCTGATGACATCACACCCTCCTGACGCTGCTGATGACATCACACCCTCCTGACGCTGCTGATGACATCACACCCTCCTGACGCTGCTGATGACATCACACCCTCCTGACGCCGCTGATGACATCACACCCTCCTGACGCCGCTGATGACATCACACCCTCCTGACGCCGCTGATGACATCACACCCTCCTGACGCCGCTGATGACATCACACCCTCCTGACACCGCTGATGACATCACACCCTCCTGACACTGCTGATGACATCACACCCTCCTGACACTGCTGATGACAT
Source organism: Anomaloglossus baeobatrachus (assembly GCF_048569485.1). Taxonomy (NCBI): domain Eukaryota; kingdom Metazoa; phylum Chordata; class Amphibia; order Anura; family Aromobatidae; genus Anomaloglossus; species Anomaloglossus baeobatrachus. Next base: position 694,019,419 of record NC_134355.1, on the reverse strand, counting down.
CACACCCTCCTGACACTGCTGATGACATCACACCCTCCTGACACTGCTGATGACATCACACCCTCCTGACACTGCTGATGACATCACACCCCCCTGACACTGCTGATGACATCACACCCCCCTGACACTGCTCATGACATCACACCCTCCTGACACTGCTGATGACATCACACCCTCCTGACACTGCTGATGACATCACACCCTCCTGACACCGCTGATGACATCACACCCTCCTGACACCGCTGATGACATCACACCCTCCTGACACTGCTGATGACATCACACCCCCCTGACACCGCTGATGACATCACACCCTCCTGACACCGCTGATGACATCACACCCTCCTGACACCGCTGATGACATCACACCCTCCTGACACCGCTGATGACATCACACCCTCCTGACACCGCTGATGACATCACACCCTCCTGACACTGCTGATGACATCACACCCTCCTGACACTGCTGATGACATCACACCCTCCTGACACTGCTGATGACATCACACCCTCCTGACACTGCTGATGACATCACACCCTCCTGACACTGCTGATGACATCACACCCCTCCTGACACTGCTGATGACATCACACCCTCCTGACACTGCTGATGACATCACACCCCCCTGACACTGCTGATGACATCACACCCCCCTGACACTGCTCATGACATCACACCCTCCTGACACTGCTGATGACATCACACCCTCCTGACACTGCTGATGACATCACACCCTCCTGACGCTGCTGATGACATCACACCCTCCTGACACCGCTGATGACATCACACCCTCCTGACACTGCTGATGACATCACACCCTCCTGACACTGCTGATGACATCACACCCTCCTGACACTGCTGATGACATCACACCCTCCTGACACTGCTGATGACATCACACCCTCCTGACACTGCTGATGACATCACACCCTCCTGACACTGCTGATGACATCACACCCTCCTGACACTGCTGATGACATCACACCCTCCTGACACTGCTGATGACATCACACCCCCCTGACACTGCTGATGACATCACACCCCCCTGACACTGCTCATGACATCACACCCTCCTGACACTGCTGATGACATCACACCCTCCTGACACTGCTGATGACATCACACCCTCCTGACACTGCTGATGACATCACACCTTCCTGACACTGCTGATGACATCACACCCTCCTGACACTGCTGATGACATCACACCCTCCTGACACTGCTGATGACATCACACCCTCCTGACACTGCTGATGACATCACACCCTCCTGACACTGCTGATGACATCACACCCTCCTGACACTGCTGATGACATCACTACTGATCTCTCCGGTGACATCACCACCGTACCCTTCTCCGATGACATCACACCCCCCTGACACTGCTGATGACATCACACCCTCCTGACACTGCTGATGACATCACACCCTCCTGACACTGCTGATGACATCACTACTGATCTCTCCGGTGACATCATCACCGTACCCTTCTCCGATGACATCACACCCTCCTGACACTGCTGATGACATCACTAATGATCGCTCCTCTGATGAGGTAATGCATCGGCCCTGATCAGTTGCTGGTGTCCTCCGGGGCAGGCGGTGTGTATACGCCACGTGTGCCACATACCCCAGTGGCCACGTCTCTGCCTTCCTCACCAGGCAATGCTCCGCACGGTCCCTCGCTCGGACACCAGTGTCGCTGCGGACGTTAGGACGGTGTAATGGAAAATCAGCCGCAGCCAATATTGCTTTTTCCACTGCTGTTTATCTACTGATAATAGCCCGGGCTCCCCCCGCCTATGTCCTGACAACCGTCACACTAATCCGGGGGGCTCCACACCGCTGTATGTGGGGTACAGTCACCAGGACGGAAACAGCAACAGACCGGGGATCACCACCGAGGAACAGTGACACCACACAAATAAGCACTTGCTCACCACCTGATGAGCGGAGTACCGCCACATGGTCACCTGCTCCACTGCTAACAACAACCCAGGGGGCCTGATAGACAAGCACAATGACACGCCGACATATGGAAATGGAAAGTAACGTCACTCACTGCAACACACCGCAAATCAACCAATTACACCGCTGTGAGGCAAATCCCGGGATATGAAGATGAATTATGACTCCAGTCATAATCCCTCATCACTCCCTGGCAGTGCCCCCTCCCTTCTTGTTCTCAGTGTTCCACTCACACCTCCATGGCCATGTCCTGTGATATGGAGATCAGGTGGTGTGGGAACAATGGACACAGGATGACTCCCTGCCGTCACCCTGTAACAAGAGTTGTATCTCATTAGCAAGGCTATGGAACTAGCTAGACAGAACGACTCCAGTAAAAAATGGTTCATATCTCGCAAGCCATATTTCCGATAAATATGGCAACCATAAAAATGGTGTCTCCGCATGTGGACGATGCCGGCACCCCCTTTTTATGGGAGCAGGACATTGGGAAATACCCCAGGCGTGATATCAGCCATATGGGAACTCGTAGACAGGTCATGAGTCCCCTCGTTCTGTAGCTAAATTCATAACTGTCACAATGAGAGCGTTGGCGTCCGCCTACGACGCTCCCAGGCAAAGTTATGGCCATATTCCATGTTGTGGATTGTCCATAACTCAAGCCAGGGGTGGAGCAGTGCTTCCCTGTGAGGTCACGAAGGTAGGAGGGGACCTGGATCTGCCCAGGTTGATAACCCTACTTCGGCCATTTTCCAGTGTTCTTTCGCTGGGGGCACGTGTAGGAAACATCTGTGGGAAGGATCCTAGAAACCTGGGTACAGCGCCCCCCTGTGGCCAGACGCAACAAGGTAACTGCTGGAACTGTGTATGCCTGTTGTAACCCATGCTTTGATTGTAACTGTACTCTGACATATGTATATTCTGTAGATTCCCTATTGTATATATTGTAGTTCTAGTGTGGCTTTAGGCTGATTAAATTATATAATTAATCTTGGGCTGTTCTGTTCCGTAAATCGGTTGGTGGCAGCGAATTGTGCCAAGGATTATTGTGGGGAGGCCAGTGAGATTCGGGGAGATTTTATATATTCCGCCCGCGGAGGTCGGGGGAATATATACCTTACTCTCACCGGGGACCCTTCAATAATCGGCATAAGTAGTATAGCGGCCTCCTTGCTTATTGTCGGGCAATTCCATAATTGGCCTGACTATAAGAGGGGCGCTAGAGAGCGCGTCACGTGCTCTGTCTGTCGGTCGGGAGGTATAAAGGAGGGGTGACCCCCACTTGTTACCCCCCGATTGTGACGTACTGGTAGCCAGCGCGGGGGGATTTCTGAGTGACCCCCCCGGTGGTTTGTGACATATTGGTGGCAGCAGTGGGATCGAGATAATAGTGTGTGTGAGTGTGAGACCCATACTCCCAGACACTAAAGACTGCCTGCAGCAGCTGTGGCTGCTGGGGTCTTCAGACTAGCTCAACACTAGAGTGTCAGAGTGCAGATACTGTAAGGTGTGTGGAGGCATCAGGTGTCAGTTCTGTGTCAGTGACCAAAAGTCTGCAAGAATGGCTGATGGCACCAGGAGCAGAGCTATGCAACTGGCCAATGCTAAAGCAGGAGCCGAAGAGAGGGAGGACGGTGCTGTGGGCAGTAATGAGGAGGTTGCCCACGAGTCCTCCAGGAGCTCGACGCCAGAAAACCGTTCTGCAGAGGACAGCGCACAAGCTGGCAATTATGGACAAGATGAGGAGGAGCTCGCCCAAGGGTCCTCAACGAGCCAGATGCCAGCCCTCCGCTCTGCAATGAACAGTGAATCACCAGGCTCCGCAGCGGGCCGCAGATCACCACGTGCCATTCCACCGAGCCTGGGAGGCTCGGATAGCCTTCTTCAAATGGCTATGGCCCTTCTCCAGGCTGGAGACCAGGAGGGCTACAAGGAACTCCTGGCAGAGCGCAGGGCAGAGCGGCAGGCAGCGCGTGAAGAGCGCCAGGCAGAGCGTGAGGCTGCGGAGCGACGGCAACAGGCAGACCGTGACCACCAGCTGCAGCTAGCTCAGCTCCGGCCCTCATCAGCCACACGTGACCTTCAAGACACCAAACTTCCAAAGGTCCGTGTTGAGGACTTCCCAGTGCTGGAGAAGGATGGAGACTTGGACTCTTTCTTGACTGCTTTTGAACGGACTTGCTTGCAGCACCATCTGGACAAGGAGCAGTGGGCCAAATACCTGACCCCCCGTTTAAGGGGTAAGGCCCTGGATATCCTTGGGGACTTGCCTGCTGAGGCAGATCAGGGCTACGACACCATCAAGCGGGCCCTGATCCAACAGTACAACCTCACTCCAGAGTCCTACCGCAAGAAGTTCCGGAGCCTACAGAAGGGACCAAAGGACTCCTGGGCTGACCACCGGCGGGCACTTGCCCGAGCTGCCGACCACTGGACCCAAGGCCTGCAGCTTTCCACCGGACCGGAGATCCTGGACTTGTTCATCACGGAGCAACTCTTGTGGAACTGCCCTGAGGATCTCCGCCAGTTCATCCGAGACCAGAAGCCAAAGGGGTCCACGGCTACAGCTGCCCTTGCCGATGACTACACCAACAACCAGGCCCCTGAGGCCAGGAGAGCGGCCACCAGCAGCACCTGGAGAGGGGGTAAGATGAACTCTGCGACTGCCCCACCTGCCCCTAGACTGCAGGGGGTGTCCCCCTCAACTCCCCTCTCCAGGCCCGTGGCGGAACCAAGACGGTACCACCAGTGCAACCTACCTGGACACTTCAAGGCCATGTGCCCTCAGCGTCCCAAGGCCCCGGCTCCGTCCCCGTCCCAAGGGCCGCCCAAGGTGTATTGTGTGGGTGGGGGTGGTGGTAGGTCCCTGGACAGCTTCCAACCTGTCACCGTCGGCCGGTCTGTGACCATAGGACTGCGAGACAGCGCCTCGGAGGTGACTCTGGTGCGGCCTGAGATGGTGTCCCCCCAAGACTTGATCCCTGGAAAAACCCTCGCTGTCTCCGGGATTGGCGGCATTGACCCGGCGCTGCCTGTTGCTGACATTTATGTGGACTGGGGCGCAGGGCGAGGGGTGAGGGAGGTGGGGGTAACTGATCGGATCCCTGCAAACGTGCTACTTGGGACAGATTTGGGGCAGATAACCTCCCAGTTTGGGCCCCCCCCAAGGGCTGAACCTTCAGCCCGTACTGACATGACTCCTAACAATGTTAATGTGTTATCTATGAATGATGTAAGGGAGGAGGGAGTGAACTCTGATATTTCTGCTTGCATAGACACCATAGACACACACTCAGCTGCAGCTGTGACAGGGGAGGGGGTCAGAGAAAGGTGTGACAATGCCTCTACAAGTAACCAGCCTGTGAGCTGGGATCTGTTGCCCTCTGCAGGGATAAGCAGAGAGCAGGGTGCTGCAGGGGGAGGACCAGTGTGTGGGGTGGGGGCTACCACAGCAAATGTGGGGTCCCCAGAGATTTCACAGCGGGGTTCTGTTGCTGCAGGAGGGGAACAGGCAGGTGAGATTGGGGCCGGTCCAGGAGCGGAAGTGCTCCCAGGTAAGATCTCGGTGCATGGTTCCCCCACAACCGGGGTGTCAGGAAGCCAGGTAGGTCTGCCTGAACCGGCGACTTGGTCAGGAACGGAGGAGGAGCAGGCACGACCCACGGTCGCAGCGGCTGTGGCCGCTGTCACCCGCAGTGGGAGTGCTGGAAGCCAAGGGGCCTCCCGGAGGTCCAATAGCTCTTCCCCTTCTGACCAAGTGGCAGCCGAGTCAGGTGGAGGCCAGGACACAGGTCCCGGGGTACTGACTGAAGATGTGACAGTCTCGTCGATTCTGGCCACATCTAGCCAGGGGTTTCAGGCAGCGTTAGAAGCTGACGACAGCCTGAAAGCTCTTAAGGAGCAGGCGGCCCAGCCTCCCTCGGACTCGGACCCGGAGCGAGTGGTCTGGGACCAAGGACGGCTGTACCGGGCCACGGTCCAGCAGGGTTCACCGGAGGCGTGGCCCAGGGACCGACAGTTGGTGGTACCCTATCCGTTCCGGACGGAGTTGTTGCGGATCGCCCATGAGATTCCGATGGCCGGACACCTAGGGATCGCTAAGACCAAGGCCAGGTTAAACCAGCATTTCTACTGGCCAAAAATGGGGGCCGATGTGGCTGCCTACTGCCGTTCGTGTGAAACCTGTCAGAGAGTGGGGAAGGCGGGGCCACGCCCCAAAGCCCCACTGGTATCTCTGCCCATCATCGATGAGCCTTTCAGGAGGGTGGCTGTGGATCTGGTCGGCCCGCTGGCCATCCCCAGCAGCTCCGGGAAACGCTTCATACTGACGGTAGTGGACTATGCCACCCGGTACCCAGAAGCAGTGGCCTTGTCGTCCATTCGGGCTGACAAGGTGGCCACCGCATTGCTGGAGATTTTCTCCCGAGTGGGTTTTCCCCAGGAAATGCTCACTGACCGGGGGACCCAATTCATGTCCCAGCTGATGGAGGCCCTCTGTAAGCAAGTCCAGGTGCGACATCTGGTGGCCAGCCCGTACCATCCACAGACTAAGGGCCTGTGCGAGCGGTTCAATGGCACCTTAAAGCAGATGCTTAAGATGTTGGTCGACTCCCATGGGCGTGACTGGGAGCGGTATCTCCCACACCTGTTATTTGCTTACCGGGAGGTTCCACAGGCCTCAACAGGATTCTCACCGTTTGAGCTCCTGTACGGGCGACGTGTGCGGGGCCCCCTGGCTCTGGTGAAAGAGGCTTGGGAAGGGGATTTGGCCACCCCTGGAGTGTCGGTTATCGAGTATGTCATGCGCTTCCGGGACAAAATGCAGGCCTTGACGCAACTGGTACACGACAATATGGCTCAAGCCCAGGCCGATCAGAAGCGTTGGTACGACCAGAACGCTTGTGAGAGGACCTACCAAGTGGGTCAAAAGGTGTGGGTACTGGTCCCCGTACCACAGGACAAGCTTCAGGCAGCCTGGGAAGGCCCATACCTCGTGTACCAGCAGCTCAACCCTGTGACGTACCTGGTCACCCTGGACCCTGCCCGTGGAAGGCGGAAGCCCTTCCATGTGAACATGATGAAGGCACATCATGAGCGGGAGGCATGTGCGCTCCCCGTGTGCAACCTGCCCGAGGAGGGAGAAGCGGAAACCCTCTTGGATATGCTAGCCCAGGTTAGGGCAGGCGGATCCATTGAGGATGTGGAGGTTGGCCACCAGCTCTTGGAGGACCAACGGTCCCAGCTGTGGGCCACCCTACACCCCTTCCGGGGGTTGTTTACCAACCAGCCCGGAAGGACTGACTTGGCTGTCCATCACGTGGACACTGGGGATCATCCCCCGATCCGGCGTTCAGCATATCGGGTCTCCCTGGAGGTGCAGCAACACATGCGCCAGGAGATTGACGAGATGCTGAAGCTGGGGGTGATCCAGGCATCCAACAGCGCTTGGGCCTCGCCTGTAGTCCTCGTCCCTAAGAAGGACCGAACCACGCGGTTCTGCGTGGACTACAGGGGGCTCAATGCGGTCACGGTCGCCGATGCGTACCCAATGCCACGCATCGATGACCTGCTCGATCAGTTGGCCGGGGCTCAGTACCTGACCATCATGGACCTGAGCCGGGGATATTGGCAGATCCCCCTGACTCGCAAGGCCAGGGAACGCTCTGCCTTTATTACCCCATTTGGACTGTACGAGTCCACGGTGATGCCATTCGGGATGAGGAATGCCCCTGCCACTTTCCAGCGGATGGTCAACACCCTGCTCAAGGGACTTGAAGGGTACGCGGCCGCGTACCTGGATGACATTGCCGTCTTCAGTCCCACCTGGGAAGATCACCTAGAGCATCTAGCACAGGTGCTCAGGCGGGTCCACCGGGCAGGTTTGACCATCAAGCCGGGCAAGTGTCAGCTGGCTATGAGCGAGGTCCAGTACCTCGGTCACCGGGTAGGTGGGGGAACACTGAAGCCCGAGCCTGAGAAAGTGGAAGCCATCGCATCCTGGCCCACCCCCAGGACCAAGAAGCAGGTGATGTCCTTCTTGGGGACCGCTGGGTACTATAGGAGGTTTGTTCCATGCTATAGTAGCCTGGCAAAGCCCTTGACGGACCTCACCAAGAAGAAGCTGCCCTCTGCAGTCGATTGGACAATGGACTGCGAGACAGCCTTCCGGGCCCTAAAGGACGCCCTGTCCAGCCCGCCCGTGCTACAGGCAGCCGACTTCACGCGGCCGTTTGTAGTACAGACCGACGCCAGTGACTTCGGCCTCGGTGCGGTGCTCAGCCAGGTGGACTCTGCGAGCCAAGAGCACCCAGTCTTGTACCTGAGCAGGAAGCTGTTACCAAGGGAAGTTGCCTATTCCACGATGGAGAAGGAGTGCCTGGCCATAGTGTGGGCCCTGCAGCGTCTGCAACCCTATCTATACGGGCGCCACTTCATCGTGGAGACGGACCACAATCCCCTCAGCTGGTTGCACACCGTCTCTGGGACGAATGGGCGATTGTTGCGATGGAGCCTTGCGCTCCAGCAATACAACTTCACCATTCGCCACAAAAGGGGCCGTGACCACGGTAACGCAGACGGGCTGTCCCGACAAGGAGAGGTCGCGGACGGGCGCACGGGGGAACACCGGAGTGTGCTGCCCCCTAGCGCCCTCAAAAGGGGGGAGGTGTGAGGCAAATCCCGGGATATGAAGATGAATTATGACTCCAGTCATAATCCCTCATCACTCCCTGGCAGTGCCCCCTCCCTTCTTGTTCTCAGTGTTCCACTCACACCTCCATGGCCATGTCCTGTGATATGGAGATGAGGTGGTGTGGGAACAATGGACACAGGATGACTCCCTGCCGTCACCCTGTAACAAGAGTTGTATCTCATTAGCAAGGCTATGGAACTAGCTAGACAGAACGACTCCAGTAAAAAATGGTTCATATCTCGCAAGCCATATTTCCGATAAATATGGCAACCATAAAAATGGTGTCTCCGCATGTGGACGATGCCGGCACCCCCTTTTTATGGGAGCAGGACATTGGGAAATGCCCCAGGCGTGATATCAGCCAATGGGGAACTGGCAGACAGGTCATGAGTCCCCTCGTTCTGTAGCTAAATTCATAACTGTCACAATGAGAGCGTTGGCGTCCGCCTACGACGCTCCCAGGCAAAGTTATGGCCATATTCCATGTTGTGGATTGTCCATAACTCAAGCCAGGGGTGGAGCAGTGCTTCCCTGTGAGGTCACTAAGGTAGGAGGGGACCTGGATTTGGCCAGGTTGATAACCCTACTTCGGCCATTTTCCAGTGTTCTTTCGCTGGGGGCACGTGTAGGAAACATCTGTGGGAAGGATCCTAGAAACCTGGGTACAGCGCCCCCCTGTGGCCAGACGCAACAAGGTAACTGCTGGAACTGTGTATGCCTGTTTGTAACCCATGCTTTGATTGTAACTGTACTCTGACCTATGTATATTCTGTAGATTCCCTATTGTATATATTGTAGTTTCTAGTGTGCTTTAGGCTGATTAAATTATATAATTAATCTTGGGCTGTTCTGTTATCTCGATCTTGAATCCCACGTCTGTGTGTTCGGCTAATAGTTACCGTAAATCGGTTGGTGGCAGCGAGTTGTGCCAAGGATTATTGTGGGGAGGCCAGTGAGATTCGGGGAGATTTTATATATTCCGCCCGCGGAGGTCGGGGGAATATATACCTTACTCTCACCGGGGACCCTTCAATAATCGGCATAAGTAGTATAGCGGCCTCCTTGCTTATTGTCGGGCAATTCCATAATTGGCCTGACTATAAGAGGGGCGCTAGAGAGCGCGTCACGTGCTCTGTCTGTCGGTCGGGAGGTATAAAGGAGGGGTGACCCCCACTTGTTACCCCCCGATTGTGACGTACTGGTAGCCAGCGCGGGGGATTTCTGAGTGACCCCCCCGGTGGTTTGTGACAACCGCAATTACACCGACCTCAGAAAATAATACGCCTCAGTATACTATAGAAACCTTACCACCTAATAATAAGCTTCCAACTATAATACTGCCCCTATGTACAAGAATATAACTACTATAATACTGCCCCCTATGTACAAGAATATAACTACTATAATACTGCCCCCTATGTACAAGAATATAACTACTATAATACTGCCCCCTATGTACAAGAATATAACTACTATAATACTGCCCCCTATGTACAAGAATATAACTACTATAATACTGCCCCCTATGTACAAGAATATAACTACTATAATACTGCCCCCTATGTACAAGAATATAACTACTATAATACTGATCCTATGTACAAGAATATAACTACTATAATACTGCCCCCTATGTACAAGAATATAACTACTATAATACTGCCCCCTATGTACAAGAATATAACTACTATAATACTGCTCCCTATGTACAAGAATATAACTACTATAATACTGCCCCCTATGTACAAGAATATAACTACTATAATACTGATCCTATGTACAAGAATATAACTGCTATAATACTGCTCCTATGTACAAGAATATAACTACTATAATACTGCCCCTATGTACAAGAATATAACTACTATAATACTGCTCCTATATACAAGAATATAACTACTATAATACTGCCCCTATGTACAAGAATATAACTACTATAATACTGCCCCCTATGTACAAGAATATAACTACTATAATACTGTCCCCTATATACAAGAATATAACTACTATAATACTGCCCCTATGTACAAGAATATAACTACTATAATACTGCCCCTATATACAAGAATATAACTACTATAATACTGCCCCTATATACAAGAATATAACTACTATAATACTGCCCCTATGTACAAGAATATAACTACTATAATACTGCCGCCTATGTACAGGAATATAACTACTATAATACTACCCCTATGTACAAGAATATAACTACTATAATACTGTCCCCTATATACAAGAATATAACTACTATAATACTGCCCCTATGTACAAGAATATAACTACTATAATACTGTTCCCTATGTACAAAAATATAACTACTATAATACTGCCCCCTATGTACAGGAATATAACTACTATAATACTGCCCCTATGTACAAGAATATAACTACTATAATACTGCTCCTATGTACAAGAATATAACTACTATAATACTGCTCCTATGTACAAGAATAAAACTACTATAATACTGCCCCTATGTACAAGAATATAACTACTATAATACTGCCTCTATGTACAAGAATATAACTACTATAATACTGCCTCTATGTACAAGAATATAACTACTATAATACTGCCTCTATGTACAAGAATATAACTAATATAATACTGCCCCTATGTACAAGAATATAACTACTATAATACTGCCTCTATGTACAAGAATATAACTAATATAATACTGCCCCTATGTACAAGAATATAACTACTATAATACTGCCCCTATGTACAAGAATATAACTACTATAATACTGCCCCTATGTACACGAATATAACTACTATAATACTGCTCCTATGTACAAGAATATAACTACTATAATACTGCCCCTATGTACAGGAATATAACTACTATAATACTGCTCCTATGTACAAGAATATAACTACTATAATACTGCCCCTATGTACACGAATATAACTACTATAATACTGCCCCTATGTACACGAATATAATTACTATAATACTGCTCCTATATACAAGAATATAACTACTATAATACTGCCCCCTATATACAAGACTATAACTACTATAATACTGCCCCTATATACAAGAATATAACTACTATAATACTGCCCCCTATATACAAGAATATAACTACTATAATACTGCCCCTATATACAAGAATATAACTACTATAATATTGCTCCTATGTACAAGAATATAACTACTATAATACTGCCCCTTATGTAAAAGAATATAACTACTATAATACTGCCCCCTATATACAAGAATATAACTACTATAATACTGCCCCCTATATACAAGAATATAACTACTATAATACTACCCCTATGTACAAGAATATAACTACTATAATACTGCCCCTATATACAAGAATATAACTACTATAATACTGCCCCTATATACAAGAATATAACTACTATAATACTGCCCCCTATGTACAAGAATATAACTACTATAGTACTGCCCCTATGTACAAGAATATAACTACTATAATACTGCCCCTATATACAAGAATATAACTACTACAATACTGCTCCTATGTACAAGAATATAACTACTATAATACTGCCCCCTATGTACAAGAATATAACTACTATAATACTACCCCTATGTACAAGAATATAACTACTATAATACTGCTCCTATGTACAAGAATATAAGTACTATAATACTGCCCCCTATATACAAGAATATAACTACTATAATACTGCCCCTATGTACAAGAATATAACTACTATAATACTGCCCCCTATATACAAGAATATATCTACTATAATACTGCCCCTATGTACAAGAATATAACTACTATAATACTGCCCCTATGTACAAGAATATAACTACAATAATACTGCCCCTATATACAAGAATATAATTACTATAATACTGCCCCTATATACAAGAATATAACTACTATAATACTGCCCCCTATGTACAAGAATATAACTACTATAATACTGCCCCTATATACAAGAATATAACTACTATAATACTGCCCCTATGTACAAGACTATAACTACTATAATACTGCCCCCTATATACAAGAATATAACTACAATAATACTGCCCCTATATACAAGAATATAATTACTATAATACTGCCCCCTATGTACAAGAATATAACTACTATAATACTGCCCCCTATGTACAAGAATATAACTACTATAATACTGCCCCTATGTACAAGAATATAACTACTATAATACTGTCCCCTATGTACAAGAATATAACTACTATAATACTGCTCCTATGTACAAGAATATAACTGCTATAATACTGCCCCCTATATACAAGAATATAACTACTATAATACTGCCCCCTATGTACAAGAATATAACTACTATAATACTGCTCCCTATGTACAAGAATATAACTACTATAATACTGCCCCTATATACAAGAATATAACTGCTATAATACTACCCCCTATATACAAGAATATAACTACTATAATACTGCCTCCTATGTACAAGAATATAACTACTATAATACTGCCCCTATATACAAGAATATAACTGCTATAATACTGCCCCCTATATACAAGAATATAACTACTATAATACTGCCCCTATATACAAGAATATAACTACTATAATACTGCCCCATATGTACAAGAATATAACTACTATAATACTGCCCCCTATGTACAAGAATATAACTACTATAATACTGCCCCCTATGTACAAGAATATAACTACTATAATACTGCTCCTATGTACAAGAATATAACTACTATAATACTGCCCCTATGTACAAGAATATAACTACTATAATACTGCTCCTATGTACAAGAATATAACTACTATAATACTGCCCCTATGTACAAGAATATAACTACTATAATACTGCCCCCTATGTACAAGAATATAACTACTATAATACTGCCCCTATGTACAAGAATATAACTACTATAATACTGTTCCCTATGTACAAAAATATAACTACTATAATACTGCCCCTATGTACGGGAATATAACTACTATAATACTGCCCCTATGTACAAGAATATAACTACTATAATACTGCCCCCTATGTACAAGAATATAACTACTATAATACTGTTCCCTATGTACAAGAATATAACTACTATAATACTGCCCCTATGTACGGGAATATAATGGTGAGTGCAGCTCTGGTGGTGAGTGGAGCACGTGGCTTGCTGTGCTGGTGTTGCTGGCAGTTGTGGTGCAGACGCTTCCTCCTGCAGTTACATCAGACATATAATGTGACAGTCGCGCCCCTCGTCATCACTGTGACTTCCTCCTTCCTGACCCCACGAGATGACAAAACACTAAATATCACCTCTTATAACTGTACATGAGAAGTGTGTGCCCCCCTGACCTGCAGACCACTCTCCTCCACCGCGTCCATATCTGGTTCCAGGAAAGCTGGATGAAGCTGAAACGGCTGTCGCGGGCAGTCACCTAACAATAATGGCGCCTTGTAGTGAGATCTAGTGACCAGCAGTCAATGCTTTGAGGGGGTTTCATATCACAGCATTTCTGGGCAAGGTGTGGATTCGTATTGAATTGATGATGCCCTACAAGTTTGTAATCACTTTTTTTCTCTATCTTGTTCCGTTTTCCAGATAAAAATGGTAACTCCGTTGTTTTCCACCAGGTGGCGCTATAGGTGGTTTCATTGTGCAGCGCATGGCTACTTTACTATACCTAGACACCACTTCTATGCCTATAGCTGCCGCCACTCTCAAGGTAATGGCGGTGGACCGGATATGGGTGGACACACTGTATACACTGCACGCACTATATATATACACTGCACACACACACACATATAATATATATATATATATATATATATATATATATATATATATATATATATATATATACATACACACATGGTATACACACTCTACATATATACACTGCATAAACTATATATACACTGCACACACACACATATAATATATATATATATATATATATATATATATATATATATATACACATACACACACATGGTATACACACACTCTACATATATACACTGCATAACCTATATATACTGCACACTATATGTATACCACACACACACACACTATATACATCACCTATATATACAAACATATGTGTGGGTATATACACGGTGTTATATATATATATATATATATATGTATATATATATACACACACACACACACACACTATATATACATACACACACACACATTATATACGCACAACACACATTATACACATTATATACACACACACTATATATGTACTGTATATACATACATGTACACACTGCACACATTATATACACACAATATATACACACAATATATACACACACACTATATAGGTATATACACATACTGCAGACATTATATAAACACACTGCACACATTATATATACACGCACTATATATGTATATACACACACTGCACACATTATATACACATTATATATACACGCACTATATATGTATATACAGATGTACACACTATATACACATTATATACACACACACACATTATATACACATTATATACACACGCACTATATATACACACTATATACACACACTATATATGTATACACACACACACACACACACGTACACACTGCACACACTATATATGTATATACACACACACTATATACACACTATATACACATTATACACACACTATATACACACACTATATACACACTATATACACATTATACACACATTATACACACTATATACACATTATACACACTATATACACACTATATACACATTATATACACACTATATACACACACTATATACACATTATACACACATTATACACATTATACACACTATATACACTATATACACATTATATACACACTATATACACATTATATACACACACTATACACACTATATACACATTATATACACACTATATACACATTATATACACACTATATACACATTATATACACATTATACACACTATATACACATTATACACACACTATATACACATTATACACACACACTATATACACATTATACACACACACTATATACACACTATATACACACTATATACACATTATATACACACTATATACACATTATACACATTATACACACACACTATATACACACTATATACACATTATACACACACACTATATACACACTATATACACATTATACACACATTATACACACACTATATACACACTATATACACACTATATACACTGTATACACACTATATACACTGTATACACACTATATACACACACTATATACACACATTATATACACATTATACACACATTATACACACACTATATACACTGTATACACACTATATACACACTATACACACATTATATACACATTATATACACACTATATACACTATATACACACACACTATATACACTATATACACACTATACACACATTATATACACATTATATACACTATATACACTATATACACACACACTATATACACTATATACACACTATATACACATTATACACACACACATTATATATACACGCACTATATACACCGTGCTACACGCTGTGCGCTGTATGTGCGGCAGGTGATGGATATGTGGAATGTACCAATGATCACTGCTGGGGGGCACATACCGGGATGAAGGATGATGGGGGTGTCACATAACGGGATGTACCACTAGGCAGACATGATGGGGCGGTCACACATGGAGGCGGTAATTGGGGGGCACCGTTCTGCACACATCTGCTCTCACCTTCCTCCGTTCCCCGGTGCGCGCTCTCAACCGTTGGCACCGTCCGGGGGCGCGCTCCCTCTTCCTGCCAACCCCGGAGGCGCGTTCTTCTTGCGCGTTCCTGTAAGCTCCGCCCACTCTTGATGCCAGTACGTGTGTGCGTGCAGCGCGGCCGGCGCCATGTTTAGTGTGGGCAGCCCTTGCCAGGTTGTGACTTTTTCTGCTGCTTGTGTGGTGTCAGGACGTGAAGTAACATGCTGCCCGTCACAGCAGCAGCAGCAGCAGCAGCACAATGTGCACCAGCAGGGAGCCCGGGCTGAGCGCTGTCTGGAGGGACATATGTGGTGTAGTAATAGTAAGCCCCGCCCATGAGTAACCTGGCCCCGCCCCTGCTTATGTTCCTTTTTATCAATTTATGCGGGGGAGCGCTCTGGTCTGGTGTCTTCAGGTTTGTAGCCTGAGTGTGATGTGTTGTCCGCCATGTCTGTTGCACACTGCGGGATAGGGGTCTTGCGCCGTATCAGGGTGGTAGTGACCCCTGCCCGGTGTGGAGCTTATTCCTGCCCAGTGTGGAGCTGACCCCTGCCCGGTGTGGAGCTGATCCCTGCCCGGTGTGGAGCTGGCCCCTGCCCGGTGTGGAGCTGACCCCTGCCCGGTGTGGAGCTGACCCCTGCCCGGTGTGGAGCTGACCCCTGCCCGGTGTGGAGCTGATCCCTGCCCGGTGTGGAGCTGGCCCCTGCCCGGTGTGGAGCTGACCCCTGCCCGGTGTGGAGCTGACCCCTGCCCGGTGTGGAGCTGACCCCTGCCCAGTGTGGAGCTGATCCCTGCCCGGTGTGGAGCTGACCCCTGCCCAGTGTGGAGCTGATCCCTGCCCGGTGTGGAGCTGATCCCTGCCCAGTGTGGAGCTGACCCCTGCCCGGTGTGGAGCTGACCCCTGCCCGGTGTGGAGCTGACCCCTGCCCAGTGTGGAGCTGACCCCTGCCCAGTGTGGAGCTGACCCCTGCCCAGTGTGGAGCTGATCCCTGCCCGGTGTGGAGCTGACCCCTGCCCGGTGTGGAGCTGACCCCTGCCCGGTGTGGAGCTGACCCCTGCCCGGTGTGGAGCTGACCCCGGCCCGGTGTGGAGCTGATCCCTGCCCAGTGTGGAGCTGACCCCTGCCCGGTGAGGAGCTGACCCCTGCCCAGTGTGGAGCTGATCCCTGCCCAGTGTGGAGCTGACCCCTGCCCAGTGTGGAGCTGACCCCTGCCCGGTGTGGAGCTGACCCCTGCCCGGTGTGGAGCTGACCCCTGCCCGGTGTGGAGCTGACCCCTGCCCGGTGTGGAGCTGACCCCTGCCCGGTGTGGAGCTGAGGCCTGTCCGGTGTGGAGCTGATCCCTGCCCGGTGTGGAGCTGACCCCTGCCCAGTGTGGAGCTGAGGCCTGTCCGGTGTGGAGCTGATCCCTGCCCGGTGTGGAGCTGAGGCCTGTCCGGTGTGGAGCTGATCCCTGCCCGGTGTGGAGCTGAGGCCTGTCCGGTGTGGAGCTGATCCCTGCCCGGTGTGGAGCTGATCCCTGCCCGGTGTGGAGCTGACCCCGGCCCGGTGTGGAGCTGATCCCTGCCCGGTGTGGAGCTGATCCCTGCCCGGTGTGGAGCTGACCTCTGCCCGGTGTGGAGCTGATCCCTGCCCGGTGTGGAGCTGATCCCTGCCCGGTGTGGAGCTGACCCCGGCCCGGTGTGGAGCTGACCCCTGCCCGGTGTGGAGGTGACCCCTGCCCGGTGTGGAGCTGACCCCTGCCCGGTGTGGAGCTGATCCCTGCCCGGTGTGGAGCTGACCCCTGCCCGGTGTGGAGTTGAGGCCTGTCCGGTGTGGAGCTGACCTCTGCCCGGTGTGGAGGTGACCCCTGCCCGGTGTGGAGCTGATCCCTGCTGCCCGGTGTGGAGGTGACCCCTGCCCGGTGTAGAGCTGACCCCTGCCCGGTGTGGAGCTGAGGCCTGTCCGGTGTGGAGCTGATTCCTGCCCGGTGTGGAGCTGAGGCCTGTCCGGTGTGGAGCTGATCCCTGCCCGGTGTGGAGCTGATCCCTGCCCGGTGTGGAGGTGACCCCTGCCCGGTGTGGAGCTGATCCCTGCTGCCCGGTGTGGAGGTGACCCCTGCCCGGTGTAGAGCTGACCCCTGCCCGGTGTGGAGCTGAGGCCTGTCCGGTGTGGAGCTGATTCCTGCCCGGTGTGGAGCTGAGGCCTGTCCGGTGTGGAGCTGATTCCTGCCCGGTGTGGAGCTGAGGCCTGTCCGGTGTGGAGCTGATCCCTGCCCGGTGTGGAGCTGATCCCTGCCCAGTGTGGAGCTGACCCCTGCCCAGTGTGGAGCTGACCCCTGCCCGGTGTGGAGCTGACCCCTGCCCGGTGTGGAGCTGACCCCTGCCCGGTGTGGAGCTGACCCCTGCCCGGTGTGGAGCTGACCCCTGCCCGGTGTGGAGCTGAGGCCTGTCCGGTGTGGAGCTGATCCCTGCCCGGTGTGGAGCTGACCCCTGCCCAGTGTGGAGCTGAGGCCTGTCCGGTGTGGAGCTGATCCCTGCCCGGTGTGGAGCTGAGGCCTGTCCGGTGTGGAGCTGATCCCTGCCCGGTGTGGAGCTGAGGCCTGTCCGGTGTGGAGCTGATCCCTGCCCGGTGTGGAGCTGATCCCTGCCCGGTGTGGAGCTGACCCCGGCCCGGTGTGGAGCTGATCCCTGCCCGGTGTGGAGCTGATCCCTGCCCGGTGTGGAGCTGACCTCTGCCCGGTGTGGAGCTGATCCCTGCCCGGTGTGGAGCTGATCCCTGCCCGGTGTGGAGCTGACCCCGGCCCGGTGTGGAGCTGACCCCTGCCCGGTGTGGAGGTGACCCCTGCCCGGTGTGGAGCTGACCCCTGCCCGGTGTGGAGCTGATCCCTGCCCGGTGTGGAGCTGACCCCTGCCCGGTGTGGAGTTGAGGCCTGTCCGGTGTGGAGCTGACCTCTGCCCGGTGTGGAGGTGACCCCTGCCCGGTGTGGAGCTGATCCCTGCTGCCCGGTGTGGAGGTGACCCCTGCCCGGTGTAGAGCTGACCCCTGCCCGGTGTGGAGCTGAGGCCTGTCCGGTGTGGAGCTGATTCCTGCCCGGTGTGGAGCTGAGGCCTGTCCGGTGTGGAGCTGATCCCTGCCCGGTGTGGAGCTGATCCCTGCCCGGTGTGGAGCTGACCCCGGCCCGGTGTGGAGCTGACCCCTGCCCGGTGTGGAGGTGACCCCTGCCCGGTGTGGAGCTGACCCCTGCCCGGTGTGGAGCTGATCCCTGCCCGGTGTGGAGCTGACCCCTGCCCGGTGTGGAGTTGAGGCCTGTCCGGTGTGGAGCTGACCTCTGCCCGGTGTGGAGGTGACCCCTGCCCGGTGTGGAGCTGATCCCTGCTGCCCGGTGTGGAGCTGACCTCTGCCCGGTGTGGAGGTGACCCCTGCCCGGTGTGGAGGTGACCCCTGCCCGGTGTGGAGGTGACCCCTGCCCGGTGTGGAGCTGACCCCTGCCCGGTGTGGAGGTGACCCCTGCCCGGTGTGGAGCTGACCCCTGCCCGGTGTGGAGCTGATCCCTGCCCGGTGTGGAGCTGACCCCTGCCCGGTGTGGAGTTGAGGCCTGTCCGGTGTGGAGCTGACCTCTGCCCGGTGTGGAGCTGACCCCTGCCCGGTGTGGAGCTGATCCCTGCCCGGTGTGGAGCTTATTCCTGCCCGGTGTGGAGCTGATCCCTGCCCAGTGTGGAGCTGACCCCTGCCCGGTGTGGAGCTGATCCCTGCCCGGTGTGGAGCTGACCCCTGCCCGGTGTGGAGCTGATCCCTGCCCGGTGTGGAGCTGACCCCTGCCCGGTGTGGAGTTGAGGCCTGTCCGGTGTGGAGCTGACCCCTGCCCGGTGTGGAGCTGATCCCTGCCCGGTGTGGAGCTGACCCCTGCCCGGTGTGGAGCTGACCCCTGCCCGGTGTGGAGCTGACCGCTGCCCGGTGTGGAGCTGACCCCTGCCCGGTGTGGAGCTGACCCCTGCCCGGTGTGGAGCTGACCCCTGCCCGGTGTGGAGCTGACCCCTGCCCGGTGTGGAGCTGACCCCTGCCCAGTGTGGAGCTGACCCCTGCCCAGTGTGGAGCTGATCCCTGCCCGGTGTGGAGCTGACCCCTGCCCGGTGTGGAGCTGACCCCTGCCCGGTGTGGAGCTGACCCCTGCCCGGTGTGGAGCTGAGGCCTGTCCGGTGTGGAGCTGATCCCTGCCCGGTGTGGAGCTGACCCCTGCCCGGTGTGGAGCTGACCCCGGCCCGGTGTGGAGCTGATCCCTGCCCAGTGTGGAGCTGACCCCTGCCCGGTGAGGAGCTGACCCCTGCCCAGTGTGGAGCTGACCCCTGCCCGGTGAGGAGCTGACCCCTGCCCAGTGTGGAGCTGATCCCTGCCCAGTGTGGAGCTGACCCCTGCCCAGTGTGGAGCTGACCCCTGCCCGGTGTGGAGCTGACCCCTGCCCGGTGTGGAGCTGACCCCTGCCCGGTGTGGAGCTGACCCCTGCCCGGTGTGGAGCTGACCCCTGCCCGGTGTGGAGCTGACCCCTGCCCGGTGTGGAGCTGAGGCCTGTCCGGTGTGGAGCTGATCCCTGCCCGGTGTGGAGCTGACCCCTGCCCAGTGTGGAGCTGAGGCCTGTCCGGTGTGGAGCTGATCCCTGCCCGGTGTGGAGCTGAGGCCTGTCCGGTGTGGAGCTGATCCCTGCCCGGTGTGGAGCTGAGGCCTGTCCGGTGTGGAGCTGATCCCTGCCCGGTGTGGAGCTGATCCCTGCCCGGTGTGGAGCTGACCCCGGCCCGGTGTGGAGCTGACCCCTGCCCGGTGTGGAGGTGACCCCTGCCCGGTGTGGAGCTGACCCCTGCCCGGTGTGGAGCTGATCCCTGCCCGGTGTGGAGCTGACCCCTGCCCGGTGTGGAGTTGAGGCCTGTCCGGTGTGGAGCTGACCTCTGCCCGGTGTGGAGGTGACCCCTGCCCGGTGTGGAGCTGACCCCTGCCCGGTGTGGAGCTGATCCCTGCCCGGTGTGGAGCTGACCCCTGCCTGGTGTGGAGCTGATCCCTGCCCGGTGTGGAGCTGACCCCTGCCCGGTGTGGAGCTGACCCCTGCCCGGTGTGGAGCTGATCCCTGCCCGGTGAGGAGCTGATCCCTGCCCGGTGTGGAGCTGACCTCTGCCCGGTGTGGAGCTGATCCCTGCCCGGTGTGGAGCTGATCCCTGCCCGGTGTGGAGCTGATCCCTGCCCGGTGTGGAGCTGATCCCTGCCCGGTGTGGAGCTGACCTCTGCCCGGTGTGGAGCTGATCCCTGCCCAGTGTGGAGGTGACCCCTGCCCGGTGTGGAGCTGACCCCTGCCCGGTGTGGAGCTGATCCCTGCCCGGTGTGGAGCTGACCCCTGCCCGGTGTGGAGCTGACCCCTGCCCGGTGTGGAGCTGATCCCTGCCCGGTGTGGAGCTGATCCCTGCCCGGTGTGGAGCTGACCTCTGCCCGGTGTGGAGCTGATCCCTGCCCGGTGTGGAGCTGATCCCTGCCCGGTGTGGAGCTGATCCCTGCCCGGTGTGGAGCTGACCTCTGCCCGGTGTGGAGCTGATCCCTGCCCGGTGTGGAGCTGACCCCTGCCCGGTGTGGAGCTGACCCCTGCCCGGTGTGGAGCTTGTTCCTGCCCGGTGTGGAGCTGTCCCCTGCCCGGTGTGGAGCTTATTCCTGCCCGGTGTGGAGCTGACCCCTGCCCGGAGTGGAGCTGACCCCTGCCCGGTGTGGAGCTGACCCCTGCCCGGTGTGGAGCTGACCCCTGCCCGGTGTGGAGCTGACCTCTGCCCGGTGTGGAGCTGATCCCTGCCCGGTGTGGAGCTGACCCCTGCCCGGTGTGGAGCTGACCCCTGCCCGGTGTGGAGCTGACCCCTGCCCGGTGTGGAGCTGACCTCTGCCCGGTGTGGAGCTGACCCCTGCCCGGTGTGGAGCTGATCCCTGCCCGGTGTGGAGCTGACCCCTGCCCGGTGTGGAGCTGATCCCTGCCCGGTGTGGAGCTGATCCCTGCCCGGTGTGGAGCTGACCTCTGCCCGGTGTGGAGCTGACCTCTGCCCGGTGTGGAGCTGACCCCTGCCCGGTGTGGAGCTGACCCCTTCCCGGTGTGGAGCTGACCCCTGCCCGGTGTGGAGCTGATCCCTGCCCGGTGTGGAGCTGACCCCTGCCCGGTGTGGAGCTGGCCCCTGCCCGGTGTGGAGCTGAGGCCTGCCCGGTGTGGAGCTGACCTCTGCCCGGTGTGGAGCTGACCCCTGCCCGGTGTAGAGCTGACCCCTGCCCGGTGTGGAGCTGACCCCTGCCCGGTTGTAACGCCTGCCTGGATCAACAGACTCAGATGGGCTATAATGGACAGGCCAGAGGGAAGCCACTCACCAAGCAGGACCCCCAGAACCCTGAAACCCTTTAACCCCTATACAGGGATTTGGAATTACACAGGGCCCTGGAGATCACTACCTGTGGCAGGCTGCAGTCCGATGAGAGTAGTCGTCAGGCAGGGTCAAACCAGGAATAGCAGAACAGGGACAGAATCGGCAGACATGGACGTAATCAGAAAACAAAGCAGAGGTCAAATCCGGATCGGGCAGGTACATAAACAGCAGGAAGGAGGGTAGACAGAAAACACGCAGAAGTCAGCACACAGGAATCACAAAACAGAATAGGGCGGACCAGGAAATCAGAACTATCTCTGGCAGTGGTCAGCAGACAGGAGGGGAACTAAGAAGGGTGTGGTGTCTGCACATTGGCTGTAGCTTAACGCTGGCAACTTCAGGTGGAAGACACATGCCAACCACAGTCAGCCAGTGGTACTGCAGATCCCAAGATAACCCAGCCCAGTGGATGATCGGAGCCTGCGCCCACCGGAGCCGCTGGCATCGACTCCTCTCCCATCACCAGCACCAAACACGGCGTCGCCTGGCGATCGGAGCAGAAGTCGCTGGAACAGACTCCGGCGGTGACGTAACACCGGTGTGGAGCTGACCCCTGCCCGGTGTGGAGCTGAAGCCTGCCTGTTGTGGAGCTGGGACCTGCCCAGCGTGTCCTGCTGCACTGGTCCATCTCCTCTTTATCCTGCTCCACTGGGGCATCTCTCCTTTCTCCTGCTGCACTGATCCATCTCTTCTTTATCCTGCTGCACTGATCCATCTCTTCTTTATCCTGCTGCACTGATCCATCTCTTCTTTATCCTGCTGCACTGGTCCATCTCTTCTTTCTCCTGCTGCACTGATCCATCTCTTTTATCTTGCTGCACTGATCCATCTCTTCTTTATCCTGCTGCACTGGTCCATCTCTTCTTTCTCCTGCTGCACTGATCCATCTCTTCTTTATCCTGCTGCACTGATCCATCTCCTCTTTATCCTGCTGCACTGGAGCA
The DNA here is from genome assembly GCF_048569485.1 of Anomaloglossus baeobatrachus. Classification (NCBI taxonomy): domain Eukaryota; kingdom Metazoa; phylum Chordata; class Amphibia; order Anura; family Aromobatidae; genus Anomaloglossus; species Anomaloglossus baeobatrachus. The sequence goes on along the minus strand of NC_134355.1, from coordinate 693,995,690 downwards.
CCTCTTCTTTATCCTGCTGCACTGATCCATCTCTTCTTTATCCTGCTGCACTGGTCCATCTCCTCTTTATCCTGCTGCACTGGGTCATCTCTCCTGCTGCACTGGTCCATCTCTTCTTTCTTCTGCTGCACTGATCCATCTCTTCTTTATCCTGCTGCACTGGTCCATCTCCTCCTTATCCTGCTGCACTGGGGCATCTCTCCTTTCTCCTGCTGCACTGGTCCATCTCTTCTTTCTTCTGCTGCACTGATCCATCTCTTCTTTATCCTGCTGCACTGATCCATCTCTTCTTTATCCTGCTGCACTGGTCCATCTCTTCTTTATCCTGCTGCACTGATCCATCTCTTCTTTATCCTCCTGCACTGATCCATCTCTTCTTTATCCTGCTGCACTGATCCATCTCTTCTTTATCCTGCTGTACTGATCCATCTCTTCTTTATCCTGCTGCACTGGTCCATCTCCTCTTTATCCTGCTGCACTGGGGCATCTCTCCTTTCTCCTGCTGCACTGATCCATCTCTTCTTTATCCTGCTGCACTGATCCATGTCTTCTTTATCCTGCTGCACTGGGGCACCTCTTTTTTATCCTGCTACACTGGGGCACCTCTTCTTTCTCCTGCTGCACTGGTCCATCTCTTTATCCTGCTGCACTGGGGCACCTCATCTTTATCCTGCTGCACTGGTCCATCTCTTCTTTATCCTGCAGCACTGGTCCATCTATTCTTTCTTCTGCTGCACTGGTCCATCTCTTCTTTATCCTGCTGCACTGGTCCATCTCTTCTTTATCCTGCTGCACTGGTCCATCTCTTCTTTATCCTGCTGCACTGGGGCACCTCTTCTTTATCTTGCTGCACTGGTCCATCTCTTCTTTATCTTGCTGCACTGGTCCATCTCTTCTTTATCCTGCTGCACTGGGGCACCTCTTCTTTATCCTGCTGCACTGGTCCATCTCTTCTTTATCCTGCTGCACTGGGGCACCTCTTCTTTATCCTGCTGCACTGGGGCACCTCTTCTTTATCCTGCTGCACTGGGGCACCTCTTCTTTATCCTGCTGCACTGGGACACCTCTTCTTTATCCTGCTGCACTGGTGCACCTCTTCTTTATCCTGCTGCACTGGGACACCTCTTCTTTATCCTGCAGCACTGGTCCATCTATTCTTTCTTCTGCTGCACTGGTCCATCTCTTCTTTATCCTGCTGCACTGGTCCATCTCTTCTTTATCCTGCTACACTGGTCCATCTCTTCTTTATCCTGCTGCACTGGGGCACCTCTTCTTTATCTTGCTGCACTGGTCCATCTCTTCTTTATCTTGCTGCACTGGTCCATCTCTTCTTTATCCTGCTGCACTGGGGCACCTCTTCTTTATCCTGCTGCACTGGTCCATCTCTTCTTTATCCTGCTGCACTGGGGCACCTCTTCTTTATCCTGCTGCACTGGGGCACCTCTTCTTTATCTTGCTGCACTGGGGCACCTCTTCTTTATCCTGCTGCACTGGGGCACCTCTTCTTTATCCTGCTGCACTGGGACACCTCTTCTTTATCCTGCTGCACTGGTGCACCTCTTCTTTATCCTGCTGCACTGGGACACCTCTTCTTTATCCTACTGCACTGGAGCACCTCTTCTTTATCCTGCTGCACTGGGACACCTCTTCTTTATCCTACTGCACTGGGACACCTCTTCTTTATCCTGCAGCACTGGTCCATCTATTCTTTCTTCTGCTGCACTGGTCCATCTCTTCTTTATCCTGCTGCACTGGTCCATCTCTTCTTTATCCTGCTTTACTGGGGCACCTCTTCTTTATCTTGCTGCACTGGTCCATCTCTTCTTTATCCTGCTGCACTGGGACACCTCTTCTTTATCCTGCTGCACTGGTCCATCTCTTCTTTATCCTGCTGCACTGGGGCACCTCTTCTTTATCCTGCTGCACTGATCCATCTCTTCTTTATCCTGCTGCACTGGAGCACCTCTTCTTTATCCTGCTGCACTGGGGCACCTCTTCTTTATCCTGCTGCACTGGGGCACCTCTTCTTTATCCTGCTGCACTGGGACACCTCTTCTTTATCCTACTGCACTGGAGCACCTCTTCTTTATCCTGCTGCACTGGAGCACCTCTTCTTTATCCTGCTGCACTGGGACACCTCTTCTTTAATCTGCTGCACTGGTGCACCTCTTCTTTATCCTGCTGCACTGGGACACCTCTTCTTTATCCTACTGCACTGGAGCACCTCTTCTTTATCCTGCTGCACTGGGACACCTCTTCTTTATCCTACTGCACTGGGACACCTCTTCTTTATCCTGCTGCACTGGAGCACCTCTTCTTTATCCTGCTGCACTGGAGCACCTCTTCTTTATCCTGCTGCACTGGAGCACCTCTTCTTTATCCTGCTGCACTGGAGCACCTCTTCTTTATCCTGCTGCACTGGGACACCTCTTCTTTATCCTACTGCACTGGAGCACCTCTTCTTTATCCTGCTGCACTGGAGCACCTCTTCTTTATCCTGCTGCACTGGAGCACCTCTTCTTTATCCTGCTGCACTGGGGTACCTCTTCTTTATCCTGCTGCACTGGAGCACCTCTTCTTTATCCTGCTGCACTGGGACACCTCTTCTTTATCCTGCTGCACTGGGGTACCTCTTCTTTATCCTGCTGCACTGGTCCATCTCTTCTTCTCCTGCTGCACTGGGGAACCTCTTCTTTATCCTACTGCACTGGAGAACCTCTTCTTTATCCTGCTGCACTGGAGCACCTCTTCTTTATCCTGCTGCACTGGGACACCTCTTCTTTATCCTACTGCACTGGAGAACCTCTTCTTTATCCTGCTGCACTGGAGCACCTCTTCTTTATCCTGCTGCACTGGGACACCTCTTCTTTATCCTACTGCACTGGAGCACCTCTTCTTTATCCTGCTGCACTGGAGCACCTCTTCTTTATCCTGCTGCACTGGGACACCTCTTCTTTATCCTGCTGCACTGGGGCACCTCTTCTTTATCCTGTTGCACTGGGACACCTCTTCTTTATCCTACTGCACTGGAGCACCTCTTCTTTATCCTGCTGCACTAGAGCACCTCTTCTTTATCCTGCTGCACTGGGACACCTCTTCTTTATCCTACTGCACTGGAGCACCTCTTCTTTATCCTGCTGCACTGGAGCACCTCTTCTTTATCCTGCTGCACTGGAGCACCTCTTCTTTATCCTGCTGCACTGGGACACCTCTTCTTTATCCTACTGCACTGGAGAACCTCTTCTTTATCCTGCTGCACTGGAGCACCTCTTCTTTATCCTGCTGCACTGGGGCACCTCTTCTTTATCCTGCTGCACTGGGGCACCTGTTCTTTATCCTGCTGCACTGGGGCACCTGTTCTTTATCCTGCTGCACTGGAGCACCTCTTCTTTATCCTGCTGCACTGGAGCACCTCTTTTTTATCCTGCTGCACTGGGACACCTCTTCTTTATCCTGCTGCACTGGAGCACCTCTTCTTTATCCTACTGCACTGGAGCACCTCTTCTTTATCCTGCTGCACTGGAGCACCTCTTCTTTATCCTGCTGCACTGGGACACCTCTTCTTTATCCTACTGCACTGGAGCACCTCTTCTTTATCCTGCTGCACTGGAGCACCTCTTCTTTATCCTGCTGCACTGGGGCATCTCTTCTTTATCCTGCTGCACTGGGGCACCTCTTCTTTATCCTGCTGCACTGGGACACCTCTTCTTTATCCTACTGCACTGGAGCACCTCTTCTTTATCCTGCTGCACTGGAGCACCTCTTCTTTATCCTGCTGCACTGGAGCACCTCTTCTTTATCCTGCTGCACTGGAGCACCTCTTCTTTATCCTGCTGCACTGGGGTACCTCTTCTTTATCCTGCTGCACTGGGACACCTCTTCTTTATCCTGCTGCACTGGGGTACCTTTTCTTTATCCTGCTGCACTGGTCCATCTCTTCTTCTCCTGCTGCACTGGTCCATCTCTTCTTTATCCTGCTTCACTGGTCCATCTCTTCTTTATCCTGCTGCTCTGGGACACCTCTTCTTTATCCTGCTGCACTGGTGCACCTCTTCTTTATCCTGCTGCACTGGAGCACCTCTTCTTTATCCTGCTGCACTGGGACACCTCTTCTTTATCCTGCTGCACTGGAGCACCTCTTCTTTATCCTGCTGCACTGGAGCACCTCTTCTTTATCCTGCTGCACTGGGACACCTCTTCTTTATACTGCTGCACTGGGACACCTCTTCTTTATCCTGCTGCACTGGATCACCTCTTCTTTATCCTGCTGCACTGGGGTACCTCTTCTTCATCCTGCTGCACTGGAGCACCTCTTCTTTATCCTGCTGCACTGGGACACCTCTTCTTTATACTGCTGCACTGGGACACCTCTTCTTTATCCTGCTGCACTGGAGCACCTCTTCTTTATCCTGCTGCACTGGGGTACCTCTTCTTTATCCTGCTGCACTGGGACACCTCTTCTTTATCCTGCTGCACTGGGGCACCTCTTCTTTATCCTGCTTCACTGGGGTACCTTTTCTTTATCCTGCTGCACTGGGGTACCTCTTCTTTATCCTGCTGCACTGGGACACCTCTTCTTTATCCTGCTGCACTGGGGCACCTCTTCTTTATCCTGCTGCACTGGGGCACCTCTTCTTTATCCTGCTTCACTGGGGTACCTCTTCTTTATCCTGCTGCACTGGGACACCTCTTCTTTATACTGCTGCACTGGGACACCTCTTCTTTATCCTGCTGCACTGGGGCACCTGTTCTTTATCCTGCTGCACTGGGGTACCTCTTCTTTATCCTGCTGCACTGGGACACCTCTTCTTTATACTGCTGCACTGGGACACCTCTTCTTTATACTGCTGCACTGGGACACCTCTTCTTTATCCTGCTGCACTGGGACACCTCTTCTTTATCCTGCTGCACTGGGACACCTCTTCTTTATCCTGCTGTGCACTGCAGCGCCTCTTCTTTCTCCTTCCGCACTGGCTCACCTACACTTTTCTGTTTTTCTGCTCTTGCTGCACCGGCTCACCTCTGTCTCTTCTATCGCTGCACCGGCTAACCTAACATACCTGAACAAATAGAGGGTGAAATGCTGGAACAAATTGAAAAGGCAGCTAATAATAATAATCGGGTTCTTATTATGGGGGATTTCAACTATCCAGACATTCAGTGGGACATAGAATCTTCTGGTTCTGCTAAAAGCTGTAAGTTCTTATCTACCATTCAAGACCATTTCCTCTCTCAGATGGTAGGTGAACCGACCAGGGGAGATAATTTGCTAGATCTGGTCCTGTCAAATAGACCGCATACAATTTCAGATCTACAGGTCCGGGAGCACTTGGGCACCAGCGATCATAATATGGTAAGCTTCAAAGTAATATTCAATAGAACATTTCAAAGGGGAAATGCTAAAACCTGGAATTTTAGGAAAGCTGAATTCAACAAATTAAGGGAAGAGCTTAAATGTGTCGATTGGGACAAAGTCATGATAACTGGGGATACCGAACATAAATGGGGTAAGTTTAAGGATATACTACTAAAGTCCTGTAAAAAACGTATACCCTCTGGTAATAAAACGTCCCGGAATAAAAAGAAACCACTATGGATAAATAAGACTGTACAAAATATAATAAAACAAAAACAAAGGGCGTTTAAAATCTTAAAGGCTGAGAATACAGAAATAGCATTTCAGAAGTATAAAGATATCAATAGGCAATGCAAAAAAGAAATCAAACAAGCAAAACTAGCTACTGAAACAAAAATCGCCAATGACAATATAAATCCCAAAATCTTTTATAAATACATTAATGCCAAAAGGAAAACAAAGGATAGTATCGGCCCCTTAAAATATAATAACAAGTTAGTTATAGAGGACAAACAAAAGACTGAGATATTAAATAGGCATTTCTCATCTGTATTCACCAAGGAACTGACTGTACCAGGGATCATTCAACAAGTGAAAAATCAAAGTTCACCACCCGATATAATTAATTTAACACAAGATGAAGTACGCCTATGTCTGAGTAAATTAAACATTGACAAATCCCCAGGGCCAGATGGCATTCATCCATGAATATTGAGGGAATTGAGCTCCGTAATTGACAGACCGCTGTATCTTATCTTTTTAGACTCGCTTGTAACAGGGTTGGTGCCTCAGGATTGGAGGATTGCTGATGTGGTACCGATATTTAAGAAAGGTAAGAGGGTAGATCCAGGCAACTACCGTCCAGTAAGCCTGACATCAGGGGTGTGCAAAGTTTTTGAGGGCATTTTAAGGGATGACATGCAAAAATATGTTGCAGAAAATAATATAATAACTGACAGACAGCATGGATTCATGAAAGATAAGTCGTGTCTAACCAACCTGTTGGGGTTCTATGAGGGGGTAAGTTCAAACCTGGATATTGGTAATGCAGCTGATGTGATTTATTTGGACTTTGCAAAGGCATTTGATTCTGTACCACATAATAGCCTTGTACTAAAGCTCCAGAAGCAAGGACCAGGGGAAACTATATGCAACTGGGTAAGGAATTGGCTAAAAGATAGGAAACAAAGAGTAGTCATAAATGGTACATTCTCTAAATGGGCTATAGTCAGCAGTGGGGTGCCGCAGGGATCTGTGCTGGGAGCAATTCTTTTTAATCTCTTTATTAATGACCTTGTGGATGGGATTGATAGTAAAGTGTCAGTCTTTGCTGATGACACCAAACTATGTAGGATATTAAAAACTGACCTTGATAGTACAATATTACAAACAGATCTGGATAAGATGTCAGAATGGGCAGATACTTGGCAAATGAGATGTAATGTTGATAAATGTAAAGTAATGCACCTAGGACGGAGTAATCCTATAGCTGCGTATACATTAAATGGAAGTAAACTCGGGACTACAGAACAGGAGGACTTGGGTATTCTCATTACAAATAAGCTGAGCAGCAGCACTCAATGTCAAGCAGCAGCTGCTAAAGCAAACAAGATTTTAGGGTGTATAAAAAGAGAGATTAGATCCCATGATCCCAACGTATTGTTACCCCTCTATAAATCACTTGTAAGGCCACATCTGGAATATGGGGTCCAGTTTTGGGCTCCACATTTTAAAAAGGACATTCAGAAGTTAGAGTCAGTTCAAAGGCGGCAACTAGACTATTACAAGGAATGGAGACCGCCCGTATGATAAGGAATGGAGGCCGCCCGTATGATGAGTAATGGAGGCCGCCCGTATGATGAGGAATGGAGGCCGCCCGTATGATAAGGAATGGAGGCCGCCCGTATGATGAGTAATGGAGGCCGCCCGTATGATGAGGAATGGAGGCCGCCCGTATGATAAGGAATGGAGGCCGCCCGTATGATGAGTGATGGAGGCCGCCCGTATGATGAGTAATGGAGGACGCCCGTATGATGAGGAATGGAGGCCGCCCGTATGATGAGTAATGGAGGCCGCCCGTATGATGAGTAATGGAGGACGCCCGTATGATGAGGAATGGAGGCCGCCCGTATGATGGCAGGTTGAAAAAGTTAGATATGTTTAGCTTAGAAAAAAGACGTCTCAGAGGAGATCTCATTTATATGTATAAATACATGTGTGGTCAATATAAAGGACTGGCACATGACTTATTCCTGCCAAAGACAATACTAAGGACCAGGGGACACTCACTGCGAGTGGAAGAAAAGCGATTCCTACAGCTAAATAGGAAAGGGTTCTTTACAGTTAGAGCGGTCAGACTGTGGAATGCGACCACAAGAGCTAGTAATGGCAGATACTATAACAGCTTTCAGAAAAGGGCTGGATGATTTCTGGTTATAAATGACTTAGTGACCAAATGTAGAACTGGTGGAGGAAGGTTGAACTAGATGGACCTAGGTCTTTTTTCAACCTTAGTAACTATGTAACTATGTCACCTCTGTCTCTTCTCCCGATGCTCCAGCTCAGCTCTGTCTCTTCTATCACTGCACCGGCTCACCTCTGTCTCTTCTGCTCTTGCTACACCGGCTCACCTCTGTCTCTTCTATCGCTGCACCGGCTCACCTCTGTCTCTTCTCCCTCTGCTCCAGCTCACCTCTGTCTCTTCTGCTCTTGCTGCACCGGCTCACCTCTGTCTCTTCTGCTCTTTCTGCACCGGCTCACCTCTGTCTCTTCTCCCGCTGCTCCGGCTCACCTCTGTCTCTTCTCCCTCTGCTCCAGCTCACCTCTGTCTCTTCTATCACTGCACCGGCTCACCTCTGTCTCTATGGCTCTTGCTGCATCGGCTCACCTCTGTCTCTTCTATCGCTGCACCGGCTCACCTCTGTCTCTTCTCCCGCTGCTCCGGCTCACCTTTGTCTCTTCTCCCTCTGCTCCAGCTCACCTCTGTCTCTTCTATCACTGCACCGGCTCACCTCTGTCTCTTCTGCTCTTGCTGCACTGGCTCACCTCTGTCTCTTCTCTCGCTGCACCGGCTCACCTCTGTCTCTTCTCCCGCTGCTCCGGCTCACCTCTGTCTCTTCTATCGCTGCACCGGCTCACCTCTGTCTCTTCTCTCGCTGCTCTGGCTCACCTCTGTCTCTTCTCTCTCTGATCCGGCTCACCTCTGTCTCTTCTCCCGCTGCTCCGGCTCACCTCTGTCTCTTCTGCTCTTGCTGCACCGGCTCACCTCTGTCTCTTCTATCGCTGCACCGGCTCACCTCTGTCTCTTCTCCCGCTGCTCCGGCTCACCTTGGTCTCTTCTATCGCTGCACCGGCTCACCTCTGTCTCTTCTCTCGCTGCTCCGGCTCACCTCTGTCTCTTCTCTCGCTGATCCGGCTCACCTCTGTCTCTTCTCCCGCTGCTCCGGCTCACCTCTGTCTCTTCTGCTCTTGCTGCACCGGCTCACCTCTGTCTCTTCTATCGCTGCACCGGCTCACCTCTGTCTCTTCTTTTGCTGCACCGGCTAACCTCTGTCTCTTCTCTCGCTGCATCGGCTCACCTCTGTCTCTTCTCTCGCTGCTCCGGCTCACCTCTGTCTCTTCTATCGCTGCACCGGCTCACCTCTGTCTCTTCTCCCGCTGCACCGGCTCACCTCTGTCTCTTCTCTCACTGCTCCGGCTCACCTCTGTCTCTTCTGCTGTTGCTGCACCGGCTCACCTCTGTCTCTTCTATCGCTGCACCGACTCAGCTCTGTTTCTTCTCCCGCTGCTCCGGCTCACCTCTGTCTCTTCTCTCGCTGCTCCGACTCACCTCTGTCTCTTCTCTCGCTGCTCCGGCTCACCTCTGTCTCTTCTGCTCTTGCTGCACTGGCTCACCTCTGTCTCTTCTATCGCTGCACCGGCTCACCTCTGTCTCTTCTCCCGCTGCTCCAGCTCACCTCTGTCTCTTCTATCACTGCACCGGCTCACCTCTGTCTCTTCTGCTCTTGCTGCACCGGCTCACCTCTGTCTCTTCTATCGCTGCACCGACTCACCTCTGTTTCTTCTCCCGCTGCTCCGGCTCACCTCTGTCTCTTCTCCCTCTGCTCCAGCTCACCTCTGTCTCTTCTATCACTGCACCGGCTCACCTCTGTCTCTTCTGCTCTTGCTGCACCGGCTCACCTCTGTCTCTTCTCCCACTGCACCGGCTCACCTCTGTCTCTTCTCCCGCTGCTCCGGCTCACCTCTGTCTCTTCTATCGCTGCACCGGCTCACCTCTGTCTCTTCTATCGCTGCTCCGGCTCACCTCTGTCTCTTCTGCTCTTGCTGCACCGGCTCACCTCTGTCTCTTCTATCGCTGCACCGGCTCACCTTTGTCTCTTCTCTCGCTGCTCCGGCTCACCTCTGTCTCTTCTATCGCTGCACCGGCTCACCTCTGTCTCTTCTCTCGCTGCTCCGGCTCACCTCTGTCTCTTCTGCTCTTGCTGCACCGGCTCACCTCTGTCTCTTCTATCGCTGCACCGGCTCACCTCTGTCTCTTCTCCCGCTGCTCCAGCTCACCTCTGTCTCTTCTCTCGCTGCTCCGGCTCACCTCTGTCTCTTCTGCTCTTGCTGCACCGGCTCACCTCTGTCTCTTCTTTCGCTGCACCGGCTCACCTCTGTCTCTTCTCCCGCTGCTCCGGCTCACCTCTGTCTCTTCTCTCGCTGCTCCAGCTCACCTCTGTCTCTTCTCCCGCTCGCTGCACCGGCTCACCTCTGTCTCTTCTCCCGCTGCTCCGGCTCACCTCTGTCTCTTCTCTCGCTGCTCTGGCTCACCTCTGTCTCTTCTATCGCTGCACCGGCTCACCTCTGTCTCTTCTCCCGCTGCTCCAGCTCACCTCTGTCTCTTCTATCACTGCACCGGCTCACCTCTGTCTCTTCTGCTCTTGCTGCACCAGCTCACCTCTGTCTCTTCTATCGCTGCACCGACTCACCTCTGTTTCTTCTCCCGCTGCTCCGGCTCACCTCTGTCTCTTCTCCCTCTGCTCCAGCTCACCTCTGTCTCTTCTATCACTGCACCGGCTCACCTCTGTCTCTTCTGCTCTTGCTGCACCGGCTCACCTCTGTCTCTTCTCCCACTGCACCGGCTCACCTCTGTCTCTTCTCCCGCTGCTCCGGCTCACCTCTGTCTCTTCTATCGCTGCACCGGCTCACCTCTGTCTCTTCTATCGCTGCTCCGGCTCACCTCTGTCTCTTCTGCTCTTGCTGCACCGGCTCACCTCTGTCTCTTCTATCGCTGCACCGGCTCACCTTTGTCTCTTCTCTCGCTGCTCCGGCTCACCTCTGTCTCTTCTGCTCTTGCTGCACCGGCTCACCTCTGTCTCTTCTATCGCTGCACCGGCTCACCTCTGTCTCTTCTCCCGCTGCTCCGGCTCACCTCTGTCTCTTCTGCTCTTGCTGCACCGGCTCACCTCTGTCTCTTCTATCGCTGCACCGGCTCACCTCTGTCTCTTCTCTCGCTGCTCCGGCTCACCTCTGTCTCTTCTGCTCTTGCTGCACCGGCTCACCTCTGTCTCTTCTATCGCTGCACCGGCTCACCTCTGTCTCTTCTCCCGCTGCTCCAGCTCACCTCTGTCTCTTCTCTCGCTGCTCCGCCTCACCTCTGTCTCTTCTGCTCTTGCTGCACCGGCTCACCTCTGTCTCTTCTTTCGCTGCACCGGCTCACCTCTGTCTCTTCTCCCGCTGCTCCGGCTCACCTCTGTCTCTTCTCTCGCTGCTCCAGCTCACCTCTGTCTCTTCTCCCGCTCGCTGCACCGGCTCACCTCTGTCTCTTCTCCCGCTGCTCCGGCTCACCTCTGTCTCTTCTCTCGCTGCTCTGGCTCACCTCTGTCTCTTCTCTCGCTGCTCCGGCTCATCTCTGTCTGTTCTCCCGCTGCTCCGGCTCACCTCTGTCTCTTCTCTCGCTGCTCTGGCTCACCTCTGTCTCTTCTCCCGATGCTCTGGCTCACCTCTGTCTCTTCTCCCGCTTCTCCGGCTCACCTCTGTCTCTTCTCCCGCTGCTCCGGCTCACCTCTGTCTCTTCTATCGCTGCACCGGCTCACCTCTGTCTCTTCTCCCTCTGCTCCAGCTCACCTCTGTCTCTTCTGCTCTTGCTGCACCGGCTCACCTCTGTCTCTTCTGCTCTTTCTGCACCGGCTCACCTCTGTCTCTTCTCCCGCTGCTCCGGCTCACCTCTGTCTCTTCTCCCTCTGCTCCAGCTCACCTCTGTCTCTTCTATCACTGCACCGGCTCACCTCTGTCTCTTCTGCTTTTGCTGCATCGGCTCACCTCTGTCTCTTCTATCGCTGCACCGGCTCACCTCTGTCTCTTCTCCCGCTGCTCCGGCTCACCTTTGTCTCTTCTCCCCTCTGCTCCAGCTCACCTCTGTCTCTTCTATCACTGCACCGGCTCACCTCTGTCTCTTCTGCTCTTGCTGCACTGGCTCACCTCTGTCTCTTCTCTCGCTGCACCGGCTCACCTCTGTCTCTTCTCCCGCTGCTCCGGCTCACCTCTGTCTCTTCTATCGCTGCACCGGCTCACCTCTGTCTCTTCTCTCGCTGCTCCGGCTCATTTCTGTCTCTTCTCTCGCTGATCCGGCTCACCTCTGTCTCTTCTCTCGCTGCTCCGGCTCACCTCTGTCTCTTCTGCTCTTGCTGCACCGGCTCACCTCTGTCTCTTCTATCGCTGCACCGGCTCACCTCTGTCTCTTCTCCCGCTGCTCCGGCTCACCTCTATCTCTTCTATCGCTGCACCGGCTCACCTCTGTCTCTTCTCTCGCTGCTCTGGCTCACCTCTGTCTCTTCTCTCTCTGATCCGGCTCACCTCTGTCTCTTCTCCCGCTGCTCCGGCTCACCTCTGTCTCTTCTGCTCTTGCTGCACCGGCTCACCTCTGTCTCTTCTATCGCTGCACCGGCTCACCTCTGTCTCTTCTCCCGCTGCTCCGGCTCACCTTGGTCTCTTCTATCGCTGCACCGGCTCACCTCTGTCTCTTCTCTCGCTGCTCCGGCTCACCTCTGTCTCTTCTCTCGCTGATCCGGCTCACCTCTGTCTCTTCTCCCGCTGCTCCGGCTCACCTCTGTCTCTTCTGCTCTTGCTGCACCGGCTCACCTCTGTCTCTTCTATCGCTGCACCGGCTCACCTCTGTCTCTTCTCTCGCTGCTCCGGCTCACCTCTGTCTCTTCTATCGCTGCACCGGCTCACCTCTGTCTCTTCTTTTGCTGCACCGGCTAACCTCTGTCTCTTCTCTCGCTGCATCGGCTCACCTCTGTCTCTTCTCTCGCTGCTCCGGCTCACCTCTGTCTCTTCTATCGCTGCACCGGCTCACCTCTGTCTCTTCTCCCGCTGCACCGGCTCACCTCTGTCTCTTCTCTCACTGCTCCGGCTCACCTCTGTCTCTTCTGCTGTTGCTGCACTGGCTCACCTCTGTCTCTTCTATCGCTGCACCGACTCAGCTCTGTTTCTTCTCCCGCTGCTCCGGCTCACCTCTGTCTCTTCTCTCGCTGCTCCGACTCACCTCTGTCTCTTCTCTCGCTGCTCCGGCTCACCTCTGTCTCTTCTGCTCTTGCTGCACTGGCTCACCTCTGTCTCTTCTATCGCTGCACCGGCTCACCTCTGTCTCTTCTCCCGCTGCTCCAGCTCACCTCTGTCTCTTCTATCACTGCACCGGCTCACCTCTGTCTCTTCTGCTCTTGCTGCACCGGCTCACCTCTGTCTCTTCTATCGCTGCACCGACTCACCTCTGTTTCTTCTCCCGCTGCTCCGGCTCACCTCTGTCTCTTCTCCCTCTGCTCCAGCTCACCTCTGTCTCTTCTATCACTGCACCGGCTCACCTCTGTCTCTTCTGCTCTTGCTGCACCGGCTCACCTCTGTCTCTTCTCCCACTGCACCGGCTCACCTCTGTCTCTTCTCCCGCTGCTCCGGCTCACCTCTGTCTCTTCTATCGCTGCACCGGCTCACCTCTGTCTCTTCTATCGCTGCTCCGGCTCACCTCTGTCTCTTCTGCTCTTGCTGCACCGGCTCACCTCTGTCTCTTCTATCGCTGCACCGGCTCACCTTTGTCTCTTCTCTCGCTGCTCCGGCTCACCTCTGTCTCTTCTATCGCTGCACCGGCTCACCTCTGTCTCTTCTCTCGCTGCTCCGGCTCACCTCTGTCTCTTCTGCTCTTGCTGCACCGGCTCACCTCTGTCTCTTCTATCGCTGCACCGGCTCACCTCTGTCTCTTCTCCCGCTGCTCCGGCTCACCTCTGTCTCTTCTCTCGCTGCTCCGGCTCACCTCTGTCTCTTCTCTCGCTGCTCCGGCTCACCTCTGTCTCTTCTGCTCTTGCTGCACCGGCTCACCTCTGTCTCTTCTATCGCTGCACCGGCTCACCTCTGTCTCTTCTCTCGCTGCTCCGGCTCACCTTTGTCTCTTCTATCGCTGCACCGGCTCACGTCTGTCTCTTCTCCCGCTGCTCCGGCTCACCTCTGTCTCTTCTCTCGCTGCTCCGGCTCACCTCTGTCTCTTCTCTCGCTGCTCCGGCTCATCTCTGTCTCTTCTGCTCTTGCTGCACCGGCTCACCTCTGTCTCTTCTATCGCTGCACCGGCTCACCTCTGTCTCTTCTCCCGCTGCTGCGGCTCACCTCTGTCTCTTCTCTCGCTGCTCCGGCTCACCTCTGTCTCTTCTCCCGCTGCTCCGGCTCACCTCTGTCTCTTCTGCTCTTGCTGCACCGGCTCACCTCTGTCTCTTCTATCGCTGCACCGGCTCACCTCTGTCTCTTCTCTCGCTGCTCCTTCTCACCTCTGTCTCTTCTATCGCTGCACCGGATCACCTCTGTCTCTTCTTTTGCTGCACCGGCTAACCTCTGTCTCTTCTCTCGCTGCACCGGCTCACCTCTGTCTCTTCTCTCGCTGCTCCGGCTCACCTCTGTCTCTTCTCTCGCTGCACCGGCTCACCTCTGTCTCTTCTCTCGCTGCTCCAGTTCACCTCTGTCTCTTCTATCGCTGCACCGGCTCACCTCTGTCTCTTCTCCCGCTGCTCTGGCTCACCTCTGTCTCTTCTATCGCTGCTCCAGCTCACCTCTGTCTCTTCTATCGCTGCTCCGGCTCACCTCTGTCTCTTCTCCCGCTGCTCCGGCTCACCTCTGTCTCTTCTATCGCTGCTCCGGCTCACCTCTGTCTCTTCTGCTCTTGCTGCACCGGCTCACCTCTGTCTCTTCTATCGCTGCACCGGCTCACCTCTGTCTCTTCTCCCGCTGCTCCGGCTCACCTCTGTCTCTTCTCTCGCTGCTCCGGCTCACCTCTGTCTCTTCTGCTCTTGCTGCACCGGCTCACCTCTGTCTCTTCTTTCGCTGCACCGGCTCACCTCTGTCTCTTCTCCCGCTGCTCCGGCTCACCTCTGTCTCTTCTCTCACTGCTCCAGCTCACCTCTGTCTCTTCTCCCGCTCGCTGCACCGGCTCACCTCTGTCTCTTCTCCCGCTGCTCCGGCTCACCTCTGTCTCTTCTCTCGCTGCTCTGGCTCACCTCTGTCTCTTCTCTCGCTGCTCCGGCTCATCTCTGTCTGTTCTCCCGCTGCTCCGGCTCACCTCTGTCTCTTCTCTCGCTGCTCTGGCTCACCTCTGTCTCTTCTCCCGATGCTCTGGCTCACCTCTGTCTCTTCTCCCGCTTCTCCGGCTCACCTCTGTCTCTTCTCCCGCTGCTCCGGCTCACCTCTGTCTCTTCTCCCAATGCTCCGGCTCACCTCTGTCTCTTCTTCCAATGCTCCGGCTCACCTCTGTCTCTTCTCCCAATGCTCCGACTCACCTCTGTCTCTTCTCCTGCTGCATCGGCTCACCTCTGTCTCTTCTCTCGCTGCACCGGCTCACCTCTGTCTCTTCTCCCGCTGCTCTGGCTCACCTCTGTCTCTTCTCCCGCTCGCTGCACCGGCTCACCTCTGTCTCTTCTCCCGCTGCTCCGGCTCACCTCTGTCTCTTCTCTCGCTGCTCTGGCTCACCTCTGTCTCTTCTCTCGCTGCTCCGGCTCATCTCTGTCTGTTCTCCCGCTGCTCCGGCTCACCTCTGTCTCTTCTCTCGCTGCTCTGGCTCACCTCTGTCTCTTCTCCCGATGCTCTGGCTCACCTCTGTCTCTTCTCCCGCTTCTCCGGCTCACCTCTGTCTCTTCTCCCGCTGCTCCGGCTCACCTCTGTCTCTTCTCCCAATGCTCCGGCTCACCTCTGTCTCTTCTTCCAATGCTCCGGCTCACCTCTGTCTCTTCTCCCAATGCTCCGACTCACCTCTGTCTCTTCTCCTGCTGCATCGGCTCACCTCTGTCTCTTCTCTCGCTGCACCGGCTCACCTCTGTCTCTTCTCCCGCTGCTCTGGCTCACCTCTGTCTCTTCTCCCGCTGCTCTGGCTCACCTCTGTCTCTTCTCCCGCTGCTCTGGCTCACCTCTGTCTCTTCTCTCGTTGCTCCGGCTCACCTCTGTCTGTTCTTCCGCTGCTCCGGCTCACCTCTGTCTCTTCTCTCGCTGCTCCGGCTCACCTCTGTCTCTTCTCCCGCTGCTCCGGCTCACTTCTGTCTCTTCTCTCGCTGCTCCGGCTCACCTCTGTCTCTTCTCCCGCTGCACCAGCTCACCTCTGTCTCTTCTCTCTCTGCTCTGGCTCACCTCTATCTCTTCTCTGGCTGCACCGGCTCACCTCTGTCTCTTCTCCCGCTGCTCCGGCTCACCTCTGTCTCTTCTCTCGCTGCTCCAGCTCACCTCTGTCTCTTCTCCCGCTGCTCCAGCTCACCTCTGTCTCTTCTCCCGCTGCTCCGGCTCACCTCTGTCTCTTCTCCCGCTGCTCCGGCTCACCTCTGTCTCTTCTCCGGCTGCACAGGCTCACCTCTGTCTCTTCTCCGGCTGCACCGGCTCACCTCTGTCTCTTCTCCGGCTGCACCGGCTCACCTCTGTCTCTTCTACCGATGCTCTGACTCACCTCTGTCTCTTCTCCCGATGCTCCGGCTCACCTCTGTCTCTTCTCCCGATGCTCTGGCTCACCTCTGTCTCTTCTCCCGCTGCACCGGCTCACCTCTGTCTCTTCTCCCGCTGCTCCAGCTTTCTTGTCCTGCTTCGCAGCCTCACCTCTGCCTCTTCTCCTGCTCCTGCCTTGGCGCAGGGTAGCAATGGCTACAGTCTGTTGACGTTGAAAGAGTCTTTTGACTAAAGCCAGTTTCCAGGCATCTGACTATCTGCTTGTTTCATTGACAGATGAGGCAGCAGAAGTCGGGGACCCCCTTAATGTATAGGGGCTCTGGGCATGTGTCCAGTTTGGCCCCTGTGTGGGGGTGAAGTAGCGCCATTATAACATTACTTTCTCCAATTATTGCTGACTTCAAACGACACCCTGGACACCCTTGACGTGGTAATAACCGTCCATAGGACAGCAGCGGCTTTCACTAAGGTGACCGGTTGCTGTCGTGTTTCCCTCGTCAGCGACTTTATACCTGCGGTGCGGACATTGCACACTGGCGCTGAGCACAGAATATGAGGAGCCATAAACTACAGGCACCCGGGAGTTGCGTGCAGGCGAGCCGTCACATTACTGCTGAGCTCACCCCTCGCCTGCTGGATCAGCGCTTCATTATAGCTGATCTGTAATAAGCGCCTCGTGCCGGCAAAATCTGCAAGTCTGAGAGAAAAGGAGGCTAGCGGCTGCAGACGGAGGAGTAATGGAGGAGGACAGCAAAGATGGAGGAGGAGAGCAAAGATGGAGGAGAAGAGGCTGCAGACGAAGGAGTAATGGAGGACAGCAAAGATGGAGGAGCAGAGCAAAGATGGAGGAGGAGAGGCTGCCGACGGAGGAGTAATGGAGGAGGAGAGCAAAGATGGAGGAGGAGAGCAAAGATGGAGGAGAAGAGGCTGCAGACGAAGGAGTAATGGAGGAGGACAGCAAAGATGGAGGAGAAGAGGCTGCAGACGGAAGAGAGCAAAGATGGAGGAGCAGAGCAAAGATGGAGGAGAAGAGGCTGCAGACGAAGGAGTAATGGAGGACAGCAAAGATGGAGGAGCAGAGCAAAGATGGAGGAGGAGAGGCTGCCGACGGAGGAGTAATGGAGGAGGAGAGCAAAGATGGAGGAGGAGAGCAAAGATGGAGGAGAAGAGGCTGCAGACGAAGGAGTAATGGAGGAGGACAGCAAAGATGGAGGAGAAGAGGCTGCAGACGGAAGAGAGCAAAGATGGAGGAGCAGAGCAAAGATGGAGGAGGTGAGGCTGCAGACGGAGGAGTAATGGAGGAGGAGAGCAAAGATGGAGGAGCAGAGCAAAGATGGAGGAGGACAGCAAAGATAGAGGAGCAGAGCAATGATGGAGGAGGACAGCAAAGATGGAGGAGGAGACCAAAGATGGAGGAGCAGAGCAATGATGGAGGAGGAGAGGCTGCAGACGGAGGAGTAATGGAGGAAGAGAGCAAAGATGGTGGAGCAGAGCAAAGATGGAGGAGCAGAGCAAAGATGGAGAAGAGGCTGCAGACGAAGGAGTAATGGACGGAGCAGAGCAAAGATGGAGGAGGAGAGCAAAGATGGAGGAGGAGAGGCTGCAGACGAAGGAGTAATGGAGGAGGAGAGCAAAGATGAAGAAGCAGAGCAAAGATGGAGGAGAGCAAAGATGGAGGAGCAGAGCAAAGATGGAGAAGAGGCTGCAGACGAAGGAGTAGTGGACGGAGCAAAGCAAAGATGGAGGAAGAGAGCAAAGATGGAGGAGGAGATGCTGCAGACGGAGGAGTAATGGAGGAGGAGAGCAAAGATGGAGGAGAAGAGGCTGCAGACGGAAGAGAGCAAAGATGGAGGAGCAGAGCAAAGATGGAGGAGGAGAGGCTGCAGACGGAGGAGTAATGGAGGAGGAGAGCAAAGATGAAGAAGCAGAGCAAAGATGGAGGAGAGCAAAGATGGAGGAGCAGAGCAAAGATGGAGAAGAGGCTGCAGACGAAGGAGTAATGGACGGAGCAAAGCAAAGATGGAGGAAGAGAGCAAAGATGGAGGAGGAGATGCTGCAGACGGAGGAGTAATGGAGGAGGAGAGCAAATATGGAGAAGCAGAGCAAAGATGGAGGAGGAGAGGCTGCAGACGGAGGAGTAATGGACGGAGCAGAGCAAAGATGGAGGAGGAGAGCAAAGATGGAGGAGAAGAGGCTGCAGACGAAGGAGTAATGGAGGAGGACAGCAAAGATGGAGGAGAAGAGGCTGCAGACGGAAGAGAGCAAAGATAGAGGAGCAGAGAAAAGATGGAGGAGGAGAGGCTGCAGACGGAGGACCAATGGAGGAGGAGAGCAAAGATGGAGGAGCAGAGCAAAGATGGAGGAGGACAGCAAAGATGGAGGAGCAGAGCAATGATGGAGGAGGACAGCAAAGATGGAGGAGGAGAGCAAAGATGGAGGAGCAGAGCAATGATGGAGGAGGAGAGCAAAGATGGAGGAGGAGAGGCTGCAGACGGAGGAGTAATGGAGGAGGACAGCAAAGATGGAGGAGCAGAGCAAAGATGGAGGAGAGCAAAGATGGAGGAGCAGAGCAAAGAAGGAGAAGAGGCTGCAGACGAAGGAGTAATGGACGGAGCAGAGCAAAGATGGAGGAGGAGAGGCTGCAGACGGAGGAGTAATGGACGGAGCAGAGCAAAGATGGAGGAGGAGAGCAAAGATGGAGGAGGAGAGGCTGCAGACGAAGGAGTAATGGAGGAGGAGAGCAAAGATGGAGGAGCAGAGCAAAGATGGAGGAGAGCAAAGATGGAGGAGCAGAGCAAATATGGAGAAGAGGCTGCAGACGAAGGAGTAATGGACGGAGCAGAGCAAAGATGGAGGAGGAGAGCAAAGATGGAGGAGAAGAGGCTGCACACGGAAGAGTAATGGAGGAGGACAGCAAAGATGGAGGAGAAGAGGCTGCAGACGGAAGAGAGCAAAGATAGAGGAGCAGAGAAAAGATGGAGGAGGAGAGGCTGCAGACGGAGGACCAATGGAGGAGGAGAGCAAAGATGGAGGAGCAGAGCAAAGATGGAGGAGGACAGCAAAGATGGAGGAGCAGAGCAATGATGGAGGAGGACAGCAAAGATGGAGGAGGAGAGCAAAGATGGAGGAGAGCAAAGATGGAGGAGCAGAGCAAAGAAGGAGAAGAGGCTGCAGACGAAGGAGTAATGGACGGAGCAGAGCAAAGATGGAGGAGGAGAGCAAAGATGGAGGAGGAGAGGCTGCAGACGAAGGAGTAATGGAGGAGGAGAGCAAAGATGGAGGAGAAGAGGCTGCAGACGGAAGAGAGCAAAGATAGAGGAGCAGAGAAAAGATGGAGGAGGAGAGGCTGCAGACGGAGGACCAATGGAGGAGGAGAGCAAAGATGGAGGAGCAGAGCAAAGATGGAGGAGGACAGCAAAGATGGAGGAGGAGAGGCTGCACACGGAAGAGTAATGGAGGAGGACAGCAAAGATGGAGGAGAAGAGGCTGCAGACGGAAGAGAGCAAAGATAGAGGAGCAGAGAAAAGATGGAGGAGGAGAGGCTGCAGACGGAGGACCAATGGAGGAGGAGAGCAAAGATGGAGGAGCAGAGCAAAGATGGAGGAGGACAGCAAAGATGGAGGAGCAGAGCAATGATGGAGGAGGACAGCAAAGATGGAGGAGGAGAGCAAAGATGGAGGAGAGCAAAGATGGAGGAGCAGAGCAAAGAAGGAGAAGAGGCTGCAGACGAAGGAGTAATGGACGGAGCAGAGCAAAGATGGAGGAGGAGAGCAAAGATGGAGGAGGAGAGGCTGCAGACGAAGGAGTAATGGAGGAGGAGAGCAAAGATGGAGGAGCAGAGCAAAGATGGAGGAGAGCAAAGATGGAGGAGCAGAGCAAATATGGAGAAGAGGCTGCAGATGGAGGAGTAATGGACGGAGCAAAGCAAAGATGGAGGAGGAGAGCAAAGATGGAGGAGGAGAGGCTGCAGACGGAGGAGTAATGGAGGAGGAGAGCAAAGATGGAGGAGCAGAGCAAAGATGGAGGAGAAGAGGCTGCAGACGAAGGAGTAATGGAGGAGGACAGCAAAGATGGAGGAGAAGAGGCTGCAGACGGAGGAGAGCAAAGATGGAGGAGCAGAGCAAAGATGGAGGAGGTGAGGCTGCAGACGGAGGAGTAATGGAGGAGGAGAGCAAAGATGGAGGAGCAGAGCAAAGATGGAGGAGGACAGCAAAGATGGAGGAGCAGAGCAATGATGGAGGAGGACAGCAAAGATGGAGGAGGAGAGCAAAGATGGAGGAGCAGAGCAATGATGGAGGAGGAGAGGCTGCAGACGGAGGAGTAATGGAGGAAGAGAGCAAAGATGGAGGAGGAGAGCAAAGATGGAGGAGGCGAGGCTGCAGACGGAGGAGTAATGGAGGAGGAGAGCAAAGATGGAGGAGGAGAGCAAAGATGGAGGAGAAGAGGCTGCAGACGAAGGAGTAATGGAGGAGGACAGCAAAGATGGAGGAGAAGAGGCTGCAGACGGAAGAGAGCAAAGATAGAGGAGCAGAGCAAAGATGGAGGAGGTGAGGCTGCAGACGGAGGACCAATGGAGGAGGAGAGCAAAGATGGAGGAGCAGAGCAAAGATGGAGGAGGACAGCAAAGATGGAGGAGCAGAGCAATGATGGAGGAGGACAGCAAAGATGGAGGAGGAGAGCAAAGATGGAGGCGCAGAGCAATGATGGAGGAGGAGAGCAAAGATGGAGGAGGAGAGGCTGCAGACGGAGGAGTAATGGAGGAGGACAGCAAAGATGGAGGAGCAGAGCAAAGATGGAGGAGAGCAAAGATGGAGGAGCAGAGCAAAGATGGAGGAGGAGAGCAAAGATGGAGGAGGAGAGGCTGCAGACGAAGGAGTAATGGAGGAGGAGAGCAAAGATGGAGGAGCAGAGCAAAGATGGAGGAGAGCAAAGATGGAGGAGCAGAGCAAATATGGAGAAGAGGCTGCAGACGAAGGAGTAATGGACGAGGACAGCAAAGATGGAGGAGAAGAGGCTGCAGACGGAGGAGTAATGGACGGAGCAGAGCAAAGATGGAGGAGGAGAGCAAAGATGGAGGAGGAGAGGCTGCAGACGGAGGAGTAATGGAGGAGGAGAGCAAAGATGGAGGAGCAGAGCAAAGATGGAGGAGAAGAGGCTGCAGACGAAGGAGTAATGGAGGAGGACAGCAAAGATGGAGGAGAAGAGGCTGCAGACGGAGGAGAGCAAAGATGGAGGAGCAGAGCAAAGATGGAGGAGGTGAGGCTGCAGACGGAGGAGTAATGGAGGAGGAGAGCAAAGATGGAGGAGGAGAGGCTGCAGACGGAGGAGTAATGGAGGAGGAGAGCAAAGATGGAGGAGCAGAGCAAAGATGGAGGAGGACAGCAAAGATGGAGGAGCAGAGCAATGATGGAGGAGGACAGCAAAGATGGAGGAGGAGAGCAAAGATGGAGGAGCAGAGCAATGATGGAGGAGGAGAGGCTGCAGACGGAGGAGTAATGGAGGAAGAGAGCAAAGATGGAGGAGGAGAGCAAAGATGGAGGAGGAGAGGCTGCAGACGGAGGAGTAATGGAGGAGGACAGCAAAGATGGAGGAGCAGAGCAAAGATGGAGAAGAGGCTGCAGACGACGGAGTAATGGACGAGGACAGCAAAGATGGAGGAGGAGAGGCTGCAGACGGAGAAGTAATGGACGGAGCAGAGTAAAGATGGAAAAGGAGAGCAAAGATGGAGGAGAAGAGGCTGCAGACGAAGGAGTAATGGAGGAGGACAGCAAAGATAGAGGAGAAGAGGCTGCAGACGGAAGAGAGCAAAGATGGAGGAGCAGAGCAAAGATGGAGGAGGAGAGGCTGCAGACTGAGGAGTAATGGAGGAGGAGAGCAAAGATGGAGAAGCAGAGCAAAGATGGAGGAGAGCAAAGATGGAGGAGCAGAGCAAAGATGGAGAAGAGGCTGCAGACGAAGGAGTAATGGACGGAGCAAAGCAAAGATGGAGGAGGAGAGCAAAGATGGAGGAGGAGATGCTGCAGACGGAGGAGTAATGGAGGAGGAGAGCAAAGATGGAGGAGCAGAGCAAAAATGGAGGAGAAGAGGCTGCAGACGAAGGAGTAATGGAGGAGGACAGCAAAGATGGAGGAGAAGAGGCTGCAGACGGAGGATAGCAAAGATGGAGGAGCAGAGCAAAGATGGACGAGGCGAGGCTGCAGACAGAGGAGTAATGGACGGAGCAGAGCAAAGATGGAGGAGGAGAGGCTGCAGACGGAGGAGTAATGGAGGAGGAGAGCAAAGATGGAGGAGCAGAGCAAAGATGAAGGAGGAGAGGCTGCAGACAGAGGAGTAATGGACGGAGCAGAGCAAAGATGGAGGAGGAGAGCAAAGATGGAGGAGAAGAGGCTGCAGACGAAAGAGTAATGGAGGAGGACAGCAAAGATGGAGGAGAAGAGGCTGCAGACGGAAGAGAGCAAAGATGGAGGAGAAGAGCAAAGATGGAGGAGGACAGCAAAGATGGAGGAGGAGAGCAAAGATAGAGAAGCAGAGCAATGATGGAGGAGGACAGCAAAGATGGAGGAGGAGAGGCTGCAGACGGAAGAGAGCAAAGATGGAGGAGAAGAGCAAAGATGGAGAAGGTGAGGCTGCAGACGGAGGAGTAATGGAGGAGGAGAGCAAAGATGGAGGAGCAGAGCAATGATGGAGGAGGACAGCAAAGATGGAGGAGGAGAGCAAAGATAGAGAAGCAGAGCAATGATGGAGGAGGAGAGGCTGCAGACGGAGGAGTAATGGAGGAAGAGAGCAAAGATGGAGGAGGAGAGCAAAGATGGAGGAGAGGCTGCAGACGGAGGAGTAATGGAGGAGGACAGCAAAGATGGAGGAGCAGAGCAAAGATGGAGGAGAGCAAAGATGGAGGAGCAGAGCAAAGATGGAGAAGAGGCTGCAGACGAAGGAGTAATGGACGGAGCAGAGCAAAGATGGAGGAGGACAGCAAAGATGGAGGAGAAGAGGCTGCAGACGGAGGAGTAATGGACGGAGCAGAGCAAAGATGGAGGAGGAGAGCAAAGATGGAGGAGAAGAGGCTGCAGACGGAGGAGTAATGGAGGAGGACAGCAAAGATGGAGGAGCAGAGCAAAGATGAGGAGAGCAAAGATGGAGGAGCAGAGCAAAGATGGAGAAGAGGCTGCAGACGAAGGAGTAATGGACGAGGACAGCAAAGATGGAGGAGGAGAGGCTGCAGACGGAGAAGTAATGGGACGGAGCAGAGCAAAGATGGAGGAGGAGAGCAAAGATGGAGGAGGAGAGGCTGCAGACGGAGGAGTAATCGAGGAGAAGAGCAAAGATGGAGGAGCAGAGCAAAGATGGAGGAGAAGAGGCTGCAGACGAAGGAGTAATGGAGGAGGACAGCAAAGATAGAGGAGAAGAGGCTGCAGACGGAAGAGAGCAAAGATGGAGGAGCAGAGCAAAGATGGAGGAGAGCAAAGATGGAGGAGCAGGGCAAAGATGGAGAAGAGGCTGCAGACGAAGGAGTAATGGACGGAGCAAAGCAAAGATGGAGGAGGAGAGCAAAGATGGAGGAGGAGATGCTGCAGACGGAGGAGTAATGGAGGAGGAGAGCAAAGATGGAGGAGCAGAGCAAAAATGGAGGAGAAGAGGCTGCAGACGAAGGAGTAATGGAGGAGGACAGCAAAGATGGAGGAGAAGAGGCTGCAGACGGAGGAGAGCAAAGATGGAGGAGCAGAGCAAAGATGGAGGAGGCGAGGCTGCAGACAGAGGAGTAATGGACGGAGCAGAGCAAAGATGGAGGAGGAGAGCAAAGATGGAGGAGAAGAGGCTGCAGACGAAAGAGTAATGGAGGAGGACAGCAAAGATGGAGGAGAAGAGGCTGCAGACGGAAGAGAGCAAAGATGGAGGAGCAGAGCAAAGATGGAGGAGGTGAGGCTGCAGACGGAGGAGTAATGGAGGAGGAGAGCAAAGATGGAGGAGCAGAGCAAAGATGGAGGAGGACAGCAAAGATGAAGGAGCAGAACAATGATGGAGGAGGACAGCAAAGATGGAGGAGGAGAGCAAAGATAGAGGAGCAGAGCAATGATGGAGGAGGAGAGGCTGCAGACGGAGGAGTAATGGAGGAGGACAGCAAAGATGGTGGAGCAGAGCAAAGATGGAGGAGAGCAAAGATGGAGGAGCAGAGCAAAGATGGAGAAGAGGCTGCAGACGAAGGAACAATGGACGAGGACAGCAAAGATGGAGGAGAAGAGGCTGCAGACGGAGGAGTAATGGACGGAGCAGAGCAAAGATGGAGGAGGAGAGCAAAGATGGAGGAGAAGAGGCTGCAGACGGAGTAGTAATGGAGGAGGACAGCAAAGATGGAGGAGAAGAGGCTGCAGACGGAAGAGAGCAAAGATGGAGGAGCAGAGCAAAGATGGAGGAGGTGAGGCTGCAGACGGAGGAGTAATGGAGGAGGAGAGCAAAGATGGAGGAGGTGAGGCTGCAGACGGAGGAGTAATGGAGGAGGAGAGCAAAGATGGAGGAGCAGAGCAAAGATGGAGGAGAGCAAAGATGGAGGAGCAGAGCAAAGATGGAGAAGAGGCTGCAGACGAAGGAGTAATGGGCGGAGCAAAGCAAAGATGGAGGAGGAGAGCAAAGATGGAGGAGCAGAGCAAAGATGGAGGAGAAGAGGCTGCAGACAGAAGAGTAATGGAGGAGGAGAGCAAAGATGGAGGAGAGCAACGATGGAGGAGGAGAGGCTGCAGACGGAGGAGTAATGGAGGAGGAGAGCAAAGATGGAGGAGCAGAGCAAAGATGGAGGAGAGCAAAGATGGAGGAGCAGAGCAAAGATGAAGAAGAGGCGGCAGACGAAGGAGTAATAATAATAATAATAATAATAATTTTATTCATTTATATTCATTTATATAGCGCTATTAATTCCACAGCGCTTTACATACATTGGAAACACTGTCCCCATTGGGGCTCACAATCTAGAGTCCCTATCTGTATGTTTTTGGAGTGTGGGAGGAAACCGGAGAACCCGGAGGAAACCCACGCTAACACGGGGAGAACATACAAACTCCTTGCAGATGTTGTCCTTGGTGAGATTTGAACCCAGGACCCCAGCGCTGCAAGACTGCAATGCTAACCACTGAGCCACCGTGCCGCCGTAATGGAGGAGGACAGCAAAGATGGAGGAGAAGAGGCTGCAAACGGAGGAGTAATGGACGGAGCAGAGTAAAGATGGAGGAGGAGAGGCTGCAGATGGAGGAGTAATGGAGGAGGAGAGCAAAGATGGAGGAGGAGAGCAAAGATGGAGGAGAAGAGGCTGCAGACGAAGGAGTAATGGAGGAGGACAGCAAAGATAGAGGAGAAGAGGCTGCAGACGGAGGAGTAATGGAGGAGGAGAGCAAAGATGGAGAAGCAGAGCAAAGATGGAGGAGAGCAAAGATGGAAGAGCAGAGCAAAGATGGAGAAGAGGCTGCAGACGAAGGAGTAATGGACGAGGACAGCAAAGATGGAGGAGAAGAGGCTGCAGACTAAAGAAGAGCAAAGATGGAGGAGCAGAGCAAAGATGGAGGAGGCGAGGCTGCAGACAGAGGAGTAATGGACGGAGCAGAGCAAAGATGGAGGAGGAGAGGAAAGATGGAGGAGAAAAGGCTGCAGACAAAAGAGTAATGGAGGAGGACAGCAAAGATGGAGGAGAAGAGGCTGCAGACGGAAGAGAGCAAAGATGGAGGAGCAGAGCAAAGATGGAGGAGGTGAGGCTGCAGACGGAGGAGTAATGGAGGAGGAGAGCAAAGATGGAGGAGCAGAGCAAAGATGGAGGAGGACAGCAAAGATGGAGGAGCAGAGCAATGATGGAGGAGGACAGCAAAGATGGAGGAGGAGAGCAAAGATGGAGGAGCAGAGCAATGATGGAGGAGGAGAGGCTGCAGACGGAGGAGTAATGGAGGAAGAGAGCAAAGATGGAGGAGGAGAGCAAAGATGGAGGAGAGGCTGCAGACGGAGGAGTAATGGAGGAGGACAGCAAAGATGGAGGAGCAGAGCAAAGATGGAGGAGAGCAAAGATGGAGGAGCAGAGCAAAGATGAAGAAGAGGCTGCAGACGAAGGAGCAATGGACGAGGACAGCAAAGATGGAGGAGGAGAGGCTGCAGACGGAGGAGTAATGGACGGAGCAGAGCAAAGATGGAGGAGGAGAGCAAAGATGGAGGAGAAGAGGCTGCAGACGGAGGAGTAATGGAGGACAGCAAAGATGGAGGAGAAGAGGCTGTAGACGAAAGAGAGCAAAGATGGAGGAGCAGAGCAAAGATGGAGGAGGTGAGGCTGCAGACGGAGGAGTAATGGAGGAGCAGAGCAAAGATGGAGGAGAGCAAAGATGGAGGAGCAGAGCAAAGATGGAGAAGAGGCTGCAGACGAAGGAGTAATGGGCAGAGCAAAGCAAAGATGGAGGAGGAGAGCAAAGATGGAGGAGGAGAGGCTGCAGACGGAGGAGTAATGGAGGAGGAGAGCAAAGATGGAGGAGCAGAGCAAAGATGGAGGAGAAGAGGCTGCAGACGAAGGAGTAATGGAGGAGGACCGCAAAGATGGAGGAGAAGAGGCTGCAGACAGAAGAGTAATGGAGGAGGAGAGCAAAGATGGAGGAGAGCAACGATGGAGGAGGAGAGGCTGCAGACGGAGGAGTAATGGAGGAGGAGAGCAAAGATGGAGGAGCAGAGCAAAGATGGAGGAGAGCAAAGATGGAGGAGCAGAGCAAAGATGAAGAAGAGGCTGCAGACGAAGGAGTAATGGAGGAGGACAGCAAAGATGGAGGAGGAGAGCAAAGATGGAGGAGAAGAGGCTGCAAACGGAGGAGTAATGGACGGAGCAGAGTAAAGATGGAGAAGGAGAGGCTGCAGATGGAGGAGTAATGGAGGAGGAGAGCAAAGATGGAGGAGGAGAGCAAAGATGAAGGAGGAGAGGCTGCAGACGGAGGAGTAATGGAGGAGGAGAGCAAAGATGGAGGAGAAGAGGCTGCAGACGAAGGAGTAATGGAGGAGGACAGCAAAGATGGAGGAAAAGAGGCTGTAGACGGAAGAGAGCAAAGATGGAGGAGCGGAGCAAAGATGGAGGAGGTGAGGCTGCAGACGGAGGAGTAATGGAGGAGGAGAGCAAAGATGGAGGAGCAGAGCAAAGATGGAGGAGGACAGCAAAGATGGAGGAGCAGAGCAATGATGGAGGAGGACAGCAAAGATGGAGGAGGAGAGCAAAGATGGAGGAGCAGAGCAATGATGGAGGAGGAGAGCAAAGATGGAGGAGGAGAGCAAAGATGGAGGAGGAGAGGCTGCAGACGGAGGAGTAATGGAGGAGGACAGCAAAGATGGAGGAGCAGAGCAAAGATGGAGGAGAGCAAAGATGGAGGAGCAGAGCTAAGATGGAGAAGAGGCTGCAGACGAAGGAGCAATGGACGAGGACAGCAAAGATGGAGGAGAAGAGGCTGCAGACGGAGGAGTAATGGACGGAGCAGAGCAAAGATGGAGGAGGAGAGCAAAGATGGAGGAGAAGAGGCTGCAGACGGAGGAGTAATGGAGGAGGACAGCAAAGATGGAGGAGCAGAGCAAAGATGGAGGAGGTGAGGCTGCAGACGGAGGAGTAATGGAGGAGGACAGCAAAGATGGAGGAGAAGAGGCTGCAGACGGAAGAGAGCAAAGATGGAGGAGCAGAGCAAAGATGGAGGAGGAGAGGCTGCAGACGGAGGAGTAATGGAGGAGGAGAGCAAAGATGGAGGAGCAGAGCAAAGATGGAGGAGAAGAGGCTGCAGACGAAGGAGTAATGGAGGAGGACAGCAAAGATGGAGAAGAGGCTGCAGACGGAGGAGAACAAAAATGGAGGAGCAGAGCAAAGATGGAGGAGGCGAGGCTGCAGACAGAGGAGTAATGGAGGAGGAGAGCAAAGATGGAGGAGCAGAGCAAAGATGGAGGAGGAGAGGCTGCAGACGGAGGAGTAATGGATGGAGCAGAGCAAAGATGGAGGAGGAGAGCAAAGATGGAGGAGGCGAGGCTGCAGACGGAGGAGTAATGGAGGAGGAGAACAAAGATGGAGGAGCAGAGCAAAGATGGAGGAGGAGAGGCTGCAGACGGAGGAGTAATGGATGGAGCAGAGCAAAGATGGAGGAGGAGAGGCTGCAGACGGAGGAGTAATGGAGGAAGAGAGCAAAGATGGAGGAGGAGAGCAAAGATGGAGGAGGAGAGGCTGCAGACGGAGGAGTAATGGAGGAGGACAGCAAAGATGGAGGAGCAGAGCAAAGATGGAGGAGAGCAAAGATGGAGGAGCAGAGCTAAGATGGAGAAGAGGCTGCAGACGAAGGAGCAATGGACGAGGACAGCAAAGATGGAGGAGAAGAGGCTGCAGACGGAGGAGTAATGGACGGAGCAGAGCAAAGATGGAGGAGGAGAGCAAAGATGGAGGAGAAGAGGCTGCAGACGGAGGAGTAATGGAGGAGGACAGCAAAGATGGAGGAGAAGAGGCTGCAGACGGAGGAGAGCAAAAATGGAGGAGCAGAGCAAAGATGGAGGAGGCGAGGCTGCAGACGGAGGAGTAATGGAGGAGGAGAGCATAGATGGAGGAGCAGAGCAAAGAGTGAGGAGGAGAGGCTGCAGACGGAGGAGTAATGGATGGAGCAGAGCAAAGATGGAGGAGGAGAGCAAAGATGGAGGAGGCGAGGCTGCAGACGGAGGAGTAATGGAGGAGGAGAACAAAGATGGAGGAGCAGAGCAAAGATGGAGGAGGAGAGGCTGCAGACGGAGGAGTAATGGATGGAGCAGAGCAAAGATGGAGGAGGAGAGGCTGCAGACAGAGGAGTAATGGAGGAGGAGAGCAAAGATGGAGGAGGAGAGCAAAGATGGAGGAGAAGAGGCTGCAGATGGAGGAGTAATGGACGGAGGACAGCAAAGATGGAGGAGGAGAGCAAAGATGGAGGAGGAGAGGCTGCAGACAGAAGAGTAATGGAGGAGGAGAGCAAAGATGGAGGAGAGCAATGATGGAGGAGGACAGCAAAGATGGAGGAGGAGAGGCTGCAGACGGAGGAGTAATGGAGGAGGAGAGCAAAGATGGAGAAGCAGAGCAAAGATGGAGGAGAGCAAAGATGGAAGAGCAGAGCAAAGATGGAGAAGAGGCTGCAGACGAAGGAGTAATGGACGAGGACAGCAAAGATGGAGGAGCAGAGCAAAGATGGAGGAGGCGAGGCTGCAGACGGAGGAGTAATGGAGGAGGAGAGCAAAGATGGAGGAGCAGAGCAAAGATGAAAGAGGAGAGGCTGCAGACAGAGGAGTAATGGACGGAGCAGAGCAAAGATGGAGGAGGAGAGGAAAGATGGAGGAGAAAAGGCTGCAGACGAAAGAGTAATGGAGGAGGACAGCAAAGATGGAGGAGAAGAGGCTGCAGACGGAAGAGAGCAAAGATGGAGGAGCAGAGCAAAGATGGAGGAGGTGAGGCTGCAGACGGAGGAGTAATGGAGGAGGAGAGCAAAGATGGAGGAGCAGAGCAAAGATGGAGGAGGACAGCAAAGATGGAGGAGCAGAGCAATGATGGAGGAGGACAGCAAAGATGGAGGAGGAGAGCAAAGATGGAGGAGCAGAGCAATGATGGAGGAGGAGAGGCTGCAGACGGAGGAGTAATGGAGGAAGAGAGCAAAGATGGAGGAGGAGAGCAAAGATGGAGGAGAGGCTGCAGACGGAGGAGTAATGGAGGAGGACAGCAAAGATGGAGGAGCAGAGCAAAGATGGAGGAGAGCAAAGATGGAGGAGCAGAGCAAAGATGAAGAAGAGGCTGCAGACGAAGGAGCAATGGACGAGGACAGCAAAGATGGAGGAGGAGAGGCTGCAGACGGAGGAGTAATGGACGGAGCAGAGCAAAGATGGAGGAGGAGAGCAAAGATGGAGGAGAAGAGGCTGCAGACGGAGGAGTAATGGAGGAGGACAGCAAAGATGGAGGAGAAGAGGCTGCAGACGGAAGAGAGCAAAGATGGAGGAGCAGAGCAAAGATGGAGGAGGTGAGGCTGCAGACGGAGGAGTAATGGAGGAGGAGAGCAAAGATGGAGGAGCAGAGCAAAGATGGAGGAGAGCAAAGATGGAGGAGCAGAGCAAAGATGGAGAAGAGGCTGCAGACGAAGGAGTAATGGGCAGAGCAAAGCAAAGATGGAGGAGGAGAGCAAAGATGGAGGAGGAGAGGCTGCAGACGGAGGAGTAATGGAGGAGGAGAGCAAAGATGGAGGAGCAGAGCAAAGATGGAGGAGAAGAGGCTGCAGACGAAGGAGTAATGGAGGAGGACCGCAAAGATGGAGGAGAAGAGGCTGCAGACAGAAGAGTAATGGAGGAGGAGAGCAAAGATGGAGGAGAGCAACGATGGAGGAGGAGAGGCTGCAGACGGAGGAGTAATGGAGGAGGAGAGCAAAGATGGAGGAGCAGAGCAAAGATGGAGGAGAGCAAAGATGGAGGAGCAGAGCAAAGATGAAGAAGAGGCTGCAGACGAAGGAGTAATGGAGGAGGAGAGCAAAGATGGAGGAGAAGAGGCTGCAGACGAAGGAGTAATGGAGGAGGACAGCAAAGATGGAGGAAAAGAGGCTGTAGACGGAAGAGAGCAAAGATGGAGGAGCAGAGCAAAGATGGAGGAGGTGAGGCTGCAGACGGAGGAGTAATGGAGGAGGAGAGCAAAGATGGAGGAGCAGAGCAAAGATGGAGGAGGACAGCAAAGATGGAGGAGCAGAGCAATGATGGAGGAGGACAGCAAAGATGGAGGAGGAGAGCAAAGATGGAGGAGCAGAGCAATGATGGAGGAGGAGAGGCTGCAGACGGAGGAGTAATGGAGGAAGAGAGCAAAGATGGAGGAGGAGAGCAAAGATGGAGGAGAAGAGGCTGCAAACGGAGGAGTAATGGACGGAGCAGAGTAAAGATGGAGAAGGAGAGGCTGCAAATGGAGGAGTAATGGAGGAGGAGAGCAAAGATGGAGGAGGAGAGCAAAGATGAAGGAGGAGAGGCTGCAGACGGAGGAGTAATGGAGGAGGAGAGCAAAGATGGAGGAGAAGAGGCTGCAGACGAAGGAGTAATGGAGGAGGACAGCAAAGATGGAGGAAAAGAGGCTGTAGACGGAAGAGAGCAAAGATGGAGGAGCGGAGCAAAGATGGAGGAGGTGAGGCTGCAGACGGAGGAGTAATGGAGGAGGAGAGCAAAGATGGAGGAGCAGAGCAAAGATGGAGGAGGACAGCAAAGATGGAGGAGCAGAGCAATGATGGAGGAGGACAGCAAAGATGGAGGAGGAGAGCAAAGATGGAGGAGCAGAGCAATGATGGAGGAGGAGAGCAAAGATGGAGGAGGAGAGCAAAGATGGAGGAGGAGAGGCTGCAGACGGAGGAGTAATGGAGGAGGAGAGCAAAGATGGAGGAGCAGAGCAAAGATGGAGGAGGACAGCAAAGATGGAGGAGCAGAGCAATGATGGAGGAGGACAGCAAAGATGGAGGAGGAGAGCAAAGATGGAGGAGCAGAGCAATGATGGAGGAGGAGAGCAAAGATGGAGGAGGACAGCAAAGATGGAGGAGCAGAGCAAAGATGGAGGAGAGCAAAGATGGAGGAGCAGAGCTAAGATGGAGAAGAGGCTGCAGACGAAGGAGCAATGGACGAGGACAGCAAAGATGGAGGAGAAGAGGCTGCAGACGGAGGAGTAATGGACGGAGCAGAGCAAAGATGGAGGAGGAGAGCAAAGATGGAGGAGAAGAGGCTGCAGACGGAGGAGTAATGGAGGAGGACAGCAAAGATGGAGGAGCAGAGCAAAGATGGAGGAGGTGAGGCTGCAGACGGAGGAGTAATGGAGGAGGAGAGCAAAGATGGAGGAGCAGAGCAAAGATGGAGAAGAGGCTGCAGACGAAGGAGTAATGGGCGGAGCAAAGCAAAGATGGAGGAGGAGAGCAAAGATGGAGGAGGAGAGGCTGCAGACGGAGGAGTAATGGAGGAGGAGAGCAAAGATGGAGGAGCAGAGCAAAGATGGAGGAGAAGAGGCTGCAGACGAAGGAGTAATGGAGGAGGACAGCAAAGATGGAGGAGAAGAGGCTGCAGACGGAGGAGAGCAAAAATGGAGGAGCAGAGCAAAGATGGAGGAGGCGAGGCTGCAGACGGAGGAGTAATGGAGGAGGAGAGCAAAGATGGAGGAGCAGAGCAAAGATGGAGGAGGAGAGGCTGCAGACGGAGGAGTAATGGATGGAGCAGAGCAAAGATGGAGGAGGAGAGCAAAGATGGAGGAGGCGAGGCTGCAGACGGAGGAGTAATGGAGGAGGAGAACAAAGATGGAGGAGCAGAGCAAAGATGGAGGAGGAGAGGCTGCAGACGGAGGAGTAATGGATGGAGCAGAGCAAAGATGGAGGAGGAGAGGCTGCAGACGGAGGAGTAATGGAGGAAGAGAGCAAAGATGGAGGAGGAGAGCAAAGATGGAGGAGGAGAGGCTGCAGACGGAGGAGTAATGGAGGAGGACAGCAAAGATGGAGGAGCAGAGCAAAGATGGAGGAGAGCAAAGATGGAGGAGCAGAGCTAAGATGGAGAAGAGGCTGCAGACGAAGGAGCAATGGACGAGGACAGCAAAGATGGAGGAGAAGAGGCTGCAGACGGAGGAGTAATGGACGGAGCAGAGCAAAGATGGAGGAGGAGAGCAAAGATGGAGGAGAAGAGGCTGCAGACGGAGGAGTAATGGAGGAGGACAGCAAAGATGGAGGAGAAGAGGCTGCAGACGGAGGAGAGCAAAAATGGAGGAGCAGAGCAAAGATGGAGGAGGCGAGGCTGCAGACGGAGGAGTAATGGAGGAGGAGAGCAAAGATGGAGGAGCAGAGCAAAGAGTGAGGAGGAGAGGCTGCAGACGGAGGAGTAATGGATGGAGCAGAGCAAAGATGGAGGAGGAGAGCAAAGATGGAGGAGGCGAGGCTGCAGACGGAGGAGTAATGGAGGAGGAGAACAAAGATGGAGGAGCAGAGCAAAGATGGAGGAGGAGAGGCTGCAGACGGAGGAGTAATGGATGGAGCAGAGCAAAGATGGAGGAGGAGAGGCTGCAGACAGAGGAGTAATGGAGGAGGAGAGCAAAGATGGAGGAGGAGAGCAAAGATGGAGGAGAAGAGGCTGCAGATGGAGGAGTAATGGACGGAGGACAGCAAAGATGGAGGAGGAGAGCAAAGATGGAGGAGGAGAGGCTGCAGACAGAAGAGTAATGGAGGAGGAGAGCAAAGATGGAGGAGAGCAATGATGGAGGAGGACAGCAAAGATGGAGGAGGAGAGGCTGCAGACGGAGGAGTAATGGAGGAGGAGAGCAAAGATGGAGAAGCAGAGCAAAGATGGAGGAGAGCAAAGATGGAAGAGCAGAGCAAAGATGGAGAAGAGGCTGCAGACGAAGGAGTAATGGACGAGGACAGCAAAGATGGAGGAGCAGAGCAAAGATGGAGGAGGCGAGGCTGCAGACGGAGGAGTAATGGAGGAGGAGAGCAAAGATGGAGGAGCAGAGCAAAGATGAAAGAGGAGAGGCTGCAGACAGAGGAGTAATGGACGGAGCAGAGCAAAGATGGAGGAGGAGAGGAAAGATGGAGGAGAAAAGGCTGCAGACGAAAGAGTAATGGAGGAGGACAGCAAAGATGGAGGAGAAGAGGCTGCAGACGGAAGAGAGCAAAGATGGAGGAGCAGAGCAAAGATGGAGGAGGTGAGGCTGCAGACGGAGGAGTAATGGAGGAGGAGAGCAAAGATGGAGGAGCAGAGCAAAGATGGAGGAGGACAGCAAAGATGGAGGAGCAGAGCAATGATGGAGGAGGACAGCAAAGATGGAGGAGGAGAGCAAAGATGGAGGAGCAGAGCAATGATGGAGGAGGAGAGGCTGCAGACGGAGGAGTAATGGAGGAAGAGAGCAAAGATGGAGGAGGAGAGCAAAGATGGAGGAGAGGCTGCAGACGGAGGAGTAATGGAGGAGGACAGCAAAGATGGAGGAGCAGAGCAAAGATGGAGGAGAGCAAAGATGGAGGAGCAGAGCAAAGATGAAGAAGAGGCTGCAGACGAAGGAGCAATGGACGAGGACAGCAAAGATGGAGGAGGAGAGGCTGCAGACGGAGGAGTAATGGACGGAGCAGAGCAAAGATGGAGGAGGAGAGCAAAGATGGAGGAGAAGAGGCTGCAGACGGAGGAGTAATGGAGGAGGACAGCAAAGATGGAGGAGAAGAGGCTGCAGACGGAAGAGAGCAAAGATGGAGGAGCAGAGCAAAGATGGAGGAGGTGAGGCTGCAGACGGAGGAGTAATGGAGGAGGAGAGCAAAGATGGAGGAGCAGAGCAAAGATGGAGGAGAGCAAAGATGGAGGAGCAGAGCAAAGATGGAGAAGAGGCTGCAGACGAAGGAGTAATGGGCAGAGCAAAGCAAAGATGGAGGAGGAGAGCAAAGATGGAGGAGGAGAGGCTGCAGACGGAGGAGTAATGGAGGAGGAGAGCAAAGATGGAGGAGCAGAGCAAAGATGGAGGAGAAGAGGCTGCAGACGAAGGAGTAATGGAGGAGGACCGCAAAGATGGAGGAGAAGAGGCTGCAGACAGAAGAGTAATGGAGGAGGAGAGCAAAGATGGAGGAGAGCAACGATGGAGGAGGAGAGGCTGCAGACGGAGGAGTAATGGAGGAGGAGAGCAAAGATGGAGGAGCAGAGCAAAGATGGAGGAGAGCAAAGATGGAGGAGCAGAGCAAAGATGAAGAAGAGGCTGCAGACGAAGGAGTAATGGAGGAGGAGAGCAAAGATGGAGGAGAAGAGGCTGCAGACGAAGGAGTAATGGAGGAGGACAGCAAAGATGGAGGAAAAGAGGCTGTAGACGGAAGAGAGCAAAGATGGAGGAGCAGAGCAAAGATGGAGGAGGTGAGGCTGCAGACGGAGGAGTAATGGAGGAGGAGAGCAAAGATGGAGGAGCAGAGCAAAGATGGAGGAGGACAGCAAAGATGGAGGAGCAGAGCAATGATGGAGGAGGACAGCAAAGATGGAGGAGGAGAGCAAAGATGGAGGAGCAGAGCAATGATGGAGGAGGATAGGCTGCAGACGGAGGAGTAATGGAGGAAGAGAGCAAAGATGGAGGAGGAGAGCAAAGATGGAGGAGAAGAGGCTGCAAACGGAGGAGTAATGGACGGAGCAGAGTAAAGATAGAGAAGGAGAGGCTGCAGATGGAGGAGTAATGGAGGAGGAGAGCAAAGATGGAGGAGGAGAGCAAAGATGAAGGAGGAGAGGCTGCAGACGGAGGAGTAATGGAGGAGGAGAGCAAAGATGGAGGAGAAGAGGCTGCAGACGAAGGAGTAATGGAGGAGGACAGCAAAGATGGAGGAAAAGAGGCTGTAGACGGAAGAGTGCAAAGATGGAGGAGCGGAGCAAAGATGGAGGAGGTGAGGCTGCAGACGGAGGAGTAATGGAGGAGGAGAACAAAGATGGAGGAGCAGAGCAAAGATGGAGGAGGACAGCAAAGATGGAGGAGCAGAGCAATGATGGAGGAGGACAGCAAAGATGGAGGAGGAGAGCAAAGATGGAGGAGCAGAGCAATGATGGAGGAGGAGAGCAAAGATGGAGGAGGAGAGCAAAGATGGAGGAGGAGAGGCTGCAGACGGAGGAGTAATGGAGGAGGAGAGCAAAGATGGAGGAGCAGAGCAAAGATAGAGGAGGACAGCAAAGATGGAGGAGCAGAGCAATGATGGAGGAGGACAGCAAAGATGGAGGAGGAGAGCAAAGATGGAGGAGCAGAGCAATGATGGAGGAGGAGAGCAAAGATGGAGGAGGACAGCAAAGATGGAGGAGCAGAGCAAAGATGGAGGAGAGCAAAGATGGAGGAGCAGAGCTAAGATGGAGAAGAGGCTGCAGACGAAGGAGCAATGGACGAGGACAGCAAAGATGGAGGAGAAGAGGCTGCAGACGGAGGAGTAATGGACGGAGCAGAGCAAAGATGGAGGAGGAGAGCAAAGATGGAGGAGAAGAGGCTGCAGACGGAGGAGTAATGGAGGAGGACAGCAAAGATGGAGGAGCAGAGCAAAGATGGAGGAGGTGAGGCTGCAGACGGAGGAGTAATGGAGGAGGACAGCAAAGATGGAGGAGAAGAGGCTGCAGACGGAAGAGAGGAAAGATGGAGGAGCAGAGCAAAGATTGAGGAGGTGAGGCTGCAGACGGAGGAGTAATGGAGGAGGAGAGCAAAGATGGAGGAGCAGAGCAAAGATGGAGAAGAGGCTGCAGACGAAGGAGTAATGGGCGGAGCAAAGCAAAGATGGAGGAGGAGAGCAAAGATGGAGGAGGAGAGGCTGCAGACGGAGGAGTAATGGAGGAGGAGAGCAAAGATGGAGGAGCAGAGCAAAGATGGAGGAGAAGAGGCTGCAGACGAAGGAGTAATGGAGGAGGACAGCAAAGATGGAGGAGAAGAGGCTGCAGACGGAGGAGAGCAAAAATGGAGGAGCAGAGCAAAGATGGAGGAGGCGAGGCTGCAGACGGAGGAGTAATGGAGGAGGAGAGCAAAGATGGAGGAGCAGAGCAAAGATGGAGGAGGAGAGGCTGCAGACAGAGGAGTAATGGAGGAGGAGAGCAAAGATGGAGGAGCAGAGCAAAGATGGAGGAGGAGAGGCTGCAGACGGAGGAGTAATGGATGGAGCAGAGCAAAGATGGAGGAGGAGAGCAAAGATGGAGGAGGCGAGGCTGCAGACGGAGGAGTAATGGAGGAGGAGAACAAAGATGGAGGAGCAGAGCAAAGATGGAGGAGGAGAGGCTGCAGACGGAGGAGTATTGGATGGAGCAGAGCAAAGATGGAGGAGGAGAGGCTGCAGACGGAGGAGTAATGGAGGAAGAGAGCAAAGATGGAGGAGGAGAGCAAAGATGGAGGAGGAGAGGCTGCAGACGGAGGAGTAATGGAGGAGGACAGCAAAGATGGAGGAGCAGAGCAAAGATGGAGGAGAGCAAAGATGGAGGAGCAGAGCTAAGATGGAGAAGAGGCTGCAGACGAAGGAGCAATGGACGAGGACAGCAAAGATGGAGGAGAAGAGGCTGCAGACGGAGGAGTAATGGACGGAGCAGAGCAAAGATGGAGGAGGAGAGCAAAGATGGAGGAGAAGAGGCTGCAGACGGAGGAGTAATGGAGGAGGACAGCAAAGATGGAGGAGAAGAGGCTGCAGACGGAGGAGAGCAAAAATGGAGGAGCAGAGCAAAGATGGAGGAGGCGAGGCTGCAGACGGAGGAGTAATGGAGGAGGAGAGCAAAGATGGAGGAGCAGAGCAAAGAGTGAGGAGGAGAGGCTGCAGACGGAGGAGTAATGGATGGAGCAGAGCAAAGATGGAGGAGGAGAGCAAAGATGGAGGAGGCGAGGCTGCAGACGGAGGAGTAATGGAGGAGGAGAACAAAGATGGAGGAGCAGAGCAAAGATGGAGGAGGAGAGGCTGCAGACGGAGGAGTAATGGATGGAGCAGAGCAAAGATGGAGGAGGAGAGGCTGCAGACAGAGGAGTAATGGAGGAGGAGAGCAAAGATGGAGGAGGAGAGCAAAGATGGAGGAGAAGAGGCTGCAGATGGAGGAGTAATGGACAGAGGACAGCAAAGATGGAGGAGGAGAGCAAAGATGGAGGAGGAGAGGCTGCAGACAGAAGAGTAATGGAGGAGGAGAGCAAAGATGGAGGAGAGCAATGATGGAGGAGGACAGCAAAGATGGAGGAGGAGAGGCTGCAGACGGAGGAGTAATGGAGGAGGAGAGCAAAGATGGAGAAGCAGAGCAAAGATGGAGGAGAGCAAAGATGGAAGAGCAGAGCAAAGATGGAGAAGAGGCTGCAGACGAAGGAGTAATGGACGAGGACAGCAAAGATGGAGGAGAAGAGGCTGCAGACTAAAGAAGAGCAAAGATGGAGGAGCAGAGCAAAGATGGAGGAGGCGAGGCTGCAGACGGAGGAGTAATGGAGGAGGAGAGCAAAGATGGAGGAGCAGAGCAAAGATGAAAGAGGAGAGGCTGCAGACAGAGGAGTAATGGACGGAGCAGAGCAAAGATGGAGGAGGAGAGGAAAGATGGAGGAGAAAAGGCTGCAGACGAAAGAGTAATGGAGGAGGACAGCAAAGATGGAGGAGAAGAGGCTGCAGACGGAAGAGAGCAAAGATGGAGGAGCAGAGCAAAGATGGAGGAGGTGAGGCTGCAGACGGAGGAGTAATGGAGGAGGAGAGCAAAGATGGAGGAGCAGAGCAAAGATGGAGGAGGACAGCAAAGATGGAAGAGCAGAGCAATGATGGAGGAGGACAGCAAAGATGGAGGAGGAGAGCAAAGATGGAGGAGCAGAGCAATGATGGAGGAGGAGAGGCTGCAGACGGAGGAGTAATGGAGGAAGAGAGCAAAGATGGAGGAGGAGAGCAAAGATGGAGGAGAGGCTGCAGACGGAGGAGTAATGGAGGAGGACAGCAAAGATGGAGGAGCAGAGCAAAGATGGAGGAGCAGAGCAAAGATGAAGAAGAGGCTGCAGACGAAGGAGCAATGGACGAGGACAGCAAAGATGGAGGAGGAGAGGCTGCAGACGGAGGAGTAATGGAGGAGGAGAGCAAAGATGGAGGAGCAGAGCAAAGATGGATATACTCACAGCAAAAAAGAGGGGAACTGTGAAGCCCCACAGGTGTAGTGTCGGTGCATTACCTTCAGGGACTCCACTCAGCTGGATCTGGTCACAGGTAGGAGATCTTCTTCTTGTCGTGACGCCACTCTCAGTATTGCGGCCAGTAGGGACCGCCACTGCAGGTTGAGGGTCGCCTGGGGCTGATGGTGTGTGCAGTTAGTTGGAATAGCCTCCTGAGAGTGAGGCAAGCCCCAGGGCCCGGTGTAGGTGCGTAGTACCACAAGGCGCAGAATAACTCCACACAGGCAGAATGTCTTTCAGGGTTTTTACTCACTTCAGGTGGCAGGGTGAGTAACCCGGGCGTAGCTGGGATGAACCAGGCGGAACCAGGTGTCCTTCAGGCTGACTTGTGAGGGTGACTACTAACTCGCCTTCCTTAGCCCTTGGTGGTTTGGGGTGACCCCGACTTTGAGTCCCTATCGGGGTCACCCAGGGAAGATGCTGCAGCCTCTCTCCCCTTCGTTTGCCGTGTGCTTGTTGCCTGGGCCAGATCACTCCAGCTTCTTGCCTCCTGTGAGCTATGGGCCCTAACTGTGGCTACGTGGCTGCGGCTTTTGTGGTGTTGTGGCGTGGGCTTTGAGAGCCCCACACCGGCAGGTTTAGCAAAAGAAAGCTGGATCTATCTCCGCTTCGGGATCTGCCGCCCGTTTGGGCCTGGTACTCCCTAGCAGTCTCCTTACTTCCCACTCTGTGCTCTCTCTTTAGCTGGAGATGGGTTTCGGGTAGCACTCCTAGTTGACCGTTCTCCCCCGTCGGTAGCCACTGCGCGGACGCTGTCAGACTACAGCAGCCCAGGGGAAGGGGTCAGCTCTCCTCGGAGCTCCCTGGACTCTGCTCTGAACCGGCTCACATCTGGGACCTTCACTGCTGCTCCTGTCAGAGCTTCACTTTCCTGCTCCTCACTCCTCCACACTCTGCTGCAGACTCCTCTTAGACTGTTTACTCCTCCTTCTCTTTTCCCTTTTGTGCCTGCCTACGCCACCTAGCAACCAGACTCTCTTACCACACCCCTTGAGAGGAGATGGAGGCTTTTGGCCCCCTCCACTATTCCAGTGAAGGTGAAGGCTTTTCCCCCTCCTGGGATCCCCAGGGGTCCTCTCATGGGTACATGTGTGAGACCTGATCACTATGCGCCTGTGTACCACACCCCGGTCAGCCTTCTGGATTACCTGTGTTGTACTGTTCCCAGCATGGGTGCAGTACTCAGTGGTGCCTGACCAGGTCAGGGGCGCCACATTCCCCCTTAGTTATCACCAGCACGTCCTCGGGCTGCAAGACAACATTTTAAAATGCATAAAACATTAAAACATGTAAAACATTTTTAAAAGCACCAGGTACCATACATCACCACCCTCCACCCACAAGTCCGTTAACCCACCCAAAACCCTTTCACGTTGGCCGCGGCTTCAGCCACTTCTGGCAGGATGTAGAGGCGGCTTACATGGGCTGGTGGTTTCAGGGTATACCTGGCCTGGTGGATCCGCGCCTTCAGCCTCTTCTGGCAGGATGTAGAGGCGGCCTCCACAGTTGGTGCTGACCAGGTGCCCTCTTTGTGGTGGAGAGCCAGGCCCCATAAACAGGCATGCTCTCTGGTCGCAGGTGAGCCAAGGCCCTATATACGGACGGGCTCCTCCTGGTTGCAGACGAGCCAAGCCCCTAAACAGGCTGACTCTGGTGGTGGTGGTGCCCTCTGGTGTAACTATTTACACTGCGAGAGTTTGTGGCTATAGCCAGTTCATAGCCTTAAGGTTTATTTCTCACAATAGTTTTTGTGGGCACATTCTTGAACTTTAAAACGTTGCAAAACAAACTTTCCAAACTGGTCAAAACTTGCTGTACTTTACTTGAACTTAGGCAGATTCCTCTTCACCAGGGCTTGGGCCTGTAGGGCTGCGGCACCTGTTGCTTTCTTGACCTTTTTCCTCATCTGTGGTTGTCTCTTCATTAGGTCTTTGGTCTTTTCTTTCTTTATGGCTGTCTTTCCTTTCTTCTTTGGGACATGGCACTACATCTAGGGCATACCAGCCTCTTTCGCCTTGATGCAGGGTAAACTGTACGGAGTCTCTTGTACGCAGGTTCCTTCCAGGATGTCCTCTGGGCAGATTAGCTCTGACGTCTCTTCTGTTGACGAAGATACCTTCCTTTATGCCAGGTGCTACGATGAACCCGTATCCTGACTTGAGGCTGAAGTCCTCCACTACTCCTCTGCAAAGGGGTCCTCGGACCTGTGCTTTGGCTCTTCTCAGGAACCTTTTTTCTTGTAGGTCTCTGGCCGTGATGTCATCTCTCTGCTCTGGGGATGGCGGTGCAGGGGAAAACTGAGTTCTGCTGCGGCGCTGTGTCTTGCGGGCTTGACTCTGCTGGGTGGCTGCTTCACTGCTGGCAGGCTCCCAGGTGAGGTTGCTAGATAAATCTTCCTCTTCATCCCAGCGAGAATATGGCAACATCTCCGGCTCTGGGCATGGATCCACTGCTGATGGCTCCTGGGTCAGCTCCTCAGCTTCCTGGCCTCCCCTCCCCCTTAGTTCTTCGCTG
The DNA here is from genome assembly GCF_048569485.1 of Anomaloglossus baeobatrachus. Taxonomy (NCBI): domain Eukaryota; kingdom Metazoa; phylum Chordata; class Amphibia; order Anura; family Aromobatidae; genus Anomaloglossus; species Anomaloglossus baeobatrachus. The sequence continues at coordinate 693,954,255 of NC_134355.1, read as the reverse complement.
CACTCTGGTCGTGGCAGCACTGGGGATGAGTGTTCCTCAGCTGGCCCAGGCGGTGGACTCTTCAGCGTGGTTGCTGCAGGGGTTGCCCTAGGGGTGTTCGGAGGGAGCATGTATCGGTCCACCATCTCCTGTGGGAACTTAGCCTCCAGGTCAGCCTTCAGCTGCCAGTATGCGGAGTCTTCACCTATCAGGGATTTCCTAGTAGGGACTTCCTTAGGCTGGGGAGCGGTGTCTGCTCTGGCCTTGCAGGCCGGGGTAAATGGTGATGCAATCTCTTGGCGGGCCGCGCCCTGTATGGCGGCGGCCTGGTCTTGGCGGGCCGCGCCCTGTATGGCAGCGGCCTGGTCTTGGCGGGCCGCGCCCTGTATGGCAGCGGCCTGGTCTTGGCGGGCCGCGCCCTGTATGGCGGCGGCCTGGATCGGCGTCGCAGCTGCGATGGGATCTGTGCAGGCTGGGCTGGGCGTCGCTGCAGGGACCGGGTCTTGGTGGGCCGAGCAGGGCATCGCTGCGGCGGCCGGGGCTTGGCGGGCCGAGCAGGGCATCGCTGCGGCGGCCGGGGCTTGGCGGGCCGCACCTGGCATGGCTGCGGCCTGGCTCAGCGTCGCCGCGCCGGGCGCCTCTTCTGGGACCGCGGTCGTAGCAGCAGGGGTTGGAGCACTTGCGCTGGCCGGGGCAACTCTGGACTCACCCATCAGTGGCACCATCGGGATCTGAGTCGTCGCCGCTCGATCTGGCAGGCGTCGCGCGGCTCCCTCGTAGGTCCGAACCGCCGCAGCCATCTCCAGAAGCTCCGTGCGTCCCTCACTGAGCTGTCGCATGATCCTGGCCTCCAGCTGATCGCAGAAGATAGCAAGCTCCCGGCACCACCAGGCAGCAGAGCCTGGTTCTGGGTATCCACGTCCGGACTCCATCTCTTCTCTCTGCAGCAGCAGGCTTGTGGCTCTCTTTCCTTTCCGCCGTCTCTGGACGCTTCCGCTCTCTTTACAAGCGAGGTCAGAACTCTGCAGAGGATCTCTGGGTAGCCACACCTCTTCGTGGGCGGTAACTTCTCCCAGCGCGGGCTGCTGTTGTTTTTCAGCGCGCTTTTCATGGTGGCAATATGGCGGCGCTTCCAATTTTTCAAGCGGACCGCCCAGGCACATGGTCACCTGTCTGAACAGGTCTAGTCCTTATCCTGTTCGTGACGCCAGATGTGAAGCCCCACAGGTGTAGTGTCGGTGCATTACCTTCAGGGACTCCACTCGGCTGGATCTGGTCACAGGTAGGAGATCTTCTTCTTGTCGTGACGCCACTCTCAGTATTGCGGCCAGTAGGGACCGCCACTGCAGGTTGAGGGTCGCCTGGGGCTGATGGTGTGTGCAGTTAGTTGGAATAGCCTCCTGAGAGTGAGGCAAGCCCCAGGGCCCGGTGTAGGTGCGTAGTACCACAAGGCGCAGAATAACTCCACACACGCAGATTGTCTTTCAGGGTTTTTACTCACTTCAGGTGGCAGGGTGAGTAACCCGGGCGTAGCTGGGATGAACCAGGCGGAACCAGGTGTCCTTCAGGCTGACTTGTGAGGGTGACTACTAACTCGCCTTCCTTAGCCCTTGGTGGTTTGGGGTGACCCCGACTTTGAGTCCCTATGGGGGTCACCCAGGGAAGATGCTGCAGCCTCTCTCCCCTTCGTTTGCCGTTTGCTTGTCGCCTGGGCCAGATCACTCCAGCTTCTTGCCTCCTGTGACCTATGGGCCCTAACTGTGGCTACGTGGCTGCGGCTTTTGTGGTGTTGTGGCGTGGGCTTTGAGAGCCCCACACCGGCAGGTTTAGCAAAAGAAAGCTGGATCTATCTCCGCTTCGGGATCTGCCGCCCGTTTGGGCCTGGTACTCCCTAGCAGTCTCCTTACTTCCCACTCTGTGCTCTCTCTTTAGCTGGAGATGGGTTTCGGGTAGCACTCCTAGTTGACCGTTCTCCCCCGTCGGTAGCCACTGCGCGGACGCTGTCAGACTACAGCAGCCCAGGGGAAGGGGTCAGCTCTCCTCGGAGCTCCCTGGACTCTGCTCTGAACCGGCTCACATCTGGGACCTTCACTGCTGCTCCTGTCAGAGCTTCACTTTCCTGCTCCTCACTCCTCCACACTCTGCTGCAGACTCTAGACTGTTTACTCCTCCTTCTCTTTTCCCTTTTGTGCCTGCCTACGCCACCTAGCAACCAGACTCTCTTACCACACCCCTTGAGAGGAGATGGAGGCTTTTGGCCCCCTCCACTATTCCAGTGAAGGTGAAGGCTTTTCCCCCTCCTGGGATCCCCAGGGGTCCTCTCATGGGTACATGTGTGAGACCTGATCACTATGCGCCTGTGTACCACACCCCGGTCAGCCTTCTGGATTACCTGTGTTGTACTGTTCCCAGCATGGGTGCAGTACTCAGTGGTGCCTGACCAGGTCAGGGGCGCCACAGAACCAGTCCAGTTAGCCCAGGCCAACACATCTAATGCACCAACAGTATGCAGACAAACCTCTCAACATGATGGACACTTCACAGTGCAAGGTAAATTGCACACTAGTGGCGCGCATAGGGCACTGTTCACACTCGTATGCGCATGGTATCCAGCCAGCAACCTATTATCACGCCCTTACTATTAGGTTAGGCGGGTTACCCGGACACTACTCACTGCAGCACACAACGGACAGAGACTCCACTATGCACGGCCGTATTAAGAGGCCCGGCTGCAACCCGGGCAGGACAGCAAAGGACAGCAAAGATGGAGGAGAAGAGGCTGCAGATGGAGGAGTAATGGACGGAGCAGAGCAAAGATGGAGGAGGAGAGCAAAGATGGAGGAGGAGAGCAAAGATGGAGGAGAAGAGGCTGCAGACGGAGGAGTAATGGAGGAGGACAGCAAAGATGGAGGAGAAGAGCAAAGATGGAGGAGCAGAGCAAAGATGGAGGAGCAGAGCAAAGATGGAGGAGAGGCTGCAGACGGAGGAGTAATGGAGGAGGAGAGCAAAGATGGAGGAGAAGAGGCTGCAGACGGAGGAGTAATGGAGGAGGAGAGCAAAGATGGAGGAGAAGAGGCTGCAGACGGAGGAGTAATGGAGGAGGAGAGCAAAGATGGAGGAGCAGAGCAAAGATGGAGGAGAGCAAAGATGGAGGAGCAGAGCAAAGATGGAGAAGAGGCTGCAGACGGAGGAGTAATGGGCGGAGCAAAGCAAAGATGGAGGAGGAGAGCAAAGATGGAGGAGGAGAGGCTGCAGACGGAGGAGTAATGGAGGAGGAGAGCAAAGATGGAGGAGCAGAGCAAAGATGGAGGAGAAGAGGCTGCAGACGAAGGAGTAATGGAGGAGGAGAGCAAAGATGGAGGAGAAGAGGCTGCAGACGGAGGAGTAATGGAGGAGGAGAGCAAAGATGGAGGAGCAGAGCAAAGATGGAGGAGGAGAGGCTGCAGACGGAGGAGTAATGGAGGAGGAGAACAAAGATGGAGGAGCAGAGCAAAGATGGAGGAGGAGAGGCTGCAGACGGAGGAGTAATGGAGGAGGACAGCAAAGATGGAGGAGAAGAGGCTGCAGACGGAGGAGAGCAAAGATGGAGGAGCAGAGCAAAGATGGAGGAGGCGAGGCTGCAGACAGAGGAGTAATGGAGGAGGAGAGCAAAGATGGAGGAGCAGAGCAAAGATGGAGGAGGAGAGGCTGCAGATGGAGGAGTAATGGAGGAGGAGAACAAAGATGGAGGAGAGCAAAGATGGAGGAGCAGAGCAAAGATGGAGGAGAGGCTGCAGACGGAGGAGTAATGGATGGAGCAGAGAAAAGATGGAGGAGGAGAGCAAAGATGGAGGAGAAGAGGCTGCAGACGGAGGAGTAATAGAGGAGGAGAGCAAAGGTGGAGGAGCAGAGCAAAGATGGAGGAGAAGAGGCTGCAGACGAAGGAGTAATGGAGGAGGACAGCAAAGATGGAGGAGGAGAGGCTGCAGACAGAGGAGTAATGGAGGAGGACAGCAAAGATGGAGGAGGAGAGCAAAGATGGAGGAGTAATGGAGGAGGAGAGCAAATATGGAGGAGCAGAGCAAAGATGGAGGAGAAGAGGCTGCAGATGGAGGAGTAATGGACGGAGGACAGCAAAGATGGAGGAGGAGAGGCTGCAGACAGAAGAGTAATGGAGGAGGAGAGCAAAGATGGAGGAGAGCAATGATGGAGGAGGAGAGGCTGCAGACGGAGGAGTAATGGACGGAGCAGAGCAAAGATGGAGGAGGAGAGCAAAGATGGAGGAGGAGAGGCTGCAGACGGAGGAGTAATGGAGGAGGAGAGCAAAGATGGAGGAGAAGAGGCTGCAGACGGAGGAGAGCAAAGATGGAGGAGCAGAGCAAAGATGGAGGAGGCGAGGCTGCAGACGGAGGAGTAATGGAGGAGGAGAGCAAAGATGGAGGAGGAGAGGCTGCAGACGGAGGAGTAATGGATGGAGCAGAGCAAAGATGGAGGAGGAGAGGCTGCAGATGGAGGAGTAATGGAGGAGGAGAGCAAAGATGGAGGAGGAGAGCAAAGATGGAGAAGGAGAGCAAAGATGGAGGAGGAGAGCAAAGATGGAGGAGGAGAGCAAAGATGGAGGAGGAGAGCAAAGATGGAAAAAGAAGGGAAGAGGCTGGAGACGGAGGAGTAACAGAGGAGGAGAGCAAAGATGGAAGAGGAAGGGAAGGTCTCTACTTCCTTTTAGTAACTATAGAGAGCCTCTCTCCTTCCTCCTGGTAATTATAGAGATCCTCTCCCTTCCTTCTGGTAATTATAGAGATCCTCTCTCCTTCCTCCTGGTAATTATAGAGATCCTCTCTCCTTCCTCTTGGTAATTTTAGAGAACCTCTCTCCCTTCCTCCTGGTAAATATAGTGATCCTCTCTCCTTCCTCCTGGTAATTATAGAGATCCTCTCTCCTTCCTCCTGGTAATTATAGAGATCCTCTCCCTTCCTCTTGATAAATATACAGTTCCTCTCTCCTTCTTCCTGGTAATTCTAGAGACCCTCTCTCCCTTCCTCCTGGTAAATATAGAGATCCTCTCTCCTTCCAGCTGGTAATTATAGAGATCCTCTCTCCTTCCTCCTGGTAATTATAGAGATCCTCTCCCTTCCTCCTGGTAATTATAGAGATCCTCTCTCCTTCCTCCTGGTAATTATAGAGGTCCTCTCTCCTTCCTCCTGGTAAATCTGGAGTTCCTCTCTTTTTCCTCCTGTTAATTATAGTGATTCTCTCTCCTTCCTCCTGGTGAGATCTCTCCTTCCTCCTGGTAATTATAGAGATCTCTCCTTCCTCCTGGTAATTCTGGAGATCCTCTCTCCTTCCTCCTGGTAATTATAGTGATCCTCTCTCCTTCCTCCTGGTAATTATAGTGATCCTCTCTCCTTCCTCTTGGTAATAATAGTGATCCTCTCTCCTTCCTCCTGGTAATTATAGTGATCCTCTCTCCTTCCTCCTGGTAATTATAGAGATCCTCTCTCCTTCCTCCTGGTAATTATAGAGATCCTCTCTCCTTCCTCCTGGTAATTATAGTGATCCTCTCTCCTTCCTCCTGGTAATAATAGTGATCCTCTCTCCTTCCTCCTATTGATTATAGTGATCCTCTCTCCTTCCTCCTGGTAATTATAGAGATCCTCTCTCCTTCCTCCTGGTAATTATAGTGATCCTCTCTCCTTCCTCTTGGTAATTATAGAGATCCTCTCTCCTTCCTCCTGGTAATTATAGTGATCCTCTCTCCTTCCTCCTGGTAATTATAGAGATCCTCTCTCCTTCCTCCTGGTAATTATAGAGATCCTCTCTCCTTCCTCCTGGTAATTATAGTGATCCTCTCTCCTTCTTCCTGGTAATAATAGTGATCCTCTTTCCTTCCTCCTGGTGATTATAGTGAGCCTCTCTCCTTCCTCCTGGTAATTATAGAGATCCTCTCTCCTTCCTCCTGGTAATTATAGTGATCCTCTCTCCTTCCTCCTGGTAATTATAGAGATCCTCTCTCCTTCCTCCTGGTAATTATAGTGATCCTCTCTCCTTCTTCCTGGTAATAATAGTGATCCTCTTTCCTTCCTCCTGGTGATTATAGTGAGCCTCTCTCCTTCCTCCTGGTAATTATAGAGATCCTCTCTCCTTCCTCCTGGTAATTATAGTGATCCTCTCTCTTTCGTCTTGGTACTTATAGAGATCCTCTCTCCTTCCTCCTGGTAATTATAGTGATCCTCTCTCCTTCCTCTTGGTAATTATAGAGATCCTCTCTCCTTCCTCTTGGTAATTATAGAGATCCTCTCTCCTTCCTCCTGGTGATTATAGTGAGCCTCTCTCCTTCCTCCTGGTAATTATAGAGATCCTCTCTCCTTCCTCCTGGTAATTATAGTGATCCTCTCTCCTTCCTCCTGGTAATTATAGAGATCCTCTCTCCTTCCTCCTGGTAATTATAGTGATCCTCTCTCCTTCTTCCTGGTAATAATAGTGATCCTCTTTCCTTCCTCCTGGTGATTATAGTGAGCCTCTCTCCTTCCTCCTGGTAATTATAGAGATCCTCTCTCCTTCCTCCTGGTAATTATAGTGATCCTCTCTCTTTCGTCTTGGTACTTATAGAGATCCTCTCTCCTTCCTCCTGGTAATTATAGTGATCCTCTCTCCTTCCTCCTGGTAATTATAGTGATCCTCTCTCCTTCCTCTTGGTAATTATAGAGATCCTCTCTCCTTCCTCCTGCTAATTATAGAGATCCTCTCTCTTTCCTCCTGGTAATTTCAGCTCCTACTTGTCATGCAATCATGTCAGTTGCAGATGTTGACCCCTGACCCCCCAGAGCGGCGGACCCCCGTTTGGTGCTCTCTATTGTGAATGAGCGGCGGAGCAGCCGCAGTCCACGCGGAGAATCGAGCACTCCAAAATTATCCCGGAGAGAAATCATCGACCCAAAGAGAAATCACTGACCGCAGCGGTCACCGCGTCGTCATAGTAACACGCTGCGACAAACAGCGCACATCAGATGATCAATAGAATAAGGGACGGATGCATCCAATGGTGCACAGCACAGGCTGAGATACAGCAGATTTTGTCACACAGCACAGGCTGAGATACAGCAGACTGTATCACACAGCACAGGCTGAGATACAGCAGACAGTATCACACAGTTCAGGCTGAGATACAGCAGGCCGTATCACACAGCACAGGCTGAGATACAGCAGATTTTGTCACACAGCACAGGCTGAGATACAGCAGACTGTATCACACAGCACAGGCTGAGATACAGCAGACAGTATCACACAGCACAGGCTGAGATACAGCAGACAGTATCACACAGTTCAGGCTGAGATACAGCAGACTGTATCACACAGCACAGGCTGAGATACAGCAGAGGGTATCACACAGCACAGGCTGAGATACAGCAGAGGGTATCACACAGCACAGGCTGAAATACAGCAGAGGGTATCACACAGCACAGGCTGAGATACAGCAGAGGGTATCACACATCACAGGCTGAGATACAGCAGACGGTATCACACAGCACAGGCTGAGATACAGCATACAATATCACACAGCACAGGCTGAGATACAGCAGACAGTATCACACATGTGACGTGTACAGATCACGTGAATTGTTTTGATATTTTGATAGATTGGGCATTTCACACGATGATACCATATAAATACAGTTGTGCTCAAAAGTTTACACACCCTGGCAGATTTTTTGCTTTCTTGGCCTTTTTTTCACAAAATATGAATAATAACATGCAATCTTTTTTCCACTCATGGTTAGTGGTCGGGTGAAGCCATTTATTGTCATCTACTGTGTTTTCTCTTTTTAAATCATAATGACAACCAAAAACATCCAAATGACCCTGATGAAACGTTCACATACGCCAGTTCATAATCCCGTGTATTGACCCCTCTAACATCAATGACAGCTTGAAGTCTTATTTGGTAGTTGTGGATGAGGCTCTTTATTTTCTCAGATGGTAAAGCTGCCCATTCTTCTTGGTCAGATGGTAAAGCTGCCTATTCTTCTTGGTCAGATGGTAAAGCCGCCCATTCTTCTTGGTCAGATGGTAAAGCTGCCTATTCTTCTTGGTCAGATGGTAAAGCTGCCTATTCTTCTTGGTCAGATGGTAAAGCTGCCCATTCTTCTTGGTCAGATGGTAAAGCTGCCCATTCTTCTTGGTCAGATGGTAAAGCTGCCCATTCTTCTTGGTCAGATGGTAAAGCTGCCCATTCTTCTTGGTCAGATGGTAAAGCTGCCCATTCTTCTTGGTGCCTCCAGTTCCTGTAAATTCCTGGGCTTTCTTGCATGAACTGCGCTTTGCTTGAGTTCTCCCCAGAGTGGCTCAATGATATTAAGGTCAGGAGATGGAGATGGCCACTCCAGAACCTTCACTTTGTTCTGCTGTAGCCAATGACAGGTCAACTTGGCCTTGTGTTTTGGATCGTTGTCATATTGGAACATCCAAGTATGTCAAAAAACCGAATAAGATATCAAGGTAATTATATTAATCCATAAACCAAAAAAGACTAAATTACCTAAAAAACCATTTTTATTTATATATATGCCACAAACAAGGTACACATATTAAAATAAGTGATGAGAAGAAAGGTGGGAATCAATACACCCTACTCCTCACCCTTCCTGTCATACAGGGGTCGGTGTCCTAAGGTTTACTGACGCCCCCGTTCCTCGTCGGCTTGAGTCCTATAACAGCCCTCCACTCACACTAGGAGAATACCGTGTGTCCTAATTTAGAAGTGGGTAAGGTGAAACACCCAAAATCAGACCCATAAAGACAGTGTGTGACATTAGTTTAGTCAAGATAATACATTTCTGTCAATAGATGTCATAAATATATATATGGGGAGGTTCTGACTCAGTCGACTATCAGTCAAGAGGAAAAAAGGATCGTAAAAAACTGTTGTTGCATTTGTCCAGGATGCAGCCTACGCGTTTCGCCCTCTTATCAAGTCAATAGGGCTCATCAGGGGTATGGCAGCATAGATCCTTGACATTTATGTCACAGCTACAACCAGTAATAATGGATAAATACCAAGGAATTTTACTGTTAATAATTCCTCCTCCAGGGATTAGACCAGGACAATGCATCTGATAGAAAAGACCAGGGTATATACATATACCTGGTCTCCGGCTCTCTGCACATGTAGCTGCAGTACACATCAGGTAATTAACCCGATGTATACTGTAGCTAGGAGAGCAAGGAGCCAGCGCTAAGCAGTGTGCGCGGCTCCCTGCTCTCTGCACATGTAGCTGCAGTACACATCGGGTTAATTAACCCGATGTGTACTGTAGCTAGGAGAGCAGGGAGCCAGCGCTAAGCAGTGTGCGCGGCTCCCTGCTCTCTGCACATGTAGCTGCAGTACACATCGGGTTAATTAACCCGATGTGTACTGTAGCTAGGAGAGCACGGAGCCAGCGCTAAGCAGTGTGCGCTGGCTCCCTGCTCTCTGCACATGTAGCTGCAGTATACATCGGGTTAATTAACCCAATGTGTACTGTAGCTAGGAGAGCAAGGAGCCAGCACTAAGCAGTGTGCGCTGGCTCCCTGCTCTCTGCACATGTAGCTGCAGTATACATCGGGTTAATTAACCCAATGTGTACTGTAGCTAGGAGAGCAAGGAGCCAGCGCTAAGCAGTGTGCGCGGCTCCCTGCTCTCGCGGTTATGATCGCTGCTTCGGCTGCTGTGTTTGACAGCTAAGCAGCGATCATAACAGCAACTTACAAGGTCGCTGTTACATCACAGAAAATGGTGACGTAACAGCGACCTCGTTGTCGCTGTCGCTTAGTGTGAACCAGCCCTTACCCACTTCTAAATTAGGACACACGGTAATCTCCTAGTGTGAGTGGAGGGCTGTTATAGGACTCAAGCCGACGAGGAACGAGGGCGTCAGTAAACTTTAGGACGCCGACCCCTGTATGACAGGAAGGGTGAGGAGTAGAGTGTATTGATTCCCACCTTTCTTCTCATCGCTTATTTTAATATGTGTACCTTGTTTGTGGCATATATATAAATAAAAATGTTTTTTTTAGGTAATTTAGTCTTTTTTGGTTTATGAACATCCAAGTACGTCCCATGCGCAGCTTCCGGGCTGATGAGTGCAAATTTGCCTCCAGTATTTGCGGATAACGTGCTGCATTCACCTTTCCTTCAACTTTGACCAAGTTTCCGGTGGCTTTGTAGCCCACACATCCCCACATTATCGGCGATCCACCTTCATGCTTTACAGTAGAAATGGTGTTCCTTTCATCATAGGCCCTATTGACACCTCTCCAAATGTAACGTTTATGATTGTGGTCTCATCACTCCAAATTACCTTGTTCCAGATGTTTGAAGGCTTGTCTTTGTGCTATTTGGAGGCTTGTCTCTGGGCTGTTTGGAGGCTTGTCTCTGTGCTGTTTGGGGGCTTGTCTCTGGGCTGTTTGGAGGCTTGTCTCTGGGCTGTTTGGGGGCTTGTCTCTGGGCTGTTTGGAGGCTTGTCTCTGGGCTGTTTGGGGGCTTCTCTCTGGGCTGTTTGGAGGCTTGTCTCTGTGCTGTTTGGGGGCTTGTCTCTGGGCTGTTTGGAGGCTTGTCTCTGGGCTGTTTGGAGGCTTGTCTCTGGGCTGTTTGGAGGCTTGTCTCTGGGCTGTTTGGGGGCTTGTCTCTGTGCTGTTTGGAGGCTTGTCTCTGTGCTGTTTGGAGGCTTGTCTCTGGGCTGTTTGGAGGCTTGTCTCTGTGCTGTTTGGAGGCTTGTCTTTGTGCTATTTGGAGGCTTGTCTCTGGGCTGTTTGGAGGCTTGTCTCTGGGCTGTTTGGGGGCTTGTCTCTGGGCTGTTTGGAGGCTTGTCTCTGGGCTGTTTGGGGGCTTGTCTCTGGGCTGTTTGGAGGCTTGTCTCTGGGCTGTTTGGAGGCTTGTCTCTGGGCTGTTTGGGGGCTTGTCTCTGTGCTGTTTGGAGGCTTGTCTCTGTGCTGTTTGGAGGCTTGTCTCTGGGCTGTTTGGAGGCTTGTCTCTGTGCTGTTTGGAGGCTTGTCTCTGTGCTGTTTGGAGGCTTGTCTCTGGGCTGTTTGGAGGCTTGTCTCTGGGCTGTTTGGGGGCTTGTCTCTGGGCTGTTTGGGGGCTTGTCTCTGGGCTGTTTGAGGGCTTGTCTCTGGGCTGTTTGGGGGCTTGTCTCTGTGCTGTTTGGGGGCTTGTCTCTGGGCTGTTTGGGGCTTGTCTCTGTGCTGTGTGGGGGCTTGTCTCTGTGCTGTTTGGGGGCTTGTCTCTGTGCTGTTTGGGGGCTTGTCTCTGTGCTGTTTGGAGGCTTGTCTCTGTACTGATTGGAGGCTTGTCTCTGGGCTGTCTGGAGGCTTGTCTCTGGGCTGTTTGGGGGCTTGTCTCTGGGCTGTTTGGGGGCTTGTTTCTGGGCTGTTTGGAGGTTCGTCTCTGTGCTGTTTGGGGGCCTGTCTCTGTGCTGTTTGTGGGCTTGTCTCTGGGCTTTTTGGAGGCTTGTCTCTGAGCTGTTTGGAGGCTTGTCTCTGGGCTGTTTGGAGGCTTGTCTCTGGGCTGTTTGGAGGCTTGTCTCTGGTCTGTTTGGAGGCTTGTCTCTGTGCTGTTTAAGGCTTGTCTCTGTGCTGTTTGGAGCTTGTCTCTGTGCTGTTTGGGGGCTTGTCTCTGGGCTGTTTGGGGGCTTGTCTCTGGGCTGTTTGGAGGCTTGTCTCTGTGCTGTTTGGGGGCTTGTCTCTGTGCTGTTTGGAGCTTGTCTCTGTGCTGTTTGGAGTCTCGTCTCTGTGCTGTTTGGAGGCTTGTTTCTGGGCTGTTTGGAGGCTCATCTCTGTGCTCTTTGGGGGCTTGTCTCTGTGCTGTTTGGGGGCTTGTCTCTGTGTTGTTTGGGGGCTTGTCTCTGTGCTGTTTGGGGGCTTGTCTCTAGGCTGTTTGGAGGCTTGTCTCTGTGCTGTTTGGAGGCTTGTCTCTGTGCTGTTTGGAGGCTTGTCTCTGTGCTGTTTGAGGGCTTGTCTCTGTGCTGTTTGGAGCTTGTCTCTGTGCTGTTTGGGGGCTTGTCTCTGGGCTGTTTCGAGTCTCGTCTCTGTGCTGTTTGGGGACTTGTCTCTGGGCTGTTTCGAGTCTCGTCTCTGGGCTGTTTGGAGGCTTGTCTCTGTGTTGTTTGGGGGCTTGTCACTGTGCTGTTTGGGGGCTTGTCTTTAGGCTGTTTGGAGGCTTGTCTCTGGGCTGTTTGGAGGCTTGTCTCTGGGCTGTTTGGAGGCTTGTCTCTGTGCTGTTTGGAGGCTTGTCTCTGGGCTGTTTGGTGGCTTGTCTCTGGGCTGTTTGGAGCTTGTCTCTGTGCTGTTTCGAGTCTCGTCTCTGGGCTGTTTGGAGGCTTGTCTCTGTGCTGTGTGGGGGCTTGTCTCTGTGCTGTTTGGGGGCTTGTCTCTGTGCTGTTTGGAGGCTTGTCTCTGTACTGATTGGAGGCTTGTCACTGAGCTGTTTGGAGGCTTGTCTCTGGGCTGTTTGGGGGCTTGTCTCTGGGCTGTTTGGGGGCTTGTTTCTGGGCTGTTTGGGGGTTCGTCTCTGGGCTGTTTGGAGGTTCTTCTCTGTGCTATTTTGTGGGCTTGTCTCTGGGCTGTTTGGAGGCTTGTCTCTGGGCTGTTTGGGAACTTGTCTCTGGGCTGTTTGGGGGCTTGTCTCTGGGCTGTTTGGGGGCTTGTCTCTGTGCTGTTTGGAGGCTTGTCTCTGTGCTGTTTGGAGGCTTGTCTCTGGGCTGTTTCAGGGCTCGGCTCTGGGTTGTTTGGGGGCTTGTCTTTGTGTTGTTTGGGGGCTTGTCACTGTGCTGTTTGGGGGCTTGTCTCTAGGCTGTTTGGAGGCTTGTCTCTGGCCTGTTTGGAGGCTTGTCTCTGGGCTGTTTGGAGGCTTGTCTCTGTGCTGTTTTGAGGCTTGTCTCTGGGTTCGTTGGTGGCTTTTCTCTGGGCTGTTTGGGGGCTTGTCTCTGGGCTGTTTTGAGCTTGTCTCTGTGCTGTTTTGAGTCTCGTCTCTGGGCTGTTTGGAGGCTTGTCTCTGTGCTGTTTGGATGCTTGTCTCTGTGCTGTTTGAGGGCTTGTCTCTGTGCTATTTGGAGCTTGTCTCTGTGCTGTTTGGGGGCTTGTCTCTGGGCTGTTTTGAGTCTCGTCTCTGGGCTGTTTGGAGGCTTGTCTCTGTGCTGTTTGGGGGCTTGTCTCTGGGCTGCTTGGGGGCTTGTCTTTGTGTTGTTTGGGGGCTTGTCACTGTGCTGTTTGGGGGCTTGTCTCTAGGCTGTTTGGAGGCTTGTCTCTGGGCTGTTTGGAGGCTTGTCTCTGGGCTGTTTGGAGGCTTGTCTCTGGGCTGTTTGGAGGTTTGTCTCTGTGCTGTTTGGAGGCTTGTCTCTGGGCTATTTGGTGGCTTGTCTCTGTGCTGTTTGGGGGCTTGTCTCTCTGTTGTTTGGGGGCTTGTCTCTGTGCTGTTTGGGGGCTTGTCTCTAGGCTGTTTGGAGGCTTGTCTCTGTGCTGTTTGGAGGCTTGTCTCTGTGCTGTTTGGAGGCTTGTCTCTGTGCTGTTTCAGGGCTTGTCTCTGTGCTGTTTGGAGCTTGTCTCTGTGCTGTTTGGGAGCTTGTCTCTGGGCTGTTTCGAGTCTCGTCTCTGTGCTGTTTGGGGACTTGTCTCTGGGCTGTTTCGAGTCTCGTCTCTGGGCTGTTTGGAGGCTTGTCTCTGTGTTGTTTGGGGGCTTGTCACTGTGCTGTTTGGGGGCTTGTCTCTAGGCTGTTTGGAGGCTTGTCTCTGGGCTGTTTGGAGGCTTGTCTCTGGGCTGTTTGGATGCTTGTCTCTGGGCTGTTTGGTGGCTTGTCTCTGGGCTGTTTGGAGCTTGTCTCTGTGCTGTTTTGAGTCTCATCTCTGGGCTGTTTGGAGGCTTGTCTCTGTGCTGTGTGGGGGCTTGTCTCTGTGCTGTTTGGGGGCTTGTCTCTGTGCTGTTTGGAGGCTTGTCTCTGTACTGATTGGAGGCTTGTCTCTGTACTGATTGGAGGCTTGTCTCTGGGCTGTTTGGAGGCTTGTCTCTGGGCTGTTTGGGGGCTTGTCTCTGGGCTGTTTGGGGGCTTGTTTCTGGGCTGTTTGGAGGTTCGTCTCTGTGCTGTTTGGGGGCTTGTCTCTGTGCTATTTTGTGGGCTTGTCTCTGGGCTGTTTGGAGGCTTGTCTCTGGGCTGTTTGGAGGCTTGTCTCTGGGCTGTTTAGAGGCTTGTCTCTGGGCTGTTTGGAGGCTTGTCTCTGGGCTGTTTGGAGGCTTGTCTCTGTGCTGTTTGGGGGCTTGTCTCTGTGCTGTTTGGAGCTTGTCTCTGTGCTGTTTCGAGTCTCGTCTCTGTGCTGTTTGGAGTCTTGTCTCTGTGCTGTTTGGAGGCTCGTCTCTGGGCTGTTTGGAGGCTTGTCTCTGTGCTGTTTGGGGGCTTGTCTCTGGGCTGTTTCAGGGCTCGGCTCTGGGTTGTTTGGGGGCTTGTCTTTGTGTTGTTTGGGGGCTTGTCACTGTGCTGTTTGGGGGCTTGTCTCTAGGCTGTTTGGAGGCTTGTCTCTGGCCTGTTTGGAGGCTTGTCTCTGGGCTGTTTGGAGGCTTGTCTCTGTGCTGTTTTGAGGCTTGTCTCTGGGTTCGTTGGTGGCTTTTCTCTGGGCTGTTTGGGGGCTTGTCTCTGGGCTGTTTTGAGCTTGTCTCTGTGCTGTTTTGAGTCTCGTCTCTGGGCTGTTTGGAGGCTTGTCTCTGTGCTGTTTGGATGCTTGTCTCTGTGCTGTTTGAGGGCTTGTCTCTGTGCTATTTGGAGCTTGTCTCTGTGCTGTTTGGGGGCTTGTCTCTGGGCTGTTTCGAGTCTCGTCTCTGTGTTGTTTGGGGACTTGTCTCTGGGCTGTTTTGAGTCTCGTCTCTGGGCTGTTTGGAGGCTTGTCTCTGTGCTGTTTGGGGGCTTGTCTCTGGGCTGCTTGGGGGCTTGTCTTTGTGTTGTTTGGGGGCTTGTCACTGTGCTGTTTGGGGGCTTGTCTCTAGGCTGTTTGGAGGCTTGTCTCTGGGCTGTTTGGAGGCTTGTCTCTGGGCTGTTTGGAGGTTTGTCTCTGTGCTGTTTGGAGGTTTGTCTCTGGGCTATTTGGTGGCTTGTCTCTGTGCTGTTTGGGGGCTTGTCTCTCTGTTGTTTGGGGGCTTGTCTCTGTGCTGTTTGGGGGCTTGTCTCTAGGCTGTTTGGAGGCTTGTCTCTGTGCTGTTTGGAGGCTTGTCTCTGTGCTGTTTGGAGGCTTGTCTCTGTGCTGTTTCAGGGCTTGCCTCTGTGCTGTTTGGAGCTTGTCTCTGTGCTGTTTGGGAGCTTGTCTCTGGGCTGTTTCGAGTCTCGTCTCTGTGCTGTTTGGGGACTTGTCTCTGGGCTGTTTCGAGTCTCGTCTCTGGGCTGTTTGGAGGCTTGTCTCTGTGTTGTTTGGGGGCTTGTCACTGTGCTGTTTGGGGGCTTGTCTCTAGGCTGTTTGGAGGCTTGTCTCTGGGCTGTTTGGAGGCTTGTCTCTGGGCTGTTTGGAGGCTTGTCTCTGGGCTGTTTGGTGGCTTGTCTCTGGGCTGTTTGGAGCTTGTCTCTGTGCTGTTTCGAGTCTCATCTCTGGGCTGTTTGGAGGCTTGTCTCTGTGCTGTGTGGGGGCTTGTCTCTGTGCTGTTTGGGGGCTTGTCTCTGTGCTGTTTGGAGGCTTGTCTCTGTACTGATTGGAGGCTTGTCTCTGGGCTGTTTGGAGGCTTGTCTCTGGGCTGTTTGGGGGCTTGTCTCTGGGCTGTTTGGGGGCTTGTTTCTGGGCTGTTTGGAGGTTCGTCTCTGTGCTGTTTGGGGGCTTGTCTCTGTGCTATTTTGTGGGCTTGTCTCTGGGCTGTTTGGAGGCTTGTCTCTGGGCTGTTTGGAGGCTTGTCTCTGGGCTGTTTAGAGGCTTGTCTCTGGGCTGTTTGGAGGCTTGTCTCTGGGCTGTTTGGAGGCTTGTCTCTGTGCTGTTTGGGGGCTTGTCTCTGTGCTGTTTGGAGCTTGTCTCTGTGCTGTTTCGAGTCTCGTCTCTGTGCTGTTTGGAGTCTTGTCTCTGTGCTGTTTGGAGGCTCGTCTCTGGGCTGTTTGGAGGCTCATCTCTGTGCTGTTTGGGGGCTTGTCTCTGTGCTGTTTGGGGGCTTGCCTCTGTGTTGTTTGGGGGCTTCTCTCTGTGCTGTTTGGGGGCTTGTCTCTAGGCTGTTTGGAGGCTTGTCTCTGTGCTGTTTGGAGGCTTTTCTCTGTGCTGTTTGGAGGCTTGTCACTGTGCTGTTTGGAGGCTTGTCTCTGTGCTGTTTGAGGGCTTGTCTCTGTGCTGTTTGGAGCTTGTCTCTGTGCTGTTTGGGGGCTTGTCTCTGGGCTGTTTCGAGTCTTGTCTCTGTGCTGTTTGGGGGCTTGTCTCTGGGCTGTTTCGAGTCTCATCTCTGGGCTGTTTGGAGGCTTGTCTCTGTGCTGTTTGGTGGCTTGTCTCTGGGCTGTTTGGGGGATTGTCTTTGTGTTTGGGGGCTTGTCACTGTGCTGTTTGGGGGCTTGTCTCTAGGCTGTTTGGAGGCTTGTCTCTGGGCTGTTTGGAGGCTTGTCTCTGGGCTGTTTGGAGGCTTGTCTCTGTGCTGTTTGGAGGCTTGTCTCTGGGCTGTTTGGTGGCTTGTCTCTGGGCTGTTTGGGGGCTTGTCTCTGGGCTGTTTGGAGCTTGTCTCTGTGCTGTTTCGAGTCTCGTCTCTGGGCTGTTTGGAGGCTTGTCTCTGTGCTGTTTCGAGTCTCGTCTCTGGGCTGTTTGGAGGCTTGTCTCTGTGCTGTTTCGAGTCTCGTCTCTGTGCTGTTTGGTGGCTTGTCTCTGGGCTGTTTGGTGGCTTGTCTCTGGGCTGTTTGGGGACTTGTCTCTGTGCTGTTTGGAGGCTTGTCTCTGGGCTGTTTGGTGGCTTGTCTCTGGGCTGTTTGGGGACTTGTCTCTGTGCTGTTTGGGGTCTTGTCACTGGGCTGTTTGGAGGCTTGTCTCTGGGCTGTTTGGAGGCTTGTCTCTGGGCTGTTTGGGAACTTGTCTCTGGGCTGTTTGGGGGCTTGTCTCTGTGCTGTTTGGAGGCTTGTCTCTGTGCTGTTTGGAGGCTTGTCTCTGGGCTGTTTGGAAGCTTGTCTCTGGGCTGTTTGGAGGCTTGTCTCTGGGCTGTTTGGTGGCTTGTCTCTGAACTGTTTGGGGACTTGTCTCTGTGCTGTTTGGAGGCTTGTCTCTGTGCTGTTTGGAGGCTTGTCTCTGGGCTGTTTCAGGGCTCGGCTCTGGGCTGTTTGGGGGCTTGTCTTTGTGTTGTTTGGGGGCTTGTCACTGTGCTGTTTGGGGGCTTGTCTCTAGGCTGTTTGGAGGCTTGTCTCTGGCCTGTTTGGAGGCTTGTCTCTGGGCTGTTTGGAGGCTTGTCTCTGTGCTGTTTTGAGGCTTGTCTCTGGGTTGTTTGGTGGCTTTTCTCTGGGCTGTTTGGGGGCTTGTCTCTGGGCTGTTTGGAGCTTGTCTCTGTGCTGTTTCGAGTCTCGTCTCTGTGCTGTTTGGAGGCTTGTCTATGTGCTGTTTGAGGGCTTGTCTCTGTGCTATTTGGAGCTTGTCTCTGTGCTGTTTGGGGGCTTGTCTCTGGGCTGTTTCGAGTCTCGTCTCTGTGTTGTTTGGGGACTTGTCTCTGGGCTGTTTCGAGTCTTGTCTCTGGGCTGTTTGGAGGCTTGTCTCTGTGCTGTTTGGGGGCTTGTCTCTGGGCTGTTTGGGGGCTTGTCTTTGTGTTTGGGGGCTTGTCACTGTGCTGTTTGGGGGCTTGTCTCTAGGCTGTTTGGAGGCTTGTCTCTGGGCTGTTTGGGGGCTTGTCTCTGGGCTGTTTCGAGTCTCGTCTCTGGGCTGTTTGGAGGCTTGTCTCTGTGCTGTTTCGAGTCTCGTCTCTGGGCTGTTTGGAGGCTTGTCTCTGTGCTGTTTCGAGTCTCGTCTCTGGGCTGTTTGGAGTCTCGTCTCTGTGCTGTTTGGGGGCTTGTCTCTGTTGTTTGGGGGCTTGTCTCTGTGCTGTTTGGGGGCTTGTCTCTGGGCTGTTTGGTGGCTTGTCTTTGTGTTTTTTGGGGGCTTGTCACTGTGCTGTTTGGGGGCTTGTCTCTAGGCTGTTTGGAGGCTTGTCTCTGGGCTGTTTGGAGGCTTGTCTCTGTGCTGTTTGGAGCTTGTCTCTGGGCTGTTTGGAGGCTTGTCTCTGGGCTGTTTGGTGGCTTGTCTGTGGTCTGTTTGGGTGCTTGTCTCTGGGCTGTTTGGAGCTTGTCTCTGTGCTGTTTCGAGTCTCGTCTCTGTTCTGTTTGGAGGCTTGTCTCTGTGCTGTTTGGGGGCTTGTCTCTGTGCTGTTTCGAGTCTAGTCTCTGTGCTGTTTGGAGGCTCATCTCTGTGCTGTTTGGGGGCTTGTCTCTGTGCTGTTTGGGGGCTTGTCTCTGTTGTTTGGGGGCTTGTCTCTGTGCTGTTTGGAGGCTTGTCTCTGTGCTGTTTGGAGGCTTGTCTCTGGGCTGTTTGGAAGCTTGTTTCTGGGCTGTTTGGAGGCTTGTCTCTGGGCTGTTTGGTGGCTTGTCTCTGTGCTGTTTGGGGTCTTGTCTCTGTGCTGTTTCGAGTCTCGTCTCTGTGCTGTTTGGAGGCTTGTCTCTGTGCTGTTTGGGGGCTTGTCTCTGTGCTGTTTCGAGTCTCGTCTCTGTGCTGTTTGGAGGCTCATCTCTGTGTTGTTTGGGGGCTTGTCTCTGTGCTGTTTGGGGGCTTGTCTCTGTTGTTTGGGGGCTTGTCTCTGTGCTGTTTGGAGGCTTGTCTCTGTGCTGTTTGGAGGCTTGTCTCTGGGCTGTTTGGTGGCTTGTCTCTGGGCTGTTTGGGGACTTGTCTCTGTGCTGTTTGGGGTCTTGTCTCTGGGCTGTTTGGAGGCTTGTCTCTGGGCTGTTTGGAGGCTTGTCTCTGGGCTATTTGGAAGCTTGTCTCTGGGCTGTTTGGGGGCTTGTCTCTGGGCTGTTTGGGAACTTGTCTCTGTGCTGTTTGGAGTCTTGTCTATGTGCTGTTTGGAGGCTTGTCTCTGTGCTGTTTGGAGGCTTGTCTCTGGGCTGTTTCAGGGCTCGGCTCTGGGCTGTTTGGGGGCTTGTCCCTGGGCTGTTTGGAGGCTTGTCTCTGGGCTGTTTGGAGGCTGGTCTCTGGGCTATTTGGATGCTTGTCTCTGGGCTGTTTGGATGTTTGTCTCTGTGCTGTTTGGAGGCTTGTCTCTGGGCTGTTTCAGGGCTCTGCTCTGGGCTGTTTTGGGGCTTGTCTCTGGGCTGTTTGGGGTCTTGTGTCTGTGCTATTTGGAGGCTTTTCTCTGTGCTATTTAGAGGCTTGTCTCTGGGCTGTTTGGCGGCTTGTCTTTGGGCTGTTTGGAGGCTTGTCTCTGGGCTGTTTGGAGGCTTGTCTCTGGGCTGTTTGGCGGCTTGTCTCTGGGCTGTTTGGAGGCTTGTCTCTGGGCTGTTTGGGGTCTTGTGTCTGTGCTATTTGGAGGCTTGTCTCTGGGCTGTTTGGAGGCTTGTCTCTGGGCTGTTTGGAGGCTTGTCTCTGGGCTGTTTGGAGGCTTGTCTCTGGGCTGTTTGGAGGCTTGTCTTTGGGCTGTTTGGAGGCTTGTCTCTGGGCTGTTTGGGGGCTTGTCTCTGGGCTGTTTGGGGGCTTGTCTCTGGGCTATTTGGAGGCTTGTCTCTGGGCTGTTTGGGGGCTTGTTTCTGGGCTGTTTGGGGGCTTATCTCTGTGCTGTTTGGGGGCTTATCTCTGTGCTGTTTGGGGGCTTGTCTCTGGGATGTTTGGAGGCTTGTCTCTGGGCTGTTTGGAGGCTTGTCTCTGGGCTGTTTGGAGGCTTGTCTCTGGGCTGTTTGGAGGCTTGTCTCTGGGCTGTTTGGAGGCTTGTCTCTGGGCTGTTTAGGGGCTTGTCTCGGTGTTGTTTGGGGGCTTGTCTCTGTGCTGTTTGGAGGCTTGTCTCTGTGCTGTTTGGCGTATTGTAGGCGAGATACTTTGTGGCATTCGCGCAGTAATGGCTTTCTTCTGGCGACTCGAACATGCAGCCCATTTTTCTTCGTGACTCCCAATCTTGAAGCAGTCGCACCGCTAGTTTTCAGTGAGTCCTGGATTTCAGCTGATGTGATTTGTGGGTTTTTCTTTGCACCCCAAACAATTTTCCTGGCAGTTGTGGCTGACATTTTTGTTGCTCTACCTGGTTTGGGTTTTACAGAGCTCCTGATTTTTCTATTCGATAATCACAGTTTGAACACTGCTGACTGGCATTATCAATGCCTTGGATATCTTTTTGTATCCCTTTCCTGTTTTATACAGTTCAACTATCTTTTCCCGTAGATCCATTGACAATTCTTTTGCTTTCCTCATGACTCACAATCCAGAACCGTCAGTGGCTGTATGAAAGCTGCCAGAGTCTGTCTGGACCCCAGAAACTCACTCCGCTTTTATACACACACTGATTACAAGCAGACAGGTCACAGGTGAGGATGTCACCTTTATTAGCCATTCACACCCATGTGCCACCTTCTGTGCATGTTATCAGCCACAATCACCAGGGCGTGAGAACTTTTGAGCACAACTGTATCCAGGGTATTTATGTCTCTACTTACCAATCACCGCGATATCCTTGGCGCTCCCCCCTCCTGCATCCACTTCCACGGTCACCGGGTTCGGTATCTGACGTCAAAAGAGGAAACACCTTTGGATCAACGGGACCCAAATGGGGCTTTTTTCCATGTGTAAATTGCATTGCCTGGCCTAAAATGACTGAAGCCTCCAATTTTTCACCTAGTGATGGCGCTCGCAATTTTTTGATCACCCAACATATCATGTAGAGAACATAGAGAACATGTACAAGATATTGGGAAGGCAGCACAAATCGAGGATACCTCCACCTTCAAACCTATAGCAAGGCATTTTCCGTTTTCCGTTTTTATTTTTTTTGCGCCTCTTATTCCGAGAGCCGTAATGTTTTTATTTTTCTGTCAATCTTGCCATGTGAGGGCTTGTTTTTTGCCCAACGAGTTGTAATCTTAAATGCAACCATTAGTTTTACCATATAGTGTATTGGAAAATGGCAAAAAAAAATTAAATGTGGAAAAATTGCAAAAAAAGTGTGATTGCACGATTGTTTTTGGGGTATTTCATTCACTGTGTTCCTTTTATGGTAGAGCTGATATGCCGGTGTGAGGCCTCAGGTCAGTGCGAGTTCATAGACACCAAACATGTATAGGGCGTTAAAAAAAATTTAGATATGTGTCCAAAAAAAGTGACGCATGTTATGCGACATATTCAGTGATCCATAGCGTTCTCATTTTTCGGGATCTATGGCTCAAAGTCGCTTATTTTTGGCATCTCGAGCTGATGTTTTTAATGGTACCATTTTTGCGCAGATGCTACGTTTTGTTCGCCTATTATCGCATTTTGCACAAAATTTGCGACGACCCAAAAAACGTAATTTTGGCGTTTGAAATTTTTTTGCCGCTATGCCATTTACCAATCAGATTAATTGATTTTATATATATCATTAGATCGGGCATACCAAATGTGTGTATACTTTTTTTTTAATTTTTTTAACCCTTTTATTTTCAATAGGGCAAATGGGTGGTGATTTGAACTTTTAGTTTTGGGTTTTTTTTTTAATTGTTTAAAACTTTTTTTATTTTTTATGCTCTTCTTATACCTGTTTCTATGTTTTTGCATATTCCTCTTTGAGGTTTTTTCAGACCTGTATTTCCCCATTTTTTATTCATTCTGTCATTTTTATTTATTTTTTATACATTTACTCATCCCCTTTTTATATATTTTTTGCAGCATTGCACCATATTCATACATATATGGATCACACATATCACACATTCACTTTATCATTATATAGGATATACAGTATACAGAGGACTTTTCGCCTCCTCTTTTTTGGTCACGTTTTCTTGCACTTCTGGTCTTTTATGCACTATTGCACCAGATCTTATCTATTATTTATTTCCATCAATTATGTTCTATTTTTGTTTATTTCTGTCTTGTGGACAATGAAGGACACCCGTGTTTCTATTGTCACTCCCTCATTTATTTTGACACGAGGGATTGTTCCGTCTTCTATGATTTTACATTTCAATGTTTTGCAGCTATTTTCTTGCATATACATTATTTTTCGATCTGTCTAGCACAGGGGTGGGCAATTAATTTTCCCATGGGGCCGCATGAGAATTTGGGATTGGTTTAGAGGGCCGGACTAATATAATTACCTCAGTTCTACCCAATATATTACATCACTACACCCCCTCCATATACTACACCTGTAATAAACTACACCACTACACCCCTATATACTACACCTGTATTATACTACACCCCCCATATACACCTGTATTATACTACACCCCCCATATACACCTGTATTATACTACACTCCCTCCATATACCTGTAATATACTACACCCCCATATACACCTGTATTATACTACACCACTATATAATACACCTCCGATATACTACATCATTACACCCCTATATACTACACCTGTAATATACTACATCACTACACCCCATATACTACACCTGTAATATAGTACACCCCCATATAGTACACATGTAATATACTACACCTCCATATAGCACACCTGTAATATACTACACCTCCATATAGCACACCTGTAATATACTACAACTCCACATAGTACACCTGTAATATACTACATCACTACACCCCTATATACACCTGTAATACACTACACCTCCATATAGCACACCTGTAATATACTATACCTCCATATAGCACACCTGTAATATACTACACCTCCATATAGCACACCTGTAATATACTACACCTCCATATAGCACACCTGTAATATACTACACCTCCATATAGCACACCTGTAATATACTACATCACTACACCCCATATACTACACCTGTAATATAGTACACCCCCATATAGCACACCTGTAATATACTACAATTCCATATAGTACACCTGTAATATACTACATCACTACACCCCTATGTACACCTGTAATATACACCCCTATATAGCACACCTGTAATATACTACACCTCCATATAGTACACCTGTATTATACTACACCCCCATATGTCACACACCCTGCTCCCCATACAGCCTGCACCCCCATATCACACACACTACACCCCCATATGTCACACACCCTGCCCACATATTTCACCCTGCCTGTACCCCAACTTACCCCTCTCAAACACTCTGCACCCCTTCACATCCTTCTGTCAGTCTGCAGCCCTCATATGCCACTCACCCTGCAACTCCATCTTCCCTCATATGCCACTCACCCTGCAACTCCATCTTCCCACATATGCCACTCACCCTGCAGCTCCATGTTCCCACATATGCCACTCACCTGCAGCTCCATGTTCCCACATATGCCACTCACCCTGCAGCTCCATGTTCCCTCATATGCACTCACCCTGCAGCTCCATGTTCCCACATATGCCACTCACCCTGCAACTCCATCTTCCCACATATGCCACTCACCCTGCAACTCCATCTTCCCACATATGCACTCACCCTGCAGCTCCATGTTCCCTCATATGCACTCACCCTGCAGCTCCATGTTCCCACATATGCCACTCACCTGCAGCTCCATGTTCCCACATATGCCACTCACCCTGCAGCTCCATGTTCCCTCATATGCACTCCCCCTGCAGCTCCATGTTCCCACATATGCCACTCACCCTGCAGCTCCATGTTCCCACATATGCACTCACCCTGCAGCTCCATGTTCCCACATATGCACTCACCCTGCAGCTCCATGTTCCCACATATGCACTCACCCTGCAACTCCATGTTCCCTCATATGCACTCACCCTGCAGCTCCATGTTCCCACATATGCACTCACCCTGCAACTCCATGTTCCCTCATATGCACTCACCCTGCAGCTCCATGTTCCCACATATGCACTCACCCTGCAGCTCCATGTTCCCACATATGCACTCACCCTGCAGCTCCATGTTCCCACATATGCACTCACCCTGCAGCTCCATGTTCCCACATATGCCACTCACCCTGCAGCTCCATGTTCCCACATATGCACTCACCCTGCAGCTCCATGTTCCCACATATGCCACTCACCCTGCAGCTCCATGTTCCCTCATATGCACTCCCCCTGCAGCTCCATGTTCCCACATATGCCACTCACCCTGCAGCTCCATGTTCCCACATATGCACTCACCCTGCAGCTCCATGTTCCCACATATGCACTCACCCTGCAGCTCCATGTTCCCACATATGCACTCACCCTGCAACTCCATCTTCCCTCATATGCACTCACCC
The DNA here is from genome assembly GCF_048569485.1 of Anomaloglossus baeobatrachus. NCBI lineage: Eukaryota > Metazoa > Chordata > Amphibia > Anura > Aromobatidae > Anomaloglossus > Anomaloglossus baeobatrachus. Next base: position 693,929,989 of record NC_134355.1, on the reverse strand, counting down.
TGCAGCTCCATGTTCCCACATATGCACTCACCCTGCAACTCCATGTTCCCACATATGCACTCACCCTGCAACTCCATGTTCCCTCATATGCACTCACCCTGCAGCTCCATGTTCCCACATATGCACTCACCCTGCAGCTCCATGTTCCCACATATGCCACTCACCCTGCAGCTCCATGTTCCCACATATGCCACTCACCCTGCAGCTCCATGTTCCCTCATATGCACTCACCCTGCAGCTCCATGTTCCCACATATGCACTCACCCTGCAGCTCCATGTTCCCTCATATGCACTCACCCTGCAGCTCCATGTTCCCACATATGCACTCACCCTGCAGCTCCATGTTCCCACATATGCACTCACCCTGCAGCTCCATGTTCCCACATATGCACTCACCCTGCAGCTCCATGTTCCCACATATGCCACTCACCCTGCAGCTCCATGTTCCCACATATGCACTCACCCTGCAGCTCCATGTTCCCACATATGCCACTCACCCTGCAGCTCCATGTTCCCACATATGCCACTCACCCTGCAGCTCCATCTTCCCTCATATGCACTCACCCTGCAGCTCCATGTTCCCACATATGCCACTCACCCTGCAGCTCCATGTTCCCACATATGCCACTCACCCTGCAGCTCCATGTTCCCTCATATGCACTCACCCTGCAGCTCCATGTTCCCTCATATGCACTCACCCTGCAGCTCCATGTTCCCACATATGCACTCACCCTGCAACTCCATGTTCCCTCATATGCACTCCCCCTGCAGCTCCATGTTCCCACATATGCCACTCACCCTGCAGCTCCATGTTCCCACATATGCCACTCACCCTGCAGCTCCATGTTCCCTCATATGCACTCACCCTGCAGCTCCATGTTCCCTCATATGCACTCACCCTGCAGCTCCATGTTCCCACATATGCACTCACCCTGCAGCTCCATGTTCCCTCATATGCACTCACCCTGCAGCTCCATGTTCCCTCATATGCACTCCCCCTGCAGCTCCATGTTCCCACATATGCCACTCACCCTGCAGCTCCATGTTCCCACATATGCACTCACCCTGCAGCTCCATGTTCCCACATATGCACTCACCCTGCAGCTCCATGTTCCCACATATGCCACTCACCCTGCAGCTCCATGTTCCCACATATGCACTCACCCTGCAACTCCATCTTCCCTCATATGCACTCACCCTGCAGCTCCATGTTCCCACATATGCACTCACCCTGCAACTCCATGTTCCCACATATGCACTCACCCTGCAACTCCATGTTCCCTCATATGCACTCACCCTGCAGCTCCATGTTCCCACATATGCACTCACCCTGCAGCTCCATGTTCCCACATATGCCACTCACCCTGCAGCTCCATGTTCCCACATATGCCACTCACCCTGCAGCTCCATCTTCCCTCATATGCACTCACCCTGCAGCTCCATGTTCCCACATATGCACTCACCCTGCAGCTCCATGTTCCCTCATATGCACTCACCCTGCAGCTCCATGTTCCCACATATGCACTCACCCTGCAGCTCCATGTTCCCACATATGCACTCACCCTGCAGCTCCATGTTCCCACATATGCCACTCACCCTGCAGCTCCATCTTCCCTCATATGCACTCACCCTGCAGCTCCATGTTCCCTCATATGCACTCACCCTGCAGCTCCATGTTCCCACATATGCACTCACCCTGCAGCTCCATGTTCCCACATATGCCACTCACCCTGCAGCTCCATGTTCCCACATATGCCACTCACCCTGCAGCTCCATCTTCCCTCATATGCACTCACCCTGCAGCTCCATGTTCCCACATATGCACTCACCCTGCAGCTCCATGTTCCCACATATGCACTCACCCTGCAACTCCATGTTCCCTCATATGCACTCACCCTGCAGCTCCATGTTCCCACATATGCACTCACCCTGCAGCTCCATGTTCCCACATATGCCACTCACCCTGCAGCTCCATCTTCCCACATATGCCACTCACCCTGCAGCTCCATGTTCCCTCATATGCACTCACCCTGCAGCTCCATGTTCCCTCATATGCACTCACCCTGCAGCTCCATGTTCCCACATATGCCACTCACCCTGCAGCTCCATGTTCCCTCATATGCACTCACCCTGCAGCTCCATGTTCCCTCATATGCACTCACCCTGCAGCTCCATGTTCCCACATATGCACTCACCCTGCAGCTCCATGTTCCCTCATATGCACTCACCCTGCAGCTCCATCTTCCCACATATGCCACTCACCCTGCAGCTCCATGTTCCCTCATATGCACTCACCCTGCAGCTCCATGTTCCCACATATGCCACTCACCCTGCAGCTCCATGTTCCCTCATATGCCACTCACCCTGCAGCTCCATGTTCCCACATATGCCACTCACCCTGCAGCTCCATCTTCCCACATATGCACTCACCCTGCAGCTCCATGTTCCCTCATATGCACTCACCCTGCAGCTCCATGTTCCCACATATGCCACTCACCCTGCAGCTCCATGTTCCCTCATATGCCACTCACCCTGCAGCTCCATGTTCCCACATATGCCACTCACCCTGCAGCTCCATGTTCCCACATATGCACTCACCCTGCAGCTCCATGTTCCCACATATGCACTCACCCTGCAGCTCCATGTTCCCTCATATGCCACTCACCCTGCAGCTCCATGTTCCCTCATATGCACTCACCCTGCAGCTCCATGTTCCCTCATATGCACTCACCCTGCAGCTCCATGTTCCCTCATATGCACTCACCCTGCAGCTTAATGTTCCCTCATATGCCACTCACCCTGCAGCTCCATGTTCCCACATATGCACTCACCCTGCAGCTCCATGTTCCCACATATGCCACTCACCCTGCAGCTCCATGTTCCCACATATGCACTCACCCTGCAGCTCCATCTTCCCCCATATGCACTCACCCTGCAGCTCCATCTTCCCACATATGCACTCACCCTGCAGCTCCATGTTCCCACATATGCACTCACCCTGCAGCTCCATGTTCCCACATATGCCACTCACCCTGCAGCTCCATGTTCCCACATATGCCACTCACCCTGCAGCTCCATGTTCCCACATATGCCACTCACCCTGCAGCTCCATGTTCCCACATATGCACTCACCCTGCAGCTCCATCTTCCCTCATATGCACTCACCCTGCAGCTCCATGTTCCCACATATGCACTCACCCTGCAGCTCCATGTTCCCTCATATGCACTCACCCTGCAGCTCCATGTTCCCACATATGCCACTCACCCTGCAGCTCCATCTTCCCACATATGCCACTCACCCTGCAGCTCCATGTTCCCTCATATGCACTCACCCTGCAGCTCCATGTTCCCTCATATGCACTCACCCTGCAGCTCCATGTTCCCACATATGCCACTCACCCTGCAGCTCCATGTTCCCACATATGCACTCACCCTGCAGCTCCATGTTCCCTCATATGCACTCACCCTGCAGCTCCATGTTCCCTCATATGCACTCACCCTGCAGCTCCATGTTCCCACATATGCACTCACCCTGCAGCTCCATGTTCCCTCATATGCACTCACCCTGCAGCTCCATGTTCCCTCATATGCACTCACCCTGCAGCTCCATGTTCCCACATATGCACTCACCCTGCAGCTCCATGTTCCCTCATATGCACTCACCCTGCAGCTCCATCTTCCCACATATGCCACTCACCCTGCAGCTCCATGTTCCCTCATATGCCACTCACCCTGCAGCTCCATGTTCCCACATATGCCACTCACCCTGCAGCTCCATCTTCCCACATATGCACTCACCCTGCAGCTCCATGTTCCCTCATATGCACTCACCCTGCAGCTCCATGTTCCCACATATGCCACTCACCCTGCAGCTCCATGTTCCCTCATATGCCACTCACCCTGCAGCTCCATGTTCCCACATATGCCACTCACCCTGCAGCTCCATGTTCCCACATATGCACTCACCCTGCAGCTCCATGTTCCCACATATGCCACTCACCCTGCAGCTCCATGTTCCCACATATGCACTCACCCTGCAGCTCCATGTTCCCTCATATGCCACTCACCCTGCAGCTCCATGTTCCCTCATATGCACTCACCCTGCAGCTCCATGTTCCCTCATATGCACTCACCCTGCAGCTCCATGTTCCCTCATATGCACTCACCCTGCAGCTCCATGTTCCCTCATATGCACTCCCCCTGCAGCTCCATGTTCCTACATATGCCACTCACCCTGCAGCTCCATGTTCCCACATATGCCACTCACCCTGCAGCTCCATGTTCCCACATATGCACTCACCCTGCAGCTCCATCTTCCCCCATATGCACTCACCCTGCAGCTCCATCTTCCCACATATGCACTCACCCTGCAGCTCCATCTTCCCTCATATGCACTCACCCTGCAGCTCCATGTTCCCACATATGCACTCACCCTGCAGCTCCATGTTCCCACATATGCCACTCACCCTGCAGCTCCATGTTCCCACATATGCACTCACCCTGCAGCTCCATCTTCCCTCATATGCACTCACCCTGCAGCTCCATGTTCCCACATATGCACTCACCCTGCAGCTCCATGTTCCCTCATATGCACTCACCCTGCAGCTCCATGTTCCCACATATGCCACTCACCCTGCAGCTCCATCTTCCCACATATGCCACTCACCCTGCAGCTCCATCTTCCCACATATGCCACTCACCCTGCAGCTCCATCTTCCCTCATATGCACTCACCCTGCAGCTCCATCTTCCCTCATATGCACTCACCCTGCAGCTCCATGTTCCCACATATGCCACTCACCCTGCAGCTCCATCTTCCCACATATGCCACTCACCCTGCAGCTCCATCTTCCCACATATGCACTCACCCTGCAGCTCCATGTTCCCTCATATGCACTCACCCTGCAGCTCCATGTTCCCTCATATGCACTCACCCTGCAGCTCCATGTTCCCACATATGCCACTCACCCTGCAGCTCCATGTTCCCTCATATGCACTCACCCTGCAGCTCCATGTTCCCTCATATGCACTCACCCTGCAGCTCCATGTTCCCACATATGCCACTCACCCTGCAGCTCCATGTTCCCTCATATGCACTCACCCTGCAGCTCCATGTTCCCACATATGCCACTCACCCTGCAGCTCCATGTTCCCTCATATGCACTCACCCTGCAGCTCCATGTTCCCTCATATGCACTCACCCTGCAGCTCCATCTTCCCACATATGCCACTCACCCTGCAGCTCCATGTTCCCTCATATGCCACTCACCCTGCAGCTCCATGTTCCCACATATGCCACTCACCCTGCAGCTCCATCTTCCCACATATGCACTCACCCTGCAGCTCCATGTTCCCTCATATGCACTCACCCTGCAGCTCCATGTTCCCACATATGCCACTCACCCTGCAGCTCCATGTTCCCTCATATGCCACTCACCCTGCAGCTCCATGTTCCCACATATGCCACTCACCCTGCAGCTCCATGTTCCCACATATGCACTCACCCTGCAGCTCCATGTTCCCACATATGCCACTCACCCTGCAGCTCCATGTTCCCACATATGCACTCACCCTGCAGCTCCATGTTCCCACATATGCACTCACCCTGCAGCTCCATGTTCCCTCATATGCCACTCACCCTGCAGCTCCATGTTCCCTCATATGCACTCACCCTGCAGCTCCATGTTCCCACATATGCCACTCACCCTGCAGCTCCATGTTCCCACATATGCACTCACCCTGCAGCTCCATGTTCCCTCATATGCACTCACCCTGCAGCTCCATGTTCCCTCATATGCACTCACCCTGCAGCTCCATGTTCCCTCATATGCACTCACCCTGCAGCTCCATGTTCCCTCATATGCACTCACCCTGCAGCTCCATGTTCCCTCATATGCACTCACCCTGCAGCTCCATGTTCCCTCATATGCACTCACCCTGCAGCTCCATGTTCCCACATATACACTCACCCTGCAGCTCCATGTTCCCACATATGCCACTCACCCTGCAGCTCCATGTTCCCACATATGCACTCACCCTGCAGCTCCATCTTCCCCCATATGCACTCACCCTGCAGCTCCATCTTCCCACATATGCACTCACCCTGCAGCTCCATCTTCCCTCATATGCACTCACCCTGCAGCTCCATGTTCCCACATATGCCACTCACCCTGCAGCTCCATGTTCCCACATATGCACTCACCCTGCAGCTCCATGTTCCCACATATGCACTCACCCTGCAGCTCCATGTTCCCTCATATGCCACTCACCCTGCAGCTCCATGTTCCCTCATATGCACTCACCCTGCAGCTCCATGTTCCCTCATATGCACTCACCCTGCAGCTCCATGTTCCCACATATGCCACTCACCCTGCAGCTCCATCTTCCCTCATATGCACTCACCCTGCAACTCCATCTTCCCACATATGCATTCACCCTGCAGCTCCATGTTCCCTCATATGCCACTCACCCTGCAGCTCCATGTTCCCACATATGCACTCACCCTGCAGCTCCATCTTCCCACATATGCATTCACCCTGCAGCTCCATGTTCCCTCATATGCCACTCACCCTGCAGCTCCATCTTCCCACATATGCACTCACCCTGCAGCTCCATCTTCCCACATATGCACTCACCCTGCAGCTCCATGTTCCCACATATGCCACTCACCCTGCAGCTCCATGTTCCCACATATGCCACTCACCCTGCAGCTCCATGTTCCCACATATGCACTCACCCTGCAGCTCCATGTTCCCACATATGCACTCACCCTGCAGCTCCATGTTCCCACATATGCACTCACCCTGCAGCTCCATGTTCCCACATATGCCACTCACCCTGCAGCTCCATGTTCCCACATATGCACTCACCCTGCAGCTCCATGTTCCCACATATGCACTCACCCTGCAGCTCCATGTTCCCACATATGCACTCACCCTGCAACTCCATCTTCCCACATATGCCACTCACCCTGCAGCTCCATGTTCCCACATATGCACTCACCCTGCAGCTCCATGTTCCCACATATGCACTCACCCTGCAGCTCCATGTTCCCACATATGCACTCACCCTGCAGCTCCATGTTCCCACATATGCACTCACCCTGCAGCTCCATGTTCCCTCATATGCACTCACCCTGCAGCTCCATGTTCCCACATATGCACTCACCCTGCAGCTCCATGTTCCCTCATATGCACTCACCCTGCAGCTCCATGTTCCCACATATGCACTCACCCTGCAGCTCCATGTTCCCACATATGCACTCACCCTGCAGCTCCATGTTCCCACATATGCACTCACCCTGCAGCTCCATGTTCCCTCATATGCACTCACCCTGCAGCTCCATGTTCCCACATATGCACTCACCCTGCAGCTCCATGTTCCCACATATGCCACTCACCCTGCAGCTCCATGTTCCCACATATGCACTCACCCTGCAGCTCCATGTTCCCACATATGCCACTCACCCTGCAGCTCCATGTTCCCACATATGCCACTCACCCTGCAACTCCATCTTCCCACATATGCCACTCACCCTGCAGCTCCATGTTCCCACATATGCACTCACCCTGCAGCTCCATGTTCCCACATATGCACTCACCCTGCAGCTCCATCTTCCCTCATATGCACTCACCCTGCAGCTCCATGTTTCCACATATGCACTCACCCTGCAGCTCCATCTTCCCACATATGCCACTCACCCTGCAGCTCCATGTTCCCACATATGCACTCACCCTGCAGCTCCATGTTCCCACATATGCACTCACCCTGCAGCTCCATGTTCCCTCATATGCACTCACCCTGCAGCTCCATGTTCCCACATATGCACTCACCCTGCAGCCCCCCTCATGTCCCCTCTTTTCTCATTACCAGTCATCATGTGTCCACATCTCCTTCAGCATTCAGCATGTCTTGCTTTCTGCCCGGCCTCCTGTGTCTCCTCCCACACAGTCACATGGGCGTGACATCATCGCAGGTCCTGCAGGATGAATTATTCCGTCTGCTGTGCTGCTTCTTCTCCTGCCCGGCGGGAACTTTTGAAATGACACACGCAGCGCAGTACTGACAACGTCAGAGCGCGCGTGTGTCACTGACAATTAGTGCCGGCAGGGAACAGAGGAAAGACTCCTGCGTTCCGCTGCCTGCACTGACTGTGCGGAGTGCGGACCTGCACAGGATCTCTCCTTGCTCGGCACGCTGCAGCCCGGCTCCACTGCACCGGCTGAAGACGGGCGGGCCGGTCACAGAGAGCAGGCGGGCCGGATGTGGCCCGCGGGCCGCCCCTTGCCCAGGTCTGGTCTAGCATGTCTTCATGCAGTTATAATAAAAGCCTGTTTTCTTTTTTGTATAATAGTTTTTGCAAACATATTGTCATCTAGTGGACACCGTACAATATCAATGCCCTACCTCTAATATATTTAGAGTTTGGATTTAGTGACTATATACTTAAGGAGAACTAACTTGTTGTCCAGGCACCTTCCCTAAGGAGAAGGTGCCTTAAATATCTGAAACCTCTCAGCTGACCTGAGAGGCACTTCCAGGTGAGGGCATTCTGGCCCTTTAACAAAAGGGACGTGGACGTGCACGTGCCCTACGAGTATTCCCAGGAGGCCTGTGAGGTGTGTGCAGCCCCTTTGAAACAGTAGCATTACTCGAAGACGCGCGGACACCCAGGCTGATGAAAGTACTGATGTCCCTGCCGCAGGAGGAGGCAGTGCAGCGAGGGGACGCCGATATGCACATTACAGTATCTCCTCTTACACCTCCACTTTTCCAGGAATCTCTTAAGGACAACAGAAGCATCAATATTCTCCCTTGGTTCCCATGACCTCTCCTCAGGACCAAACCACTAAATACTAAGTTTTACCTTTGACCTTTTTAACAGCAAAGATGGCCTTTACCTCATAGGTGTCTTCATCACTGACCGGAGGCAGTGAGATACCTGGACCCCTGTAGTAATGGCTCAGGGTGACAGGTTTCAGCAGGCACACATGGAATGAGTTGGGGAATGTGTTGGGAGGCCGGGAGCTTTAGCTTGTAGGACTCAATCCACTGGAGCATCTCGAAGGGACCGATAAAGAGGGGGTCCAACTTGTAGGAAGGCACCTTGAGATGGACGTATCTGGAAAAGAGCCATATCTTGTCTATGGGCCACAATGAAGGAGGGTCTAGGCGTCTCTTGTCTTTGTGCCTCTTCATATGGATGGAGGCCTGTTCCAGGGAAGACTTGCTCTTTGCCCAGATGTCGGAGAAAGTCTTGACGAGGGAATTGGCCAGAGGATTGCCGGAGGTGAGCGCTGATGGGAATGGGATTCTGGGTCATTGTCCATAGACTTGGTGGAAGACTCACTCACATGATTTTTATAAGAAAATTCTGCCCAAGAAAGGAACTTGACCCAGTCACTGTGATGCTTGTTGATGAAGTGCCGCAGGAGGTTTGTCAGGATCTGGTAAGGGAAGGGAAACTCTGACTAAGCCTACCACTGGCTCCCCTGACCACTCTAGATAGGTTCTGCACCTATGCACCAAGCAAGGTACCTGGCCCTGACTGACCCTAGAACTGGGCTCTAGGTAGAGAACAGATGACATGAGCACTTAGTCAACCCCATTAAGCTCTAAAGAGGACACAGGGAATAACACACAGGAAGGTAAACAACTTATCTCCAGGAAGACTCAGGGAGAGATGCAGCAACGAACCAAAAAGTTTCTACAGATGGATACAAGCCGACTGCTCGCATCCAGGGCCTGTGTAGATTTCAAAGTCTATCACCAGCAAAGAGCAAGGGGAAAGGAGAGGATTTAAAAGACACAAGGGAAGTGCTGGAAGGAGAGGAAATATGCAGGGTCCTAAAGAGGAAGGGATAAACCCCCAAGCAGGAATAATAGAAGGCCAGGGAGCAAATTGTGCAGCCAAACGCTGTGACCTTCTACAGCCAGACACCATTACATCTATGTTCCAGAAACTGAGACTTAAGGTATCAAATCTGATACATGACCCCAAGATAGCACAAAGGAATTGAAAAGACACAATTTCTGTCTCGCTTCTTTCGGTGGCCCAATTACCAAACATATATTAAAGAATCTGTTTCCTTCTGCAGCACGTGAGCCATGTATAAAGCTCCCACACATCACTAATGGGGAATTGCAGCCTCTGGGAATTCCTTCTCATCCTCGGGGCTCTATATCTGTGTCTTTATTGTTTTCCAAGGAGATGAGTTCCATCTTAGTAGTGGTTGCCTGACTCCCCAAAGCAGCCATTTTATCCCCGCCACTGTTTTGCCTTCTGCTAAGGAGACTGCCGATCTCATAATTCAGAATGTGTTTCGTCTTCTTGGAGTTCTGGATGAAGTTGTCTCTGATTTTGGATAGTGACACAATTTTACCAGCTTCCGCCAGCATCTTCACAAGGTCTTCTGCTTTTGTTCTTGGGTTGATCTGCACATGTCTGACCAAAGCCCGGTCATCTCTGGTACACAGAACCCGTCTCCTTCCTGAGCGGTGTGATGGCTGCACATTCCCATCTTGTGTATAATTGTTTGTACAGATGAACGAGGCACCTTCAGGGATCTGGAAATTGCACCCGGGGATGAACCAGATTGTGCAAGTCCACAATTCTCCTCCTGAGATCTTGCCTGATTTCTTTTGATTTTCCCATGATGCTACACAGAGAAGCCGTGTATATCAGGTGCATTACAATACATCCACAGGTGCGTCTCTAATTACCTCAGATGTTGCCAATAAACCTATCAGAAGCTTCCAAAGACATGACATAATAATATGGGCTGTCCCATATTGTTTAAAGGCACAGTATTCTTAGTGTATGGAAACTATGTATAGAGAGCAGAGGGGAAAAACCTGCAGATTTGTCTGTATAGAGAGCGGAGGGAAAAACCTGTAGATGTGTCTGTATAGAGAGCGGAGGGAAAAATCTGCAGATGTGTCTGTATAGAGAGCGGAGGAAAAACCTGCAGATGTGTCTGTATAGAGACCGGAGGGGAAAACCTGCAGATGTGTCTGTATAGAGAGCGGAGGGAAAAACCTGTAGATGTGTCTGTATAGAGAGCGGAGGGAAAAATCTGCAGATGTGTCTGTATAGAGAGCGGAGGAAAAACCTGCAGATGTGTCTGTATAGAGAGCAGAGGGAAAACCTGCAGATGTGTCTGTATAGAGAGCAGAGGAAAAACCTGCAGATGTGTCTGTATAGAGAGCGGAGGGAAAAACCTGCAGATGTGTCAGTATAGAGAGCAGAGGGAAAAACCTGCAGATGTGTCTGTATAGAGAGCAAAGGGAAAAATCTGCAGATGTGTCTGTATAGAGAGCGGAGGGAAAAACCTGCAGATGTGTCTGTATAGAGAGCAGAGGGAAAAACCTGCAGATGTGTCTATATAGAGAGTGGAGGAAAAACCTGCAGATGTGTCTGTATAGAAAGCGGAGGGAAAGTAAGAGTTTACACTGTATATAAGTAAGCAGCGGGTAAATCTCGCAGACCTCCTCCAAACTGCCAGGTGGGAGATGAAGTGTGGCTTTCACCAAGAATTTGAAACTCCATACACCTTCACCAAAACCGGGCCAAAAATTGGTCCTTTCAAGATCATTGGTCACGTTTGCTCAGGAGCTTTTCATCTTCATCTTTCCAGAACAATGACATTACACCAGTGTTCAGCGTCTCCATACGGCAAAATATCAGTGTTTCCCGACTGCTTAAGGCCTCTTTCACACGTCCGTAAAAATCACGCACGTGTTTCACGGACGAGTCAAAAGTGCATTTTGCCCCTGTATGACCCGTGTTTTTGGCACACGTGTGTTCTCCGTGTGTTATCCGTGATATCACACGTAGAACGGGAACTTTCTACTCACCTGTCCCTGGCTTCGCTGTCTGTGGTGCTAATCTTCGGTCTCCAGCCCTGCAGACTCCCCGCTGCTGCTGCTTCCGGCCCGCAGTGGAGTGAATATGCGAAGAGCATAATGAGTGGGGGTCGGAAGCAAGTGACAACAGCGGCAGAGACAGGAGGGCTGGAGAAGGTGAGTAAAGATTTGTTATTTTTTCCTCGCAGGCACATGTGTTTTCTCCGGTGCGTGTCACACGGAATACATCTGTGTGGTCCGTTTGCATTCCGTGTGACACGTTTGCGTTCCGTGTGACACCCGTGATGCCGGAGAAAAAGGGACATGTTGGCGTGAGAAACACACGGACACACATAAGTACGGAATGGACACACGTTCCGTGCGAAAATACTTGTGTGTCCAAAACCTTAGGAATACATAGGTCTACGTGTGTACGTGTCTCCGGTACGTGAGAAAACTGCCAAACACGTACCGGAGGCACAGACATGTGAAAGAGGCCTCAAGGATTTCACAATAAATACCAGATAACACAAGACACGTAGCGTCCAGATGCTAGAGGCTGCTATTGTTCATCTTGATAATTGGGCTGCATTTCCACTTCTTACCACTAGAGGCTGCTATTGTTCATCTTGATAATTGGGCTGCATTTCCACTTCTTACCACTAGAGGCTGCTATTGTTCATCTTGATTATTGGGCTGCATTTCCACTCTTTACCACTAGAGGCTGCTATTGTTCTTCTTGATTATTGGGCTGCATTTCCACTTCTTACCACTAGAGGCTGCTATTGTTCTTCTTGATTATTGGGCTGCATTTCCACTTCTTACCACTAGAGGCCGCTATTGTTCTTCTTGATAATTGGGCTGCATTTCCACTCTTTACCACTAGAGGCTGCTATTGTTCTTCTTGATAATTGGGCTGCATTCCCACTCTTTACCACTAGAGGCTGCTATTGTTCTTCTTGATAATTGGGCTGCATTTCCACTCTTTACCACTAGAGGCTGCTATTGTTCTTGATTATTGGGCTGCATCTCCACTTTTTACCACAAGAGGCTGCTATTGGTAATCTTGATAATTGGGCTGCATTTCCACTCTTTACCACTAGAGGCTGCTATTGCTCTTCTTGATAATTGGGCTGCATTTCCACTCTTTACCACTAGAGGCTGCTATTGTTCTTATTGATAATTGGGCTGCATTTCCACTTCTTACCACTAGAGGCTGCTATTGTTCATCTTGATAATTGGGCTGCATTTCCACTCTTTACTACTAGAGGCTGCTATTGTTCATCTTGATAATTGGGCTGCATTTCCACTCTTTACTACTAGAGGCTGCTATTGTTTTTCTTGATAATTGGGCTGCATTTCCACTCTTTACTACTAGAGGCTGCTATTGTTCTTCTTGATAATTGGGCTGCATTTCCACTCTTTACCACTAGAGGCTGCTATTGTTCTTCTTGATTATTGGGCTGCATTTCCACTCTTTACCACTAGAGGCTGCTATTGTTCTTCTTGATAATTGGGCTGCATTTCCACTCTTTACCACTAGAGGCTGCTATTGTTCATCTTGATAATTGGGCTGCATTTCCACTCTTTACCACTAGAGGCTGCTATTGTTCATCTTGATAATTGGGCTGCATTTCCACTCTTTACCACTAGAGGCTGCTATTCATGTTGATAATTGGGCTGCATTTCCACTCTTTACCACTAGAGGCTGCCGTTGTGTTCTGCAATTGCCCTTTACTAGATGGACGATTCTGATCCTGTGGACGCCATCTTGGTTCCTGTTTGGGCCCCTTGGAGCGCTCACTCATTGTGTGAGTATAGTGTTGCAGAGTGCACTGTGCGGGCAGAGACAGTGCGATCAGAGTCACAGATAATATCACTCTTAATTTTGAAATGTTTGGTATTGTCAGTGTAAGGTCGCTTTTACACTGTGTTCCTGTCTCCGGTCAGTGGTCTTCCCCCGCAAAACGGGTTTTGGACATATGTGCCTACAGGGCTACTGACTATAATGGTGCAGAGTTACCGTGTGCTCTGTCGTGCACCATTTTCAGTGACAAGGAAGGGAAGGCAAACCCTATGCATAGGACAGAACAGGAAGATGGGGACCCCTGACCAAACCTACCGCTGGGCCCTGGCACCCCTGACCACCCTAGATAGTTTTTGCACCTATGCGCTGGTCAGGATACCTGGCCCTGATTAACCCTAGAACTGGGCTCTAGATAGGGAAATGGTGCACTCCTGAAAATGATGCACGACAGAGCGACTCCGTCTGCACCTTTATAGTCAGTGGTTCTGCCGGCGAATAAGTCCAAAACCCGTTTTGCATGGGGTTCAAATGGAAGCTCCAACGGGACCAGTGAACAGGGAAAGGAACGCAGTGTGAAAGCGGCCTTATTGAATATTTGTACTCATCTCCCCCGGTCTAGAGGAACCCTGGAGGTGTCTTCTTGTGGCATTGAGCCTGAGGGGGGCTTTGGGTGGAGGTGGGGCCTTGGCCTCCCAGCCCCGGGCTGGAAACAGGGATAGATAATGGCCACTGTGCAGCCATCAGGTGGGACTGGATCCATTCAGGAAGTGACCACAGTCCTGACTCTGCAGAATGGCCGCTATATGTCTTCTATCCTCAGGTGAGGCAGACCTGACGCCAAAGTGGAAATCAGACATGTCACCCCTTCTGTCATAAGAACATCCATCCGGGTGCCCCCCAACCACACCCAGGTAAGCGGAAACGTAAGACATTCACCCTGGTCCTAGCACCACTGTTCTGCCTTCTTTCACGTAACGCTGTGAATCTCTGGCATACAGCTAAACCCTCGTTCACATTTCAAATAGACTGTATGAGTTCAGTAGCCTTGATTTATTGGCTGGTAACGTGAACTTGATTGCAGTATACGTGGAATATACAGTGAATATAGGAATATCCAAGGTACAGGTGAATACGGAATACGGTATATCCAAGATACTGTTTTATACGGGTAAAAACTATAACAAGAAAATGATTACAGTCAGTACAGTGTTAATACAGAGTTAACATAGCATAACAGTGCATGAGATACAGTTCTAATGAGAATGTAGGTGAAAGGTCACTGCAGCGGCAATACATAGAAAATCTTATCTATACAAACAAGGCAGGGATGACACTAAAGGTGTAGGATTACAATGTACAATGCATTTACTACACTCTTCCTTCTAAGATTTTATTAACACATGTAATTTGCTTTGCTCACCAGATTACACTACGCAGGGGTGAATGTACAGAGAGGTGGATCAGCAGGTCCTTCCCTGACAAATCCAAGGAGAAAATGGCTGCAGGCTTCTTCTCAGCTCAGAGAGGAGTTCCTTACCCAGAATACATTAGCTTAAAGGAGAAACTCAGCAATTCAAAAGAATAACAACGACCTCTAGAGGGTGTAACAGAAATTGCAATGAATGACTATTAGCAGGCTGCCATGAGGCAGAACACTCTCCGCTTGGCGTCAACGGATGCCACTATTTGGTTCTTTTCGGGAAATCAGTAACACAAGTTCGGTTACAGGCCTGAGGAACAGTTTGTTCTCCCCAAGCTTGCACACTCTGACCTCTACCTTACGTACTTTCCCATCCTTGCTGGGGAAAGGTTTGGTGACTAGGCCGAGTGGCCACTCATTCCGATGTACTTGACTGTCTTTCACAAGTACAACATCGCCAGGTTTGAGGTTTGGGTGGTCTTTCTGCCACTTCGTCCTGGTTTGCAGAGTGGAGAGGTACTGCCTTTTCCATCTGTCCCAAAAGACATTGGCTACGTTTTGTATAACGCGGAGTATTGCGATCTTAGCTCTTTCCAGATTAGAAGCGATGAATGCATGCTTGCAGTGATGCCATCCTCTACAAAGTCTCTGACTTCTAGGTAGTGTTATCTTGTAGGAAAGAACTACATGAAGTAGAAAAGCGATGGCTCGAACGAGTGACTTCCAAGTCGAGAACCTGCTGAATCGATGAGATTTGAGGTGATTACTTGAGGTCACTGTATGTAGAACACTTGGGGACGAACCTCTTCATCGTCTTCTGGGTCCACTAGTTCGAATGTATCAGACTCTCTGATGTCAGGCATCGAACGGTGCAAGAAGGCAGGACCTGTGAACCATGTAGTGTCTCTCAGATGACTTGGTGCCACGGATCTAGTCGCGTGGTCTGCAGGATTGTGATGGGTAGACACGTAGTGCCATTGACTAGGGCAAGTGGATCTTCTTATCCTTAGTACCCGGTTGCTGACGTAGACATAGAAGCGTCGCGTTTCATTGCAGATATAACCATGTACCTGTGTCGCCCTGGGCAAGCCAGGGGACACAGGTCACACACCACCACACCCCACACTCCAGGTAGGCACATCACAGCTAACCACAAATCCTTGTTGCCTTCCTCCAGGGGTTGATGATGCACACCAGGGGGTGGGCCAGGCGGTTGGCTCCGCCCACCAAGGAGCTCACAACTCTGGAGGCAGGAAGAAACCAGGCAGATGAGTCTAGGAGGAGGAAGTGGAAGGAGTGAAGGAGTAGTCTAGACAGAGTGAAAGTGAAAGTAGAAAAGGAGGAAAAGCAAGTAAAGTAACAGAAGAGAAAGACAGCCTGAAGGGTCCAGCTTTGTGAGGGCCAGAACAGCAAGGTCAGCAACGGCGGTGACTGTCTGGAGGGGGACCGTTTGGAAGTTCCTGGAAGGACCCCGTTGGCTGTGTGCCCGGTGGTCTGGAGCAGTGTTCCGAAGGACAGTCAGCACCAGGGCAGGGGCCTCTCGGACCCCGGCAAGGCTAGGAGTCGCCAGATTTGCCAAATCCGTCAGTGACGGGGACGCAGATCCCCCAACAACCAAGTCCCGATTGAAGGCAACAGCCCAACCCGTATTGGAGAGACACCGCCACCGCCACGGCACCAGTTTCTCAGGGCCAGCGCCTGCGGGCAAAGTGTAGAGCTCCTCCGGCCCAGATTGCAGCCGGGGAGCGGGTAACCGGAGGGAATCCACCGCTACCATCAGTCAACACAGGTGCAAGGAAGAGGGACATCACCGTCACCTACCGGGAGTGCAGGTGCAGCCGTCTGTGGGACCGTCCTACCAGCCGTTGGTTTACCGTACAGACTGTGTCCGTGTGTCAGGCTGAGTGAGTACCATAGTGCCGCAAGGCACAGCGCTGCCCCCGCGTCCCTGCGCCCTCCAGGCCCTACACTTCACATCTCATCGCCGGGCCCCGGGATCACCAACCCCTACCCACGGAGGGGCAACATAACACCTGGCTGCTCCGCATCACCATCCCCGGGACCCCCACACTGAGCAGCGGTGGTGCAATCACCACAACCGTGGGTGGCGTCACGAACTATAACAATCCCCACACCCAACAAACATCCCCCTTTCACTCACGGGCGAGGAGTGTCGCTCGAGACACCCCGGGATCCGGCCCACGGCTCGAGCCACCAGGAGCGGCTGCCGGACCCGAGCAGAAGGGGTGAGCGCGGTGTGCTGACACCCTCCTCCCCGCCCGCGACATACCACTTTGCTGTCTGTATAAAATTCGACGTCTTTGATCTCCAGACTCATCCCATCTGAGATAAGTTTGGCCAATTCAACCGCGAGGACGGCAGCGCAGAGCTCAAGTCTGGGTATCGTGTGTTCACGGAGTGGCGCCAGTTTTGCCCGGCTCATAACGAAACCGATGTGGCTCTGTTCATTCGTATCTGTGGTTTTGAGGTACGCTACTGCTGTGATCGCTTTGACTGATGCGTCACAGAAGACACAAAGTTTTTGTGTTTTGACTTCCGTGGATGGCACAGGAGCATACGGTCGTTTTACATGAAGGTCGGTCAAGGCTTCGAGAGACTTCCTCCACTCAGTCCACAGATCTGCTTTTTCTGCTGGAAGTGGGTCATCCCAATCAGATGTCTCTTGGGTGAAGTCCCATAGCATCATCTTGCCTTGGATGGTTACTGGAGCCACGAATCCCAATGGGTCGTACAAGCTATTCACAAATGAAAGAACTCCTCTGCGCGTGAAGGGTTTCTCGTCTTTGTTGATCTGAGAGGTGAAGGCATCCGTCTTTAAATCCCAGAGCAATCCTAGGCTCTGCTGCATTGGAAGCGAGTCAATGCTTAGGTCTAAGTCCTTTAGATCGTTGGAATAGTCTTGAGAGGGAAAGGCTTCCATCAATTCTCGGCTGTTAGAGGCAATTTTATGCAACCTCAGGTTAGACAGAGCAAGCATTTCTTGAGCCCTTTTTAGGAGACTGATTGCAGCCTTAGTTGTTTGTGTGGACTTCAGGCAGTCGTCTACATAGAAGTCTTTTTCTACGAAGGATCTGACATCTGACCCATACTTTTCTTCACCCTCTTTGGCGGAATTTCTGAGGCCGTAGATAGCGACTGCTGGGGAAGGACTGTTCCCGAAGATGTGTACCCTCATCCGGTACTCTGCAATGTCTTTATCGGGGTCGTTGTCGCAATACCGGAAGAACCTCAAACAGTTTCTGTGTTCCTCTTTGACGAGAAAACTTTGGAACATCTGTAACGGGGTGCCAGGGGTGCCTCGGGGCTTGTAGTCGTGGCCCCCTTTTCTCTCAGGCCAACCCCCGGCTCTGCCGTCACTACTGGGACAGGGGATTGTTCTGTGCGGCAGAGTGGGGTGTAAAAGAGCATACTTTCAGCCGCAGGAAGACTCTTCAGGCAGGGATCAGATAAACCAGACGACATCTTTATTGCACAGAGTTTCACAGACAGCTCAATGCACGGATTTTGTAGCGCATGGTCACAATTCCTGTCCGGGGAAATCTTTCCTTGTTGTCTCCTCTAGTGGGGATGTGCCCGGCTACTCCACTTCACGTAGGCTCCCACTCCGGCTAACACAGACTGGACCCACACCAATTCTGCTTCACCATTGAGGACACTTCTTCTCTTCTTCCCTTCTTTCTTTCTTTCTTTCTGCCCACTCAGCTCCACACTCTGCCCCTGGCTGTTCCTTCTCCCCCGTCCTGGAATCAACTGACTTCAACACACACACACTTCTCTCTCTAAGCTGCCGGCTCCTCCTCTCTCCTGCCCTGTTTCTATGGGGACAGCCGTCCCACCCGGGCACTAGGGGAAACCCCACTGCACAGTAAAACATGTTTATTAATAACATCAACAGTAACTACCCCAGAGTGAGGTATCTTCAGGGGGAAACTGCACCTCCTTGTAAGGGGTCTGCCCACCCCTTACACATCTGTTGTATTTCAACCATGAATGCCACTGAATCCTTGCGGAAACAGAGTAGTACTTCTAGGAGTCTGTTGTTGAGGTCTGGGCCTGACAATAGGACATTATTCAACGAGACGTCTTCACATTTGGCGCTCGAGTCGAATACCACTCTTATCTGGCCTGGCTTTTTGGGATGGTACACACCGAAGATAGGTAAGTACCAACAATCCTCGGAGTCTTGAAGTGCGGGTGCGACCTCCGTGTGGTTGTTCTGTAAGATCTTCCCCATGAAGGTAAAGAAGTGTTCTTTTGTCTCAGGTGACCTCTGAAGTTTGTGCTTGAGGGAGATGAAGCGATTGTAGACCATTTCCCTGTTTGGTAGGCGTCGTCTCCGAGGTCGAAATGGTAGTGGTGCGACCCAACTGTTTGATTTGTCTTTGACTATTTCCCGATCCATGGTGTCCAAGAGCATCCTGTCTTCTATGGACATTGCTGTCTTGTTGTCTTCCTTTGTCCTGTGGAAGACCGCACATCCTATGTGGTTTTGTTCACCTTCACAAGCGTGGTCTTCATTGGAAGGAACTGAGAAAGGGCAAGGCAGAGGGGTGCTGCACGGTAACTCCTTTACCAGCAGACTATTCTGACATGGCTGGAAGAGACCGGCGTCCATTTTCTAATGTATTGGTTAGCATACTGTTGACTGAAGTCGGCTTGTGTGCTCCTCCTAGACAGACGTCTCCTATAATGACCCATCCAAGATCGAGCTTCTGTGCGTATGGAGCGTTTTGGAAGCCGTTGATGTATTCTCTAGTCTTGTGAACTCGTAGTATATCTCTTCCCAAGAGTAAAGCTATTGGGGCTTCTGGGTCCAACTCAGGTATCAGGTGAGCTATACGCTTCAGATGGGGGTGATGAGCAGCTACCTCCGGTGAAGGTATCTCAGACCTGTTGTCGGGAATCTGATTGAACTCCAGTATGGTCGGTAATGATAGTCAGATCTGGCCATCTACAGACTCCACTTTGTATCCGGTTGCTTTCCTCCCCGCCGTCTCGACAGTACCTGCGCATGTCTTCAAGGAATAGGGAGAACCGGGGCCTACAATGCTGAAGTTGTTGAAGAAGATGGATGTGCCTACAGACATGTTGCTCTGGTCATCCAGGATTGCATATATCTTGATCGCTTTGTCCCTATGGCCTGCAGGGTAGACTCGGACAAGGCAGATTTTTGAACAGGATCTTCCTCCTACGGGTCCTCCGCATTGAGAGGTGACCTCAGGGGAGGCCACGTCAGTATCCTTCTGCTTGGCATTGCGCTCCTCTGCTTGTGACAACACTCGTGGGGGTGGTCCAGGGTCTAAGGCTTTATTGTGATCCATGCCGCTGCATTCTGCACATTTCACACTAGCTTCACAATTCCTGGCGAGGTGTGATGTTGTAGCACAGCATTTGAAGCAGATGTTGTTTTCCTTGAGGAAACCTTTGCGATCCTCTAAAGACTTCTCCCTGAAGGCTCTGCATTTTAGTAGCGGATGCGGTTTCTTGTGTAGCGGACACTGCTTACTGACATCTTGAGGTCTGTTCTCTTCTGGAGGTGGCTTACTAGCATGTTGAGAAGGTCCTGTGGAAACAATGTTAGTTTTATGGACTGCCACGGGTGTCCTACTGAGTTTGACACTGGGGATAGTGGGACACGACAAGGTGAAGTCAAAACTGGCGTAATTTCTGACTTTAGCTTATTGAACAACAAAATTTACAAATACAGTGAAAGGAAGAAAAGGCACATTATGAATTTGCTTGTACCGTGAACCACATGTGACCCACTTTTCTTGTAGGTTGTAAGGAACTATCGGATTGACTCCCCTCGCAGTGTCCAGGAAAGCCAATCCGGGCAAATATCCTTCCTCCTGGGCAACCTGTAACTCTATCAACAAATCACTCAGTTCTCCAAGTTTTTGATAACCTTTAGGCCCTATCTTAGGAAAACCATCAATTCTGTGGTATAAAGCCTTTTCAATGGCTTCTATAGACCCATAACATTCATCAAGTCTTTCCCACACCTTACGTAGGCCTGTGGCTGGATGCTTTATATTAATGTCTCTTAGTCGTTTGGCGTGCTCAGCCGACTCATTATTAAGCCACTTTACTAGGAGATCTAACTCCTCGCTACAAGAAAGGTCCAGACCCTGAATGGTGTTCTGGAGCGAGGCTCGCCATGACCTGTAGTTCTCAGCTTTGTCAGTGACAAGTCCCTTTACAAGTCCCTTAGTAACCAGTTCTCGGCGAGCAAAGAACTTTGCAGTCCATGGTAGCTTGGTTGGTGCTGGTGGGAGCTGGTGTGTTATAGTCATGTCTAATGTGTGGTGTATAACCATACCTTTTAGGAGCTTCAGTCTCGGGGTAGTCTGTATCATACCGTTCTGAAGCAAAGGGTGTCCCTCTAATTCGGGATGGAGGTGATACCTTCTGTTCTGTAGAACTGTAGTTGTAGTCGACGTCGACCTGCTGCATACTTTCTTGCTTACAGTACTGCAGTTCGGGATGGAGTCTCTGGTAGTCGATATAGGCTGATCGGTGTCGTGGATCAGGGTTGTCATCCGTTCCGGGATGCTGGTGGACATACTCTGAGATGCGTTGGGTTGGATCTTGTTGCTCCACGTCTGGTCCAAGTACGTTGCTGTGTTCCTCGGATTCAGAATACACCACGGCCTCCAGGAACTCTGCTTTGGCTATTGCCGCTGCTGCCTCCTTTTCTGCAATAAGTTTGTCCAGAAAGGCCTGCAGGCATGCTTTTTCAGCTTTTTGTTCAGCTAGCAAGCGTGTTCTTTTTGCTTGCAGGCATGCTTTTTCTGCTTCCAGGCGTGCACTTTCTGCTTCTCAATTTGCTTGCAGGCGTGCACTTTCTGCTTCTCGGTCTGCTTGCAGGCATGCACTTTCTGCTTCTCGATTTGCTTGCAGGCGTGCACTTTCTGCTTCTCAATTTGCTTGCAGGCGTGCACTTTCTGCTTCTCGATCTGCTTGCAGGCATGCACTTTCTGCTTCTCGATCTGCATGCAGGCGTGCACTTTCTGCTTCTCAATCTGCTTGCAGGCGTGCACTTTCTGCTTCTTGATCTGCTTGCAGGCGTGCACTTTCTGCATCTCGATCTGCTTGCAGGCGTGCACTTTCTGCATCTCGATCTGCTTGCAGGCGTGCACTTTCTGCATCTCGATCTGCTTGCAGGCGTGCACTTTCTGCATCTCGGTCTGCTTGCAGGCGTGCACTTTTTGCATCTCGGTCTGCTTGCAGGCGTGCACTTTCTGCATCATGGTCTGCTTGCAGGCGTGCACTTTTTGCTTCTTGATCTGCTTGCAGGCATGCACTTTCTGCATCTCGGTCTGCTTGCAGGCGTGCACTTTCTGCATCTCGGTCTGCTTGCAGGCTTGCACTTTCTGCATATCGGTCTGCTTGCAGGCATGCACTTTCTGCATCTCGGTCTGCTTGCAGGCGTGCACTTTCTGCATCATGGTCTGCTTGCAGGCGTGCACTTTTTGCTTCTCGATCTGCTTGCAGGCGTGCACTTTCTGCATCTCGGTCTGCTTGCAGGCGTGCACTTTCTGCATCTCGGTCTGCTTGCAGGCGTGCACTTTCTGCATCTCGGTCTGCTTGCAGGCGTGCACTTTCTGCATCTCGGTCTGCTTGCAGGCATGCACTTTTTGCATCTCGGTCTGCTTGCAGGCGTGCACTTTCTGCATCTCGGTCTGCTTGCAGGTGTGCACTTTCTGCATCTCGGTCTGCTTGCAGGCGTGCACTTTCTGCATCTCGGTCTGCTTGCAGGCATGCACTTTCTGCTTCTCTATCTGCTTGCAGGCGTGCACTTTCTGCTTCTAGATCTGCTTGCAGGCGTGCACTTTCTGCTTCTCGATCTGCTTGCAGGCGTGCACTTTCTGCATCTCGATCTGGTTGCAGGCGTGCACTTTCTGCTTCTAGATCTGCTTGCAGGCGTGCACTTTCTGCATCTCGGTCTGCTTGCAGGCGTGCACTTTCTGCATCTCGATCTGCTTGCAGGCGTGCACTTTCTGCTTCTCGATTTGCTTGCAGGCGTGCACTTTCTGCTTCTCGATCTGCTTGCAGGCATGCACTTTCTGCTTCTCGATCTGCTTGCAGGCGTGCACTTTCTGCTTCTCGATCTGCTTGCAGGCGTGCACTTTCTGCTTCTCGATCTGCTTGCAGGCGTGCACTTTCTGCATCTCGATCTGCTTGCAGGCGTGCACTTTCTGCATCTCGATCTGCTTGCAGGCGTGCACTTTCTGCATCTCGGTCTGCTTGCAGGCGTGCACTTTCTGCATCTCGGTCTGCTTGCAGGCGTGCACTTTCTGCATCTCGGTCTGCTTGCAGGCGTGCACTTTCTGCATCTCGGTCTGCTTGCAGGCGTGCACTTTCTGTTTCTCGATCTGCTTGTCTTAACTTTAGTTGCTTCTCTTGTGCAGTGAAGGTGGATTTTAGTTTTGCAGCCTCAGCTTCTGCACGAGCGAGAGCAGCGAACTCTTCACTGAAGACTTGTTAGAGCAGCTTGCTCGGGACCTTGTCCTGACTGAGGGTGCTCGGGACGCAGACATTGTGCACTCAGCTGTGGATTGATGATAACTTGGGCGGAAAAGCTGGGTCTATACGTGAACGGGTTCCGCGTGGCGGGAAAGGTGTCATGCTTGCTGGGGAGGACTGCGGTCTTGATCCCTGCGGCTATATGGCGACTGCTGTAGTACCCGTATGCGGTGCAGTGTGGGTGATAGTGGTCCCATGCAGTCTATTCAACTACCTCCTGCGGTCAGTGTTCGTTTTTACTGTTCTGCCTTCTTTCACGTAACGCTGTGAATCTCCAGCATACAGCTAAACCCTCGCTCACATTTCAAATAAACAGACTGTGGAGTTCAATAGCCTTGATTTATTGGCTGGTAACATGAACTTGATTGCAGTATACGTGGAATATACAGTGAATATAGGAATATCCAAGGTACAGGTGAATACGGAATACGGTATATCCAAGATACTGTTTTATACGGGTAAAAACTATAACAAGAAAATGATTATAGTCAGTACAGTGTTAATACAGAGTTAACATAGCATAACAGTGCATGAGATACAGTTCTTATGAGAATGTAGGTGAAAGGTCACTGCAGCGGCAATACACAGAAAATCGTATCTATACAAACAAGGCAGGGATGACACTAAAGGTGTAGAATTACAATGTACAATGCATTTACTACAGTCTCCATCTAAGATTCTATTAACACATATAATTTGCTTTGCTCAGCGGATTACACTAGGCAGGGGTGAATGTACAGAGAGGTGGATCAGCAGGTCCTTCCCTGACAAATCCAAGGAGAAAATGGCTGCAGGCTTCTTCTCAGCTCAGATTGGGGGCGTTTCCTTACCCAGAATACATTAGCTTAAAGGAGAAACTCAGCAATTCAAAAGAATAACAACGACCTCTAGGGGTTGTAACAGAAATTGCAATGAATGACTATTAACAAGCTGCCATGAGGAAGAACAACCACCCCAGTCATTGTGATATCCCCCTGCATACAGAAGGTGATATAAGTATTTAACGCGTCACCAATCTTCTAAGTAAATCTATTTCTAAAGCTGCTATTGACAATGATGTCACCAGATGTCAGTAACAACCCATCCAATCCACACAGTAAACGAAGTTAAATCACAGATGTCCATAAATTATGTGTAATAATGAGAAATGACACAGGGAATAAGTATTGAACACGTTACTGAAATGTATTTAATACTTGTTACATTCTCCTTTGTTGGTGATGAAGCTTCCAGATGCCTCCTATATAGACACTAGTCGCCTGCATTGCTCAGGTGAATTTTGGCCCATTCTTCCGCACACACTCCTCACATCCTGTATGGAGACACTAGTCCCCTGCATTGCTCAGGTGGATTTTGGCCCATTCTTCCGCACACACTCCTCACATCCTGTATGGAGACACTAGTCCCCTGCATTGCTCACGTGGATTTTGGCCCATTCTTCTGCACACACTCCTCACATCTTGTATGGAGACACTAGTCGCCTGCATTGCTCAGGTGGATTTTGTCCATTCTTCCGCACACACTCCTCACATCCTGTATGGAGACACTAGTCACCTGCACTGCTCAGGTAGATTTGGTCCATTCTTCTGCACACACTCCTCACATCCTGTATGGAGACACTAGTCGCCTGCATTGCTCAGGTGGATTTTGGCCTATTCTTCTGCACACACTCCTCACATCTTGTATGGAGACACTAGTCCCCTGCACTGCTCAGGTGGATTTGGTCCATTCTTCCGCACACACTCCTCACATCCTGTATGGAGACACTAGTCCCCTGCATTGCTCAGGTGGATTTTGGCCCATTCTTCCGCACACACTCCTCACATCCTGTATGGAGACACTAGTCACCTGCATTGCTCAGGTGGATTTGGTCCATTCTTCCGCACACACTCCTCACATCCTGTATGGAGACACTAGTCACCTGCATTGCTCAGGTGGATTTTGGCCCATTCTTCCGCACACACTCCTCACATCCTGTATGGAGACACTAGTCAACTGCATTGCTCAGGTGGATTTTGGCCCATTCTTCCGCACACACTCCTCACATACTGTATGGAGACACTAGTCACCTGCATTGCTCAGGTGGATTTTGGCCCATTCTTCCGCACACACTCCTCACATCCTGTATGGAGACACTAGTCAACTGCATTGCTCAGGTGGATTTTGGGCCATTCTTCCGCACACACTCCTCACATCCTGTATGGAGACACTAGTCCCTGCATTGCTCAGGTGGATTTTGGCCATTCTTCCACACACACTCCTCACATCCTGTATGGAGACACTAGTCAACTGCATTGCTCAGGTGGATTTTGGGCCATTCTTCCGCACACACTCCTCACATCCTGTATGGAGACACTAGTCCCTGCATTGCTCAGGTGAATTTTGGCCCATTCTTCCGCACACACTCCTCACATCCTGTATGGAGACACTAGTCCCCTGCATTGCTCAGGTGGATTTTGGCCCATTCTTCCGCACACACTCCTCACATCCTGTATGGAGACACTAGTCCCCTGCATTGCTCAGGTGGATTTTGGCCCATTCTTCCGCACACACTCCTCACATCCTGTATGGAGACACTAGTCACCTGCATTGCTCAGATGGATTTGGCCCATTCTTCCGCACACACTCCTCACATCTTGTATGGAGACACTAGTCCCCTGCATTGCTCAGGTGGATTTTGGCCCATTCTTCCGCACACACTCCTCACATCCTGTATGGAGACACTAGTCTCCTGCATTTCTCAGGTGGATTTTGGCCCATTCTTCCGCACACACTCCTCACATCCTGTATGGAGACACTAGTCGCCTGCATTGCTCAGGTGGATTTTGGCCCATTCTTCCGCACACACTCCTCACATCCTGTATGGAGACACTAGTCACCTGCATTGCTCAGGTGGATTTTGGCCCATTCTTCCGCACACACTCCTCACATCCTGTATGGAGACACTAGTCACCTGCATTGCTCAGGTGGATTTTGGCCCATTCTTCCGCACACACTCCTCACATCCTGTATGGAGACACTAGTCACCTGCATTGCTCAGGTGGATTTTGGCCCATTCTTCCGCACACACTCCTCACATCCTGTATGGAGACACTAGTCACCTGCATTGCTCACGTGGATTTTGGCCCATTCTTCCGCACACACTCCTCACATCCTGTATGGAGACACTAGTCGCCTGCATTGCTCAGGTGGATTTTGGCCCATTCTTCCGCACACACTCTTCACATCCTGTATGGAGACACTAGTCCCCTGCATTGCTCAGGTGGATTTTGGCCCATTCTTCCGCACACACTCCTCACATCCTGTATGGAGACACTAGTCGCCTGCATTGCTCAGGTGGATTTTGGCCCATTCTTCCGCACACACTCCTCACATCCTGTATGGAGACACTAGTCACCTGCATTGCTCACGTGGATTTTGGCCCATTCTTCTGCACATGCTCCTCACATCCTGTATGGAGACACTAGTCACCTGCATTGCTCAGGTGGATTTTGGCCCATTCTTCCGCACACACTCCTCACATCCTGTATGGAGACACTAGTCGCCTGCATTGCTCAGGTGGATTTTGGCCCATTCTTCCGCACACACTCCTCACATCCTGTATGGAGACACTAGTCACCTGCATTGCTCACGTGGATTTTGGCCCATTCTTCTGCACATGCTCCTCACATCCTGTATGGAGACACTAGTCACCTGCATTGCTCACGTGGATTTTGGCCCATTCTTCTGCACATACTCCTCACATCCTGTATGGAGACACTAGTCACCTGCATTGCTCAGGTGGATTTTGGCCCATTCTTCCGCACACACTCCTCACATCCTGTATGGAGACACTAGTCACCTGCATTGCTCACGTGGATTTTGGCCCATTCTTCTGCACATGCTCCTCACATCCTGTATGGAGACACTAGTCACCTGCATTGCTCAGGTGGATTTTGGCCCATTCTTCCACACACACACTCCTCACATCCTGTATGGAGACACTAGTCCCCTGCATTGCTCAGATGGATTTTGGCCTATTCTTCTGCACACACTCCTCACATCCTGTATGGAGACACTAGTCCCCTGCATTGCTCAGGTGGATTTTGGCCCATTCTTCTGCACATGCTCCTCACATCCTGTATGGAGACACTAGTCACCTGCATTGCTCAGGTGGATTTTGGCCCATTCTTCCGCACACACTCCTCACATCCTGTATGGAGATACTAGTCCCCTGCATTGCTCAGATGGATTTTGGCCTATTCTTCTGCACACACTCCTCACATCCTGTATGGAGACACTAGTCGCCTGCATTGCTCAGATGGATTTGGCCCATTCTTCCGCACACACTCCTCACATCTTGTATGGAGACACTAGTCCCCTGCATTGCTCAGGTGGATTTTGGTCCATTCTTCCACACACACTCCTCACATCCTGTATGGAGACACTAGTCACATGCATTGCTCAGGTGGATTTTGGTCCATTCTTCCGCACACACTCCTCACATCCTGTATGGAGACACTAGTCGCCTGCATTGCTCAGGTGGATTTTGGCCCATTCTTCCGCACACACTCCTCACATCCTGTATGGAGACACTAGTCGCCTGCATTGCTCAGGTGGAATTTGGCCCATTCTTCCACACACACTCCTCACATCCTGTATGGAGACACTAGTCGCCTGCATTGATAAGGTGGATTTGGTCCATTCTTCCGCACACACTCCTCACATCCTGTATGGAGACACTAGTCACCTGCATTGCTCAGGTGGATTATAGCCCATTCTTCCGCACACACTCCTCACATCCTGTATGGAGACACTAGTCCCCTGCATTGCTCAGGTGGATTTTGGTCCATTCTTCCACACACACTCCTCACATCCTGTATGGAGACACTAGTCGCCTGCACTGCTCAGGTGGATTTTGGCCCATTCTTCCGCACACACTCCTCACATCCTGTATGGAGACACTAGTCCCCTGCATTGCTCAGGTGGATTTTGGCCCATTCTTCCGCACACACTCCTCACATCCTGTATGGAGACACTAGTCACCTGCATTGCTCAGGTGGATTTTGGCCCATTCTTCCGCACACACTCCTCACATCCTGTATGGAGACACTAGTCGCCTGCATTGCTCAGGTGGGTTTTGTCCCATTCTTCCGCACACACTCCTCACATCCTGTATGGAGACACTAGTCCCCTGCATTGCTCAGGTGGATTTTGGCCCATTCTTCCGCACACACTCCTCACATCCTGTATGGAGACACTAGTCGCCTGCATTGCTCAGGTGGATTTTGGCCCATTCTTCCGCACACACTCCTCAAATCCTGTATGGAGACACTAGTCGCCTGCATTGCTCAGGTGGATTTGGCCCAGTCTTCCGCACACACTCCTCACATCCTGTATGGAGACACTGGTCCCTGCATTGCTCAGGTGGATTTTGGCCCATTCTTCTGCACACACTCCTCACATCCTGTATGGAGACACTGGTCACCTGCATTGCTCAGGTGTATTTTGGCCCATTCTTCCGTACACACTCCTCACATCCTGTATGGAGACACTGGTCCCCTGCATTGCTCAGGTGGATTTTGGCCCATTCTTCCGCACACACTCCTCACATCCTGTATGGAGACACTAGTCGCCTGCATTGCTCAGGTGGATTTTGGCCCATTCTTCTGCACACACTCCTCACATCCTGTATGGAGACACTAGTCCCCTGCATTGCTCAGGTGGATTTTGGCCCATTCTTCCGCACACACTCGTCACATCCTGTATGGAGACACTAGTCCCCTGCATTGCTCAGGTGGATTTTGGCCCATTCTTCCGCACACACTCCTCACATCCTGTATGGAGACACTAGTCACCTGCATTGCTCAGGTGGATTTTGGCCCATTCTTCCGCACACACTCCTCACATCCTGTATGGAGACACTAGTCACCTGCATTGCTCACGTGGATTTTGGCCCATTCTTCTGCACACACTCCTCACATCTTGTATGGAGACACTAGTCCCCTGCATTGCTCAGGTGGATTTTGGCCCATTCTTCCGCACACACTCCTCACATCCTGTATGGAGACACTAGTCGCCTGCATTGCTCAGGTGGATTTTGGCCCATTCTTCCACACACACACTCCTCACATCCTGCATGGAGACACTAGTCCCCTGCATTGCTCAGATGGATTTTGGCCTATTCTTCTGCACACACTCCTCACATCCTGTATGGAGACACTAGTCACCTGCATTGCTCAGGTGGATTTTGGGCCATTCTTCCGCACACACTCCTCACATCCTGTATGGAGACACTAGTCACCTGCATTGCTCAGGTGGATTTTGGCCCATTCTTCCGCACACACTCCTCACATCCTGTATGGAGACACTAGTCACCTGCATTGCTCAGGTGGATTTTGGGCCATTCTTCCGCACACACTCCTCACATCCTGTATGGAGACACTAGTCCCTGCATTGCTCAGGTGAATTTTGGCCCATTCTTCCGCACACACTCCTCACATCTTGTATGGAGACACTAGTCCCCTGCATTGCTCAGGTGGATTTTGGCCCATTCTTCCGCACACACTCCTCACATCCTGTATGGAGACACTAGTCCCCTGCATTGCTCAGGTGGATTTTGGCCCATTCTTCCGCACACACTCCTCACATCCTGTATGGAGACACTAGTCACCTGCATTGCTCAGGTGGATTTTGGCCCATTCTTCCGCACACACTCCTCACATCCTGTATAGAGACACTAGTCGCCTGCATTGCTCAGGTGGATTTTGGCCCATTCTTCCGCACACACTCCTCACATCCTGTATGGAGACACTAGTCACCTGCATTGCTCACGTGGATTTTGGCCCATTCTTCTGCACACACTCCTCACATCTTGTATGGAGACACTAGTCCCCTGCATTGCTCAGGTGGATTTTGGCCCATTCTTCCGCACACACTCCTCACATCCTGTATGGAGACACTAGTCCCCTGCATTGCTCAGATAGATTTTGGCCTATTCTTCCGCACACACTACTCACATCCTGTATGGAGACACTAGTCACCTGCATTGCTCAGGTGGATTTTGGCCCATTCTTCCGCACACACTCCTCACATCCTGTATGGAGACACTAGTCACCTGCATTGCTCAGGTGGATTTTGGGCCATTCTTCCGCACACACTCCTCACATCCTGTATGGAGACACTAGTCACCTGCATTGCTCAGGTGGATTTTGGGCCATTCTTCCGCACACACTCCTCACATCCTGTATGGAGACACTAGTCCCTGCATTGCTCAGGTGAATTTTGGCCCATTCTTCCGCACACACTCCTCACATCCTGTATGGAGACACTAGTCACCTGCATTGCTCACGTGGATTTTGGCCCATTCTTCTGCACACACTCCTCACATCTTGTATGGAGACACTAGTCCCCTGCATTGCTCAGGTGGATTTTGGCCCATTCTTCCGCACACACTCCTCACATCCTGTATGGAGACACTAGTCCCCTGCATTGCTCAGATAGATTTTGGCCTATTCTTCCGCACACACTCCTCACATCCTGTATGGAGACACTAGTCACCTGCATTGCTCAGGTGGATTTTGGGCCATTCTTCCGCACACACTCCTCACATCCTGTATGGAGACACTAGTCGCCTGCATTGCTCAGGTGGATTTTGGCCCATTCTTCCACACACTCCTCACATCCTGTATGGAGACACTAGTCACCTGCATTGCTCAGGTGGATTTTGGGCCATTCTTCCGCACACACTCCTCACATCCTGTATGGAGACACTAGTCCCTGCATTGCTCAGGTGGATTTTGTCCCATTCTTCCGCACACACTCCTCACATCCTGTATGGAGACACTAGTCCCTGCATTGCTCAGGTGAATTTTGGCCCATTCTTCCGCACACACTCCTCACATCTTGTATGGAGACACTAGTCCCCTGCATTGCTCAGGTGGATTTTGGCCCATTCTTCCGCACACACTCCTCACATCCTGTATGGAGACACTAGTCCCCTGCATTGCTCAGGTGGATTTTGGCCCATTCTTCCGCACACACTCCTCACATCCTGTATGGAGACACTAGTCACCTGCATTGCTCAGGTGGATTTTGGCCCATTCTTCCGCACACACTCCTCACATCCTGTATAGAGACACTAGTCGCCTGCATTGCTCACGTGGATTTTGGCCCATTCTTCTGCACACACTCCTCACATCTTGTATGGAGACACTAGTCCCCTGCATTGCTCAGGTGGATTTTGGCCCATTCTTCCGCACACACTCCTCACATCCTGTATGGAGACACTAATCGCCTGCATTGCTCAGGTGGATTTTGGCCCATTCTCCCGCACACACTCCTCACATCCTGTATGGAGACACTAGTCACCTGCATTGCTCAGGTGGATTTTGGCCCATTCTTCCTCACACACTCCTCACATCCTGTATGGAGACACTAGTCACCTGCATTGCTCACGTGGATTTTGGCCCATTCTTCTGCACACACTCCTCACATCTTGTATGGAGACACTAGTCCCCTGCATTGCTCAGGTGGATTTTGGCCCATTCTTCCGCACACACTCCTCACATCCTGTATGGAGACACTAGTCCCCTGCATTGCTCAGATAGATTTTGGCCTATTCTTCCGCACACACTCCTCACATCCTGTATGGAGACACTAGTCACCTGCATTGCTCAGGTGGATTTTGGCCCATTCTTCCGCACACACTCCTCACATCCTGTATGGAGACACTAGTCGCCTGCATTGCTCAGGTGGATTTTGGCCCATTCTTCCGCACACACTCCTCACATCCTGTATGGAGACACTAGTCGCCTGCATTGCTCAGGTGGATTTTGGCCCATTCTTCCGCACACTCCTCACATCTTGTATGGAGACACTGGTCGCCTGCATTGCTCAGGTGGATTTTGGCCCATTCTTCTGCACACACTCCTCACATCCTGTATGGAGACACTAGTCGCCTGCATTGCTCAGGTGGATTTTGGCCCATTCTTCCGCACACACTCCTCACATCCTGTATGGAGACACTAGTCGCCTGCATTGCTCAGGTGGATTTTGGGCCATTCTTCCGCACACACTCCTCACATCCTGTATGGAGACACTAGTCCCTGCATTGCTCAGGTGGATTTTGGCCCATTCTTCCGCACACACTCCTCACATCCTGTATGGAGACAATAGTTACCTGCATTGCTCAGGTGGATTTTGGGCCATTCTTCTGCACACACTCCTCACATCCTGTATGGAGACACTAGTCCCCTGCATTGCTCAGGTGGATTTTGGCCCATTCTTCCGCACACACTCCTCACATCCTGTATGGAGACACTAGTCACCTGCATTGCTCAGGTGGATTTTGGCCCATTCTTCCGCACACACTCCTCACATCCTGTATGGAGACACTAGTCGCCTGCATTGCTCAGGTGGATTTTGGGCCATTCTTCTGCACACACTCCTCACATCCTGTATGGAGACACTAGTCGCCTGCATTGCTCAGGTGGATTTTGGCCCATTCTTCCGCACACATACTCCTCACATCCTGTATGGAGACACTAGTCGCCTGCATTGCTCAGGTGAATTTTGGCCCATTCTTCCGCACACAGTCCTCACATCCTGTATGGAGACACTAGTCGCCTGCATTGCTCAGGTGGATTTTGGTCTATTCTTCCGCACACACTCCTCACATCCTGTATGGAGACACTAGTCACCTGCATTGCTCAGGTGAATTTTGGGCCATTCTTCCGCACACACACTCCTCACATCCTGTATGGAGACACTAGTCACCTGCATTGCTCAGGTGAATTTTGG
Organism: Anomaloglossus baeobatrachus; assembly: GCF_048569485.1. NCBI lineage: Eukaryota > Metazoa > Chordata > Amphibia > Anura > Aromobatidae > Anomaloglossus > Anomaloglossus baeobatrachus. Next base: position 693,896,592 of record NC_134355.1, on the reverse strand, counting down.
GCCATTCTTCCGCACACACACTCCTCACATCCTGTATGGAGACACTAGTCGCCTGCATTGCTCAGGTGAATTTTGGGCCATTCTTCCGCACACACTCCTCACATCCTGTATGGAGACACTAGTCACCTGCATTGCTCAGGTGGATTTTGGCCCATTCTTCTGCACACACTCCTCACATCCTGTATGGAGACACTGGTCGCCTGCATTGCTCAGGTGGATTTTGGCCCATTCTTCTGCACACACTCCTCACATCCTGTATGGAGACACTGGTCGCCTGCATTGCTCAGGTGGATTTTGGCCCATTCTTCCGCACACACACTCCTCACATCCTGTATGGAGACACTAGTCGCTTGCATTGCTCAGGTGGATTTTGGCCCATTCTTCCGCACACACTCCTCACATCCTGTATGGAGACACTAGTCGCCTGCATTGCTCAGGTGGATTTTGGCCCATTCTTCCGCACACATACTCCTCACATCCTGTATGGAGACACTAGTCGCCTGCATTGCTCAGGTGGATTTTGGCCCATTCTTCCGCACACATACTCCTCACATCCTGTATGGAGACACTAGTCGCCTGCATTGCTCAGGTGGATTTTGGCTCATTCTTCCGCACACACTCCTCACATCCTGTATGGAGACACTAGTCACCTGCATTGCTCAGGTGGATTTTGGCCCATTCTTCCGCACACACTCCTCACATCCTGTATGGAGACACTAGTCGCCTGCATTGCTCAGGTGGATTTTGGGCCATTCTTCTGCACACACTCCTCACATCCTGTATGGAGACACTAGTCGCCTGCATTGCTCAGGTGGATTTTGGCCCATTCTTCCGCACACATACTCCTCACATCCTGTATGGAGACACTAGTCGCCTGCATTGCTCAGGTGAATTTTGGCCCATTCTTCCGCACACAGTCCTCACATCCTGTATGGAGACACTAGTCGCCTGCATTGCTCAGGTGGATTTTGGTCTATTCTTCCGCACACACTCCTCACATCCTGTATGGAGACACTAGTCACCTGCATTGCTCAGGTGAATTTTGGGCCATTCTTCCGCACACACACTCCTCACATCCTGTATGGAGACACTAGTCACCTGCATTGCTCAGGTGAATTTTGGGCCATTCTTCCGCACACACACTCCTCACATCCTGTATGGAGACACTAGTCGCCTGCATTGCTCAGGTGAATTTTGGGCCATTCTTCCGCACACACTCCTCACATCCTGTATGGAGACACTAGTCACCTGCATTGCTCAGGTGGATTTTGGCCCATTCTTCTGCACACACTCCTCACATCCTGTATGGAGACACTGGTCGCCTGCATTGCTCAGGTGGATTTTGGCCCATTCTTCTGCACACACTCCTCACATCCTGTATGGAGACACTGGTCGCCTGCATTGCTCAGGTGGATTTTGGCCCATTCTTCCGCACACACACTCCTCACATCCTGTATGGAGACACTAGTCGCTTGCATTGCTCAGGTGGATTTTGGCCCATTCTTCCGCACACACTCCTCACATCCTGTATGGAGACACTAGTCGCCTGCATTGCTCAGGTGGATTTTGGCCCATTCTTCCGCACACATACTCCTCACATCCTGTATGGAGACACTAGTCGCCTGCATTGCTCAGGTGGATTTTGGCCCATTCTTCCGCACACATACTCCTCACATCCTGTATGGAGACACTAGTCGCCTGCATTGCTCAGGTGGATTTTGGCTCATTCTTCCGCACACACTCCTCACATCCTGTATGGAGACACTAGTCACCTGCATTGCTCAGGTGGATTTTGGCCATTCTTCCGCACACACTCCTCACATCCTGTATGGAGACACTAGTCGCCTGCATTGCTCAGGTGGATTTTGGCCCATTCTTCCGCACACATACTCCTCACATCCTGTATGGAGACACTAGTCGCCTGCATTGCTCAGGTGAATTTTGGCCCATTCTTCCGCACACAGTCCTCACATCCTGTATGGAGACACTAGTCGCCTGCATTGCTCAGGTGGATTTTGGTCTATTCTTCCGCACACACTCCTCACATCCTGTATGGAGACACTAGTCACCTGCATTGCTCAGGTGAATTTTGGGCCATTCTTCCGCACACACACTCCTCACATCCTGTATGGAGACACTAGTCACCTGCATTGCTCAGGTGAATTTTGGGCCATTCTTCCGCACACACACTCCTCACATCCTGTATGGAGACACTAGTCGCCTGCATTGCTCAGGTGAATTTTGGGCCATTCTTCCGCACACACTCCTCACATCCTGTATGGAGACACTAGTCCCCTGCATTGCTCAGGTGGATTTTGGCCCATTCTTCTGCACACTGACAGAAAATAGAAAAAGTAGTTCAGCTCACCCTTCCTAAAGTCCAGGTCAGGATCGGTGTTGGTGCACGGAGCTGCCCTGGCCTCAGGCAGAACACAGACAAGGAAACTAGAGTATGATCTCCAGCACTTCAAAGAAGGTTAAAAAATATTTATTGAGGTTTTATTAAAAAAGATCCATCGATCATGAAAACAGTGAGGGGGGACACATTAAGAGAAATCCAACATGTTTCAGCTAGTAGAGCCTTATTCAAGGATTGCCTAGGCAATCCTTGAATAAGGCTCTACTAGCTGAAACATGTTGGATTTCTCTTAATGTGTCCCCCCTCACTGTTTTCATGATCGATGGATCTTTTTTAATAGAACCTCAATAAATATTTTTTAACCTTCTTTGAAGTGCTGGAGATCATACTCTAGTATTCTTCTGCACACACTCCTCACATCCTGTATGGAGACACTGGTCGCCTGCATTGCTCAGGTGGATTTTGGCCCATTCTTCTGCACACACTCCTCACATCCTGTATGGAGACACTGGTCGCCTGCATTGCTCAGGTGGATTTTGGCCCATTCTTCCGCACACACACTCCTCACATCCTGTATGGAGACACTAGTCGCTTGCATTGCTCAGGTGGATTTTGGCCCATTCTTCCGCACACACTCCTCACATCCTTGTTACCATTGATTATGTGGTTGGGTTTAGCCCCCTTTTTAAACAATCCGTTGACTAGTTGGTGTAGAGATTGAATAAGAACTAGACGTTCGAAACGCGTCCTCTCTGAAACAGGGCATAACCACCATTATATGGATTTTTAATGACAAGAAAATAAAGAATTTTTTCATTTTAAGAAATTTGCCTGGATTCAAGTGCTGGTGATTTCTCTTTCTACTATTGCTACAAGGACTGGCTACTCCTTTCTTCTCCGTGCACCATCCATGGCTTCTGGGCTGTTTCCAGATTAGGTGAGCCGGAAAATCTCTTTTACTTCCTACCGTGAACCACTCCATCCGTGCTCCCTGATTGTTCTAACCAGGAACTTCAAGTAAGTCACACATATTTCCATACTTGGACTGCAATATAACAAAGAAGATTAGTTCTCCTATATATGATGTGTTATATGACTTACTGTTCCTAACAAAAAAATGGAAAACCAGATCAATAATGTTGATGACATACAAAATCATGGAAATTTCTCTATGTCTGACCAAATTAGAATGGAGAGAGCTGCTAAGATTTTTTCTTTAAACAAACATGACACTCCTGCAGAAACGCATGCTGAACTAAATCAACTCATGTGGGAATTGGAAAAAATTATGATGGCGAGAATTCGCACCTGGTGGGACAGTAAGACTTTACAAGCTTATCTCGACAGAAGCATGATCCCCAGGGGACTCCGCCTAAACAAAAGACCCACAGTGGAGTTCAATCAAGATTTTGTTGGAAAATGGGACATAATTCTATCGGATTGTTCTAAAAAACTTATTCAATTGATTGTGGAGGAAGAACAAAATAAAATATCAAATTTGGAAACAAAAATTAAAGAAATAGAAATCTCTCTTGTCCAATACAACAACTTGGAAGTATATAAAAATATGAGAGACCAGATAAATGCCAAAATCACGACCTTAGAAGATACAATTGCCACATTTAAAGAAAAGAAATTTGTCCGAGACTTAAGAGATTATGAGGACAACAAAATCTATAACTGGCATAACTTCAGAAAATTTTCTCGGACTGGTCCTAAGTCTATATTAAAAAATAACAAAAAACACAATACTTCCAGCCGCGTTAATTTTTCATCCACAGATCCTGAAACCACAGACGTTGATACTACGGACTATAATACCGACACATCGGATACCAATCATGATACTCCATCTACCTCCCTCAATGTTTCAAAAAACTTGAAAAGTCAACCTTTTTTCCAAAAAAACCGAAAAAAACAAGGAGGGGTGGTCGAAAACATAGAAAACAATGCGTACCAACATGGCCATTACACGAGGGGGAGGAAGAAATAAATGTTGTTAACAGTTATTCTGTTATAAATATGTCAGCATGTATCTTAAGCAACAGTGAAATAAGTGTGTTAAAAAAGGGTCTGAATTTTGTTCCCAACAAAAAATTTGACCTTTTTAAAACAATATTAGATGTCAACAAATTTGTTCGAAAATTAACGGTCAAAAAACACTTTTTTCATAATGAAAATGTTCCTGTTGCTTCTGATACATCAGAAAACACATATTTTTCCCCTGTATCTTTTCAAGAACAAATGTCTTTGCAAAACTTGTATGATTTGTCAAGCGATAATAACACTACTGGCAATGCATATTGTGCGGTTTCTCAAATGAATGTTCCCAATCCGTCTTTTTACCCTATTGCTTCAAGATGTGAGCAGATGTCAGATTTCCAGAACGTAGTGGAAAAAGAATTGACCGCTCTTTCCAAACAACAAAAAGCTATAGCCCACAACTTATCTAAATCAGAGAAAGATGCGGTTTCTTCTTTACGTAACAACACCAACATCATTATTAAAAATTCTGACAAGGGGGGGGCAGTGGTAGTGTTAGATACGGGATTATATGAGAAAGAGGTATTAAAAATGCTACAAGATTGCAATACCTACAGGAGAGTCGAGTACGATCCTTCTGCCGGTATTAAAAAATCTTTGGAGAGAATTCTTGAGAATGGTTGTCATCTTGGTCTAATTAGTGAGAAACAAAAAGAATTTCTCAATCCTCCTTCCTCCTTAATACCACTCCTACATGCTCTACCAAAATCACACAAAAACACATTCCCCCCAAAAATGAGACCTATTGTTTCAGGTATAAATTCAATCACCGAACATTTGTCAGAATGGTTAGACAACCATCTACAATTTCTCCCAAAAATGTCCCCTGGATATGTGTTAGATAGTAAACACGTATTGAATATAATCTCACAAATAAAATGGCTTAGTAACTATAGTTGGCTAACATGCGATGTACAATCGTTGTACACTTCTATTCCGCATTCACTTGCTATTTTAGCCTTAAAAGATCTACTGGAAAAATACTCTAATTATTCTTTTGAACTTCAGAATTTTTTACTGGAAGTAACTACTTTTTTACTAAAGAATAATTACTTCACCTTTCTTGGCAACGGATATTTACAATTGCAGGGATGTTCTATGGGCGCACGGTTCTCTCCCTCGCTAGCAGGTTTATTTATGTTCTGGTGGGAGGAACAGTTTATATTTAACCAATGCAATCCTTTTTCATCGGATATAGCACTTTATTTAAGGTATATAGACGATATACTCATTGTGTGGCAAAATCCCAACCAAAAGATTGAAGATTTTGTATCTTACATCAATAACAATGCCCACAATCTTTCCTTTACGTTTTTCCAAGATTCATCAAAAATTAATTTTTTAGATATACAACTCTATGGAAATAGTACTAATGGAGAAATAAATTGTAGTCTGTATAGAAAGCCCATTTCAGGGAACTCCCTTTTACATGCGGGGAGTTGCCACCCTAAACATGTCATAAATAACATCCCTACTGGAGAATATATCCGTGCCAAGAGGTGTTGTACCACTGAAATTAGCTTTGAGTCGGAATGTAACATCATAGAAAAAAGATTTTTAGCTAGAGGATATAGTTCTAAAAACCTTGAAAAAGCTAAATTTAAAGCTAATACCAAAAGTAGATCACAATATTTGGAAATGAACAAAACTAACCCCCAGAAGGAATCACAAGTGGTTTTTTCCACGATGTATAGCAAAAATTATCATGAAGTAATAAAAATTATCAAAAAATACTTACCGATTCTATCCACTGATGATATTCTTCATGATATCCTGAAGGAGGGGGTAATATTTGTTTCAAAAAGAAATAGTACTTTAGGATCTATATTGTCACCTAGTGACCATACTAATAGATGCGGCTTTTCCAATGAAAAAGAAAAAAATACTGGCAGTTGGTTGTCTACCACAGGCTCTTATAAATGTGGACATAAAGCTTGTGGTCTTTGTAGATACATGTCCAATACAAAAAATTTCACCTCCTATACGGATAAAAAAACCTATGAAATTATGTCCCTAATAAACTGCAGCTCAGATCATGTAGTTTACCTGATATCTTGTACGATCTGCCAACTACAATATATAGGCAGTACTTGTAGATCCCTTAAAAAAAGAATATCGGAGCACATCTACGATGTGAACAATGCCACTACCAGAAAATTGTCAGGTGCGTCCCAACATTTTCGGGACGCACATGCGGGCAATCTCAATGGCATGAAAGTTAATGCCATTGAGAAAATTAAATTACCCAAGAGAGGCGGAAATCTAAGGGATATACTTTTTCAAAGAGAAATAAAATGGATTTTTTTAATGGGTACAAGATTTCCCCAGGGTTTGAACAAAAGGAATGAAATAATGTTTGCCTATTAAACTTGTTATGTATATATATGGAGATTTCTCAAATTCATACATTGAAATGTAAACGAGTTTACCTTATAGAGTTAATTTCTTTGCAGACACCATGCTCCTTGTTACCATTGATTATGTGGTTGGGTTTAGCCCCCTTTTTAAACAATCCGTTGACTAGTTGGTGTAGAGATTGAATAAGAACTAGACGTTCGAAACGCGTCCTCTCTGAAACAGGGCATAACCACCATTATATGGATTTTTAATGACAAGAAAATAAAGAATTTTTTCATTTTAAGAAATTTGCCTGGATTCAAGTGCTGGTGATTTCTCTTTCTACTATCCTCACATCCTGTATGGACACACTAGTCGCCTGCATTGCTCAGGTGGATTTTGGCCCATTCTTCCGCACACTAACTCCTCACATCCTGTATGGAGACACTAGTCACATGCATTGCTCAGGTGGATTTTGGCCATTCTTCCGCACACACTCCTCACATCCTGTATGGAGACACTAGTCGCCTGCATTGCTCAGGTGGATTTTGGCCAATTCTTCCGCACACACACTCCTCACATCCTGTATGGAGACACTAGTCGCCTGCATTGCTCAGGTGGATTTTGGCCCATTCTTCCACACACACTCCTCACATCCTGTATGGAGACACTAGTCGCCTGCTTTGCTCAGGTGGATTTTGGCCTCTTCTTCCGCACACACTCCTCACATCCTGTATGGAGACACTGGCCGCCTGCATTGCTCAGGTGGATTTTGGCCCATTCTTCCACACACACTCCTCACATCCTGTATGGAGACACTAGTCCCTGCATTGCTCAGGTGGATTTTGGTCCATTCTTCCACACACACTCCTCACATCCTGTATGGAGACACTAGTCACCTGCATTGCTCAGGTGGATTTTGTCCCATTCTTCCGCACACACTCCTCACATCCTGTATGGGGACACTGGCCGCCTGCATTGCTCAGGTGGATTTTGGCCCATTCTTCCACACACACTCCTCACATCCTGTATGGAGACACTGGTCCCTGCATTTCTCAGGTGGATTTTGGCCCATTCTTCCGCACACACTCCTCACATCCTGTATGGAGACACTAGTCGCCTGCATTGCTCAGGTGGATTTTGGCCTCTTCTTCCGCACACACTCCTCACATCCTGTATGGAGACACTAGTCGCCTGCATTGCTCTGGTGGATTTTGGCCCATTCTTCCGCACACACTCCTCACATCCTGTATGGAGACACTAGTCGCCTGCATTGCTCAGGTGGATTTTGTCCATTCTTCCGCACACACTCCTCACATCCTGTATGGAGACACTAGTCGCCAGCATTGCTCAGGTGGATTTTGGCCCATTCTTCCGCACACACTCCTCACATCCTGTATGGAGACACTAGTCACCTGCATTGCTCAGGTGGATTTTGGCCCATTCTTCCGCACACACTCCTCACACCCTGTATGGAGACACTAGTCCCCTGCATTGCTCAGGTGGATTTTGGCCCATTCTTCCGCACACACTCCTCACATCCTGTATGGAGACACTAGTCACCTGCATTGCTCAGGTGGATTTTGGTCCATTCTTCCGCACACTAACTCCTCACATCCTGTATGGAGACACTAGTCACATGCATTGCTCAGGTGGATTTTGGCCATTCTTCCGCACACACTCCTCACATCCTGTATGGAGACACTGGTCACCTGCATTGCTCAGGTGGATTTTGACCATTCTTCCACACACACTCCTGACATCCTGTATGGAGACACTAGTCACATGCATTGCTCAGGTGGATTTTGGCCATTCTTCCGCACACACTCCTCACATCCTGTATGGAGACACTAGTCGCCTGCATTGCTCAGGTGGATTTTGGCCCATTCTTCCGCACACACTCCTCACATCCTGTATGGAGACACTAGTCGCCTGCATTGCTCAGGTGGATTTTGGCCCATTCTTCTGCACACACTCCTCACATCCTGTATGGAGACACTAGTCGCCTGCATTGCTCAGGTGGATTTTGGCCCATTCTTCCGCACACACTCCTCATGTATGGAGACACTAGTCACCTGCATTGCTCAGGTGGATTTTGGCCTATTCTTCCGCACACACTCCTCACATCCTGTATGGAGACACTAGTCGCCTGCATTGCTCAGGCGGATTTTGGCTCATTCTTCCGCACACACTCCTCACATCCTGTATGGAGACACTAGTCGCCTGCATTGCTCAGGTGGATTTTGGCCGATTTTTCCACACACACACTCCTCACATCCTGTATGGAGACACTAGTCCCCTGCATTGCTCAGGTGGATTTTGGCCCATTCTTCCGCACACACTCCTCACATCCTGTATGGAGACACTGGCCGCCTGCATTGCTCAGGTGGATTTTGGCCCATTCTTCCACACACACTCCTCACATCCTGTATGGAGACACTAGTCCCTGCATTGCTCAGGTGGATTTTGGTCCATTCTTCCACACACACTCCTCACATCCTGTATGGAGACACTAGTCACCTGCATTGCTCAGGTGGATTTTGTCCCATTCTTCCGCACACACTCCTCACATCCTGTATGGGGACACTGGCCGCCTGCATTGCTCAGGTGGATTTTGGCCCATTCTTCCACACACACTCCTCACATCCTGTATGGAGACACTGGTCCCTGCATTGCTCAGGTGGATTTTGGCCCATTCTTCCGCACACACTCCTCACATCCTGTATGGAGACACTAGTCGCCTGCATTGCTCAGGTGGATTTTGGCCTCTTCTTCCGCACACACTCCTCACATCCTGTATGGAGACACTAGTCGCCTGCATTGCTCAGGTGGATTTTGTCCATTCTTCCGCACACACTCCTCACATCCTGTATGGAGACACTAGTCGCCAGCATTGCTCAGGTGGATTTTGGCCCATTCTTCCGCACACACTCCTCACATCCTGTATGGAGACACTAGTCACCTGCATTGCTCAGGTGGATTTTGGCCCATTCTTCCGCACACACTCCTCACACCCTGTATGGAGACACTAGTCCCCTGCATTGCTCAGGTGGATTTTGGCCCATTCTTCCGCACACACTCCTCACATCCTGTATGGAGACACTAGTCACCTGCATTGCTCAGGTGGATTTTGGTCCATTCTTCCGCACACTAACTCCTCACATCCTGTATGGAGACACTAGTCACATGCATTGCTCAGGTGGATTTTGGCCATTCTTCCGCACACACTCCTCACATCCTGTATGGAGACACTGGTTACCTGCATTGCTCAGGTGGATTTTGACCATTCTTCCACACACACTCCTGACATCCTGTATGGAGACACTAGTCACATGCATTGCTCAGGTGGATTTTGGCCATTCTTCCGCACACACTCCTCACATCCTGTATGGAGACACTAGTCGCCTGCATTGCTCAGGTGGATTTTGGCCCATTCTTCCGCACACACTCCTCACATCCTGTATGGAGACACTAGTCGCCTGCATTGCTCAGGTGGATTTTGGCCCATTCTTCTGCACACACTCCTCACATCCTGTATGGAGACACTAGTCGCCTGCATTGCTCAGGTGGATTTTGGCCCATTCTTCCGCACACACTCCTCATGTATGGAGACACTAGTCACCTGCATTGCTCAGGTGGATTTTGGCCTATTCTTCCGCACACACTCCTCACATCCTGTATGGAGACACTAGTCGCCTGCATTGCTCAGGCGGATTTTGGCTCATTCTTCCGCACACACTCCTCACATCCTGTATGGAGACACTAGTCGCCTGCATTGCTCAGGTGGATTTTGGCCCATTCTTCCACACACACACTCCTCACATCCTGTATGGAGACACTAGTCCCCTGCATTGCTCAGGTGGATTTTGGCCCATTCTTCCGCACACACTCCTCACATCCTGTATGGAGACACTAGTCGCCTGCATTGCTCAGGTGGATTTTGGCCCATTCTTCCGCACACACTCCTCACATCCTGTATGGAGACACTAGTCGCGTGCATTGCTCTGGTGTATTTTGGCACATTCTTCCGCACTCCTCACATCCTGTATGGAGACACTAGTTGCCTGCATTGCTCTGGTGTGATTTGGCCCATTCTTCCACACCAACAATCCTCACAGCCTAAAAGTCCCAACATTGTTACTATTAATGGCATCATCTTAAGGATTAACCCCTTCATGACCAAGGACATACCTATACGTCCTTGGTCGTGTCTGTCCCTTTAATGTGGGCTTATATGGCAAGCCCACATTATTCCCCGCACATGTCAGCTGACCTGATCAGAGATCCACCCGTGCATGCTAGCCAGTTAGATCACGCTGTCAAACTCTGACAGTGCGATCTGATGCGCTCCAGCGATGATTGCGACATTCCCCTCTGCCATTGGCGGCCCTTTGACACAATCACTGGGCGCCACTGTGTTGCCATGGTAGCATGAGGTCAGCTGATGACTCACTTCCTGGGAACGCTGGCAGAGCGCAGCACTCACAGGAGAGCAGCATTTCTGCTGTACAGAGGGATGCTGATGAAGTCGATGCTGGAACGGTCGGACACTGCAGGCATAAACTGATAAAATCAATAAAAATTGTAAAAAAAAAAGTTTTTCAAAATATAAAAAAAAACATAACTTCAAATCCCCCCCTTTTGTCCCATTGAAAATAAGACAATAATAATAAAAACAAACACATTTTTCATTGCCACATTGTTTATGTCCGAAACATAAAATCAATTACGGTGATCTGGTCTGTGCACGAGAAAAAAATTCCAAATGCCAAAATTATGTTTTTTGGTTGCCGCAACATTTCTTAAAATGCAATAACAGGCGATTAAAACATCACATCTGCCCAAACATGGTATAATAAAAAATCTCAGCTCAAGACGCAAAAAAATAACCTGTCACTGAGCCCCAGATCCCGAAAAATGAGAGTGCTACGGGTCTGGGAAAATGGTGATAAAAGCGCAATTCTTTTTTGGGACAAATTTCTGATTTTTTTTTTTTTACCCCATAGATAAAAGTAAAACTCTACATGTTTGGTGGCTGTGAACTCGTAGCGTCCCGAGGAATCATAATGCCAGGTCAGTTTTAACAAATGGTGAACATGGTAAATAAAAAAACACAAAAACAATTGTACAATTGATTTGTTTTTTGTTTCTTTTTTTTTTTTGTAATTTCATTGCACATGGATTCCCCCCCCCATTTTCCAGTACAATGTGGTGCAGGATGAATGGTGTCATCATAAGTACAACTCATCCCACAAAAAACAAATCCTCATATGGCTATACTGATGAAAAATAAAAGGTTATGGCCCTTGGAAGAAAGGGAGGAAAATACTAAAACAAAAAAGGGAAAAAACACTGTGGCTGGTGTCATGCATGCGACATATCCATACCCAATTACGGGAAACTGCCTGCAATCAGATTAGGATTCTGTCTTGTGCCCTTCTTTCTTGCACACCACACCAGGAGGATGGGTGAGGGGCGCAGGTGAGACCCTTTATACACCGTGTAGGCAGATGAGTATTGTGATCACATGACACTTGTTATACATGTCGTCCTACTCCAAGCTGTATAGGCTGAGAGCCAACTACCAATTATGTAGATCAGGGGATGTGCCTCTCTGTAATGAGGAGGGGTGCGGTGTAATGACACAACACCCTATATAAGGGGGGCTTAAATATTAGGCAACTTCCTGTCCTTTGGCAAAATGGGTCAGAAGAGAGATGTGACGGGCTCTGAAAAGTCCATATTGTGAGATGTCTTGCAGAGGGACGCAGCAGTCTGGAAATTGCCAAACTTTTGAAGCGTGATCACCGAACAATCAAGCGTTTCATGGCAAATAGCCAACAGGGTCGCAAGAAGAGTGCTGGGCAAAAAAGGCGCAAAATAACTGCCCATGAAATGAGGAAAATCAAGCGTGAAGCGGCCAAGATGCCATTTGCCACCAGTTTAGAAGATTTTTTTATTATTGATCAACAACTATGTTCTCAATCAACCCAAAAGACTCATAAATATCAAAGCTTAATATTTTTGGCAGTTGGAGGGTTTTTTAGATTTGGCTATCTTAGGAGGATCTGTTTGTGCAGGCAACTATTACTGTGCAGAATTATTAGGCAACTTAATAAAAAACAAATCTATTCCCAGAAATTTAGAAATAAACATTTTTGACATGTGTGAGGTAGCGACCACCAATGTTGTGGATGGTCGCAGTGGAGAAGGATCCCCCTGTGATATTGAACTGAAGGTGTGACTGTGGGACTTGTAGTTCCACAGAACTTGGGTTGTAATTAAGGGTTAGGTTCCCTTTAAACTGTGACCAGTGTGATGGACAGAGCTGGAGAATCACATACCTCCACCTGTGGGTGTATCCGGTTGGGTTTTAAGAGACTGTTAGTTTTAGAAACAGGGGGAAGCCTGAGAGTGCTGCACATGGAGGATGTGTGCTGGAGAGAAGCCTGAGAGTGCTGCACATGGAGGATGTGTGCTGGAGAGAAGCCTGAGAGTGCTGCACATGGAGGATGTGTGCTGGAGATCTCAGTCTGTGTGAAGACTGAAGAGAGACTCCTGGAAATCAGTCCCGGTGATGACTGGGGAAAATACTGCAGCCTGGCTGGAGAGGGCTGGAGGCTGCAGGAAGCAACCACAGTGATTTGTGTTCGCTGGCTGGAGCCAGAGTGTGGAGAATCCACTATGGACACTTAATTGGACTGGAAGCCCACGGTATGTGGATGTTGTTTTCCTTTAAGCCAGGAGAGGCTTCATTGTGTTTTGGAAAGGCAGTTTATGTTGGTTACTAATAAACTGCTGCATTTTTGAGAGAGACTGTGTTGCCTGTGTATGCCTAAGCTACCCTGCACCGCTGCAAGCGAGTAAAATCCTCGGGTTGCGGTAAGCAACGTTCACATATGGTGGAGAATGCGGGCAGCAATCCAGGCAGCACGTCTAGCAACTGCAGAGGTGTTGTTCCTGTGGATCAGCCGGGTCCACGAAGGTTGTTTTTTTTTTTTTTCTGCTGTCTATGTGTCGCCCTGGGCAAGCCAGGGGACACAGGTCACACACCACCACACCCCACACTCCAGGTAGGCACATCACAGCTAGCCAGAAATCCTTGTTGCCTTCCTCCAGGAGTCTGATGATGCACACCAGGGGGTGGGCCAGGCGGTTGGCTCCGCCCACCAAGGAGCTCACAGCTCTGGAGGCAGGAAGAAACCAGGCAGTTGAGTCCAGGAGGAGGAAGTGGAAGGAGTAAACAACAGAGTTCAGCTCAGGGAGGAGAGGAGCTAAGAAAGTGAAAGTGAAAGTAGTAAAGGAGGAAAGTAAGAAAAGTGACAGAAGAGAAAGAAAGCCTGAAGGGTCCAGCTTTGTGAGGGCCAGAACAGCAAGGTCAGCAACGGCGGTGACTGTCTGGAGGGGGACCGTTTGGAAGTTCCTGGAAGGACCCCGTTGGCTGTGTGCCCGGTGGTCTGGAGCAGTGTTCCGAAGGACAGTCAGCACCAGGGCAGGGGCCTCTCGGACCCCGGCAAGGCTAGGAGTCGCCAAATTTGCCAAATCCGTCAGTGAAGGGGACGTAGATCCCCCAACAACCAAGTCCCGATTGACGGCAACAGCCCGACCATTACCGGGGAGACACCGCCACCGCCAGGGCACCAGTTTCCCCAGGGCCAGCGCCTGCGGGCAAAGTGTAGAGCTCCTCCAGCCCAGATTGCAGTCGGGGAGCGGGTAACCGGAGGGAATCCACCGCTACCATCAGTCAGCATAGGTGCAAGGAAGAGAGACATCACCGTCACCTACCGGGAGTGCAGGTGCAGCCGTCTGTGGGACCGTCCTACCAGCCGTTGGTTTACCGTACAAACTGTGTCCGTGTGTCAGGCTGAGTGAGTACCACAGTGCCGCAAGGCACAGCGCTGCCCCCGCGTCCCTGCGCCCACCGGGCCCTACACTTTACATCTCATCACCGGGCCCCGGGATCACCAACCCCTACCCACGGAGGGGCAACACAACACCTGGCTGCTCCGCATCACCATCCCCGGGACCCCCATACTGAGCAGCGGTGGTGCAATCACCACAACCGTGGGTGGCGACACGAACTATAACAATCCCCACACCCAACAAACACCCCCCTTTCACTCACGGGCGAGGAGTGTCGCTCGAGAAACCCCGGGATCCGGCCCACAGCTCGAGCCATCAGGAGCAGCTGCCGGACCCGAGCAGAAGGGGTGAGCGCGGTGTGCTGACACCCTCCTCCCCGCCCGCGACAACTTGGCGTCACGAACAGGATCTTACCGCTCTGCCGTCAGGTAGAGGTGCGCCTTGTTACCGCCGGAGGCATCCGGCAGAAAAATTTCAGAAGCCGCCATCTTTGGCGCGAGAAGTTCCCGCTCGAGCGTCTTCTCGAGCAGTAGAGGCGCGAAGGCCAAAACCCCGCCCCGAGAGAGGAGGGGCCGGAAAGAGCTAAGGGGGACGCGATGGCGGCTGGACGCATGTAGCTGCGGCTATAAAAGCAGGGACGCCAGGACCTTGCGAGAATACCGTTCTTGGAAGCAAACAGAAAAGCCACCATGTGGATGCCGTCCCGTGACACCGTACCCCCCGCGCCTGGAACCGCGGCGTGGGTGGAGATCCGGACCGCGCAGCTCTACCAACGGCTGCAGGTGAATATGCAGCTCCTCATGGAGGAGTGGGAGGCCGACATGGCGGACGTTGTAGCCACCGTGCGGAGACGCGAGGAGGAGGCGGAGAAAGGGAGGGTGAGTGACCCACGTCCCGATGCCCTTGCAGGGCCGGTCATCGCGGCTGTGGGGCCCGGTCCAAGCCCTCTCCCCCCGTTGCCTCCCTCGCCACCCGTCCCGGAGGCCGTGACCCCGCCACTAGGCCTGCTACCACCGCAACCGGTAGCAGTACCCAGCGTCCCCGCCCAGGCGGGCCGACCTGCAACCGGAGCCCGCGGCACACCGGAGGTGTTACCGTGGAAGACGCCGAAAGTAGAACCGGAGGCATCCCTTGAAAAACTCCCCGAGCCGGAGCCGACGACCCGCTCCGAGCCGAAGGCCCAGCAGCGGAAAGCCCCTGTGCCCATCCCCCACACCTCGGCTGAGGTGGCGTCGGGTTGTTGCTGCAAGGCAGCGCCCAAGGCCATGACACCGCGGGATACGCTACCCACCTTCCTGACAGTGGGTAACGTGCTGGATGTCCCGCGGGGCTCAACCCGTGCGCCGGAGCTGGCAGCAGCGCCATACTGGGACAGGGAGCCGACAAAGCTGGGCCTGGAGATCGCGGAGAGGGAGAGAAGGAAAGCCGAGCTGGTGGCCCGAGCCATTCGGGAAAAAGAAAACCTGCGGCAAGCGACCTTCCGTGTCCGGGGCCCGTTCTACGAGGGGCAGGTGAGGCGATTTGATGTCCGCCGGGGCTACGGATTCATATACGAACCGGGCCTGGAGGCCGAGGTGTTTGTGGCCCGGCGGGACGTGAATGCCCATCTGCCCGAGGAGCATCCTGGCCGCAATCTTATACCGGGGGACATGGTGCGTTACACCCGGCACTGCGGAGAGAGGGGGTGGTTTGCCCTAGATGTAAAGTTGAAGGGCAGCCCGGAGAGCAAGGTGAGCTCTGCATACCCTCCCTCGGATGAAGCAGCAAAAGGACCGGAGTAGGGCAGCGGATGCCCGTTGCACCGTCCCCGTTGGGACCATCACTGAAGTTGTTGTTTGAAAAAAGTTTAAAAAGTTCTGCAAATGATAAGGAAAATGAAAATGATACCGAGTACTTCACCTGATTTGTGTGTTGATTTGCAACCGGCAGGAGCCGGCACCGTTGTCCCCGTGGGGACCGTTTAAAGTTTGTTTGGCATGGGAACTATCCATGGACAAGCCCGTGAACTTGCAGGGCACCACAAACGTTAAGTGGCTTGTAAATATGTTGGGTACCGTTACCGTTTCCGCTATACCGTCTCCGGAGAGGCAGGTTGGAGGGGGGGCCCTGAGCAGAGCAGGCCAGGGCCCAGCCACCAAAGGAACCGGTGGCCACCCTCTGGAGGGGAAGGACAGATCCCGCTCGGGTGACTTGTGCTGGACTGTGGGTCAAGGGGTGCTGCCTGGGCTTTAGGGGCAGCATCAGGGCCAGGTTGCTTGGGTGGGAGAGAGCGGAAACCGTGACCGTATACCGTTGCAACGTTAAAGTAAATGTGCCTCCCGTCTTGGGAAGAGTGATTAAAAATGTTATTTATGTTTTGCTTAACCCTGTTATCCCCTTTTTACAGAAAAAATAAAATCGGTGTAGGACGGCAGCCCGCGGACGGTCGTCATTTTGCTAAGGGGGAATGTGTCGCCCTGGGCAAGCCAGGGGACACAGGTCACACACCACCACACCCCACACTCCAGGTAGGCACATCACAGCTAGCCAGAAATCCTTGTTGCCTTCCTCCAGGAGTCTGATGATGCACACCAGGGGGTGGGCCAGGCGGTTGGCTCCGCCCACCAAGGAGCTCACAGCTCTGGAGGTAGGAAGAAACCAGGCAGTTGAGTCCAGGAGGAGGAAGTGGAAGGAGTAAACAACAGAGTTCAGCTCAGGGAGGAGAGGAGCTAAGAAAGTGAAAGTGAAAGTAGTAAAGGAGGAAAGTAAGAAAAGTGACAGAAGAGAAAGAAAGCCTGAAGGGTCCAGCTTTGTGAGGGCCAGAACAGCAAGGTCAGCAACGGCGGTGACTGTCTGGAGGGGGACCGTTTGGAAGTTCCTGGAAGGACCCCGTTGGCTGTGTGCCCGGTGGTCTGGAGCAGTGTTCCGAAGGACAGTCAGCACCAGGGCAGGGGCCTCTCGGACCCCGGCAAGGCTAGGAGTCGCCAAATTTGCCAAATCCGTCAGTGAAGGGGACGTAGATCCCCCAACAACCAAGTCCCGATTGACGGCAACAGCCCGACCATTACCGGGGAGACACCGCCACCGCCAGGGCACCAGTTTCCCCAGGGCCAGCGCCTGCGGGCAAAGTGTAGAGCTCCTCCGGCCCAGATTGCAGTCGGGGAGCGGGTAACCGGAGGGAATCCACCGCTACCATCAGTCAGCATAGGTGCAAGGAAGAGAGACATCACCGTCACCTACCGGGAGTGCAGGTGCAGCCGTCTGTGGGACCGTCCTACCAGCCGTTGGTTTACCGTACAAACTGTGTCCGTGTGTCAGGCTGAGTGAGTACCACAGTGCCGCAAGGCACAGCGCTGCCCCCGCGTCCCTGCGCCCACCGGGCCCTACACTTTACATCTCATCACCGGGCCCCGGGATCACCAACCCCTACCCACGGAGGGGCAACACAACACCTGGCTGCTCCGCATCACCATCCCCGGGACCCCCATACTGAGCAGCGGTGGTGCAATCACCACAACCGTGGGTGGCGTCACGAACTATAACAATCCCCACACCCAACAAACACCCCCCTTTCACTCACGGGCGAGGAGTGTCGCTCGAGAAACCCCGGGATCCGGCCCACAGCTCGAGCCACCAGGAGCAGCTGCCGGACCCGAGCAGAAGGGGTGAGCGCGGTGTGCTGACACCCTCCTCCCCGCCCGCGACAACTTGGCGTCACGAACAGGATCTTACCGCTCTGCCGTCAGGTAGAGGTGCGCCTTGTTACCGCCGGAGGCATCCGGCAGAAAAATTTCAGAAGCCGCCATCTTTGGCGCGAGAAGTTCCCGCTCGAGCGTCTTCTCGAGCAGTAGAGGCGCGAAGGCCAAAACCCCGCCCCGAGAGAGGAGGGGCCGGAAAGAGCTAAGGGGGACGCGATGGCGGCTGGACGCATGTAGCTGCGGCTATAAAAGCAGGGACGCCAGGACCTTGCGAGAATACCGTTCCTGGAAGCAAACAGAAAAGCCACCATGTGGATGCCGTCCCGTGACACCGTACCCCCCGCGCCTGGAACCGCGGCGTGGGTGGAGATCCGGACCGCGCAGCTCTACCAACGGCTGCAGGTGAATATGCAGCTCCTCATGGAGGAGTGGGAGGCCAACATGGCGGACGTTGTAGCCACCGTGCGGAGACGCGAGGAGGAGGCGGAGAAAGGGAGGGTGAGTGACCCACGTCCCGATGCCCTTGCAGGGCCGGTCATCGCGGCTGTGGGGCCCGGTCCAAGCCCTCTCCCCCCGTTGCCTCCCTCGCCACCCGTCCCGGAGGCCGTGACCCCGCCACTAGGCCTGCTACCACCGCAACCGGTAGCAGTACCCAGCGTCCCCGCCCAGGCGGGCCGACCTGCAACCGGAGCCCGCGGCACACCGGAGGTGTTACCGTGGAAGACGCCGAAAGTAGAACCGGAGGCATCCCTTGAAAAACTCCCCGAGCCGGAGCCGACGACCCGCTCCGAGCCGAAGGCCCAGCAGCGGAAAGCCCCTGTGCCCATCCCCCACACCTCGGCTGAGGTGGCGCCGGGTTGTTGCTGCAAGGCAGCGCCCAAGGCCATGACACCGCGGGATACGCTACCCACCTTCCTGACAGTGGGTAACGTGCTGGATGTCCCGCGGGGCTCAACCCGTGCGCCGGAGCTGGCAGCAGCGCCATACTGGGACAGGAGTGGAGAAGAGAGATATCACCGTCACCTACCGGGAGTGCAGGTGCAGCCGTCTGTGGGACCGTCCTACCAGCCGTTGGTTTACCGTACAAACTGTGTCCACGTCTCAGGCTGAGTGAGTACCACAGTGCCGCAAGGCACAGCGCTGCCCCCGCGTCCCTGCGCCCACCAGGCCCTACACTTTACATCTCTTCACTGGGCCCCGGGTTCACCAACCCCTACCCACGGAGGGGCAACACAACACCTGGCTGCTCCGCATCACCATCCCCGGGACCCCCATACTGAGCAGCGGTGGTGCAATCACCACAACCGTGGGTGGCGTCACGAACTATAACAATCCCCACACCCAACAAACACCCCCATTTCACTCACGGGCGAGGAGTGTCGCTCGAGAAACCCCGGGATCCGGCCCACAGCTCGAGCCACCAGGAGCAGCTGCCGGACCCGAGCAGAAGGGGTGAGCGCGGTGTGCTGACACCCTCCTCCCCGCCCGCGACAACTACACACTGCAAGGAAGTGTTGCCTGTGGATTGGCGGGTCCACGAAAACAATTTTCGAAGCTGTCTGCAGTGGATCGGCGGGTCCACGAAAATCGTGTTGGCGCACTCAAGCAGCTGGCGGTTGATCGGTGGGTCCATGAACAGGGACAGCGTACTCCAGCTGCTGGCGGTGAATCTGCGGGTCTGCAGGGTTCCGTGCTGCAGTGGCGAGAGACCAGTGACTGGAGGTTCCAGGCCAACCCAGAATTGCGGGGCCCTGTTTGGTGAGCAGTGATACACCACAGGCTGGAGATCCTGGTTGTACGGACGGTACAACCTGGAAAGGTTAGTGGTTCTCTAACCCCCCCCCCTCTTTAGACCACCGGGTATTACCCATTGGAGCGCCCCTCCTGTTTGTTTTCTTGTTTCAGCATGGGGGTTCAACACTTGGTTAAGTGGGGGCTTGTTAGTCCAGGACACCAGGGGGAGTGACACTGACTCTAGTAACCTGACGACTGAGTACAGTGAGGTACAGACAGTTGAGAAAGATAAAATCTCCTCTCGACGCCGAAGACGTAATAAGCGCCGAGGGGTAGTGCAATGTATATCGTCTGAGTGGGGAGAGAAGGTTGAGGAAGGCACGTTGATAGTAGCAACCGCTAATGTAGAGTCAGACAGTGAAATCCTGAAAAAGAAAGAGTCAGAAACTGAACAGACACACTGTAACGACAGAAATCAGCAGGGTGAAAGTGCAAAAAAGGAGCCGACCAAAACAGTATTGGTGATGTCCCCTATGATTTCCTGGTGTGAAGCTGATGGTCTGTTGAGTGAAAACACTATAGGAGAAGAAATCCTGGAGGCTGTTGGTGGAGGAAAATTCCACAAAGGTCATGGTGAGCAGACCAGTGATCCACCCAGTGCTGGGGTGAATAATAGTGCAAACGGCACAAAAGCTGTTGTAGACCCCAGAGAATCTGAGGTTGAAGGTATGGAGTGCAAGAAAGCCTCTGAAGTTGCAGAGAATCAAGAGGTAATTGAGGGAGATGCTGCAGAGTCCCAAGAGATGGCTGAAGCTGCAGAAATTGAGAGAACCCTTAAAGGAGGGAAATTTAGCCCAGAAGTCCCATCAGCAGCTGAGAGCTTAACTGAACTTATTGGTAAGACCAAGATGGAGGCCATAAAGATGGACTTGGTACAGAAGATTGAGAATCTTGAGGCCAAAGATGAGGAAAAATTCAAAGGCTCTGAGGCTATGGAAAAACCTGAGGAGAATGCAACTCCAAAGGTGGAGCCTGTGATAAGAAAAGAGGATGGATATGGAAGACCCAAGGAACAGTCCGATGGCCTTACAGGTAAAGAAATTCGGCCAGTCTTTACGTGCATGGTAGAAGTCCCTGCAGACTTGAGAAAAGCCTGTGCCAGTGAGGCGGTACATGAAAAATTCAAGACGGCCGTAGGAGCCTATAAAGTGTACTTTGCCCCAGAGTCTTGTCGGTTGGTGGTGTGCTCTGTAAGTGATGTCACAAAGAAGCGGGTGGCTATCCTGAGTGGCATGCACCTACAGTGTCTTCGCACGAAGTGGCTCATCTCTACAAAGATGGAAGAAGACACCAGACGATTGGAGCATATGAAGCGGCTCACCTCAGCGTTTCAGGAAGTGGTGGTTGTGAAGAAACCATTAATTGGGCTTGCAATAAGAGCACTGAGAAGTAACATTCAGCAAGCCAGGAAGGTTCCAGGTATTACAGCTATTGAATTGGAAAAAACCAGTGGAACATTCCGAATCTATGGGAAAACTGCAGGAGCAGTCAAGACAGCTCGGAAGTTGTTGGAGTTTGTGGAGGAGGTCACACAAGTGCCCAGAGAACTGGTTAAGAAGCTGATTGGAAGAGATGGAAGAGTCATGCAGGAGATGGTTGACAAGTCCGGTGTGACGAGAGTAAGAATTAATATTCATAATGAAGCCAAGATACTCTGTGAAGTCGGTATGGTTCCATGTGTCATTGTGGGAACAAAGGAGTGTGTTGGAAATGTACGAGTCCTCCCAGAGTACCGCCTGGGTTACCTGGAAGAACTAAGGCAGTTGAACCTAAAAAGGCAGAATATTGCAGAACAACTCCATCAAGTGGGTATGAGGTGGAGACCGCTTTCAGGCTGGGGCCAGGAGAAGGGTTGCCCACCTGATAAAGGTGTTGCTTCAGTTGGCACAGAAAGTAGGTCCTATAATGAAAGGAACCAAGGTCATGGAAGACCTAACTACACTTTGGGCTATAGCATAGACTCTGAATGGTCCAAGTCCTCTACTCTAAACTCCAAAGGAATGGATGAAGGGAGTGATGTATCTACAGCGAAGGATGGTCTTGAAAGAACACACCAAAAGAGCGATGACAACCGAAGACGCCATGGCAGAACAAGCCATAGTATATCTGCAAAAAGAGAATGCAGACGGTCTAGATATAGCAGATCGTCTATCCGCTCAGTGCTGAGGTGCCCAGACAGTAGCCCTTCTAGTGGATTAGATAGCTCAGAGTCGGACCAGACAGTAGTTTCGACTGGAAGAGACTTTCGCTACTACACTAGCCGTTGGAGACAGTCATGGAGAGATAGGTCTGACCGGGGGGCGTACCTGACAAGGAGGTTGACTGAGACGAGTCTGGTGGCAATGACCGACTTTCTGTCAGGAGCTAAAGCTCAAATTTATCAGAGAGGGCCCTCTCAACTTGTAGGGCAAGGTAACACTAATGCCCTGTCTCAGGGCCCCTGTGGGTTATCAAATGTTCAACCCTACAAGTTTGAACAGAGGGGGGGGATATGTGAGGTAGCGCCCACCAATGTTGTGGATGGTCGCAGTGGAGAAGGATCCCCCTGTGATATTGAACGGAAGGTGTGACTGTGGGACTTGTAGTTCCACAGAACTTGGGTTGTAATTAAGGGTTAGGTTCCCTTTAAACTGTGACCAGTGTGATGGACAGAGCTGGAGAATCACATACCTCCACCTGTGGGTGTATCCGGTTGGGTTTTAAGAGACTGTTAGTTTTAGAAACAGGGGGAAGCCTGAGAGTGCTGCACATGGAGGATGTGTGCTGGAGAGAAGCCTGAGAGTGCTGCACATGGAGGATGTGTGCTGGAGAGAAGCCTGAGAGTGCTGCACATGGAGGATGTGTGCTGGAGATCTCAGTCTGTGTGAAGACTGAAGAGAGACTCCTGGAAATCAGTCCCGGTGATGACTGGGGAAAAAGACTGCAGCCTGGCTGGAGAGGGCTGGAGGCTGCAGGAAGCAACCACAGTGACTTGTGTTCGCTGGCTGGAGACAGAGTGTGGAGAATCCACTATGGACACTTAATTGGACTGGAAGCCCAGGGTATGTGGATGTTATATTTTCCTTTAAGCCAGGAGAGGCTTCATTGTGTTTTGGAAGGGCAGTTTATGTTGGTTACTAATAAACTGCTGCATTTTTGAGAGAGACTGTGTTGCCTGTGTATGCCTAAGCTACCCTGCACCGCTGCAAGCGAGTAAAACCCCCGGGTTGCGGTAAGCAACGTTCACACATGCAAAAACCAAACCCCAAAAATTAGTGACCAATATAGCCCCCTTTCTTTATGCTGACAGTCAGCAACCGACCATCCATAGATTCTGTCATTGCTTGATCTGTTTACGCTCAACATTGCGTGCAGCAGCCACCACAGCCTCCAGACACTGCTCCCAGAGGTGGACTGTTTTCCCTCCCTGTAGATCTCACATTTTATGAGGGACCACAGGTTCTCTATGGGGTTCAGATCAGGTGAACAAGGGGGCCATGTCATTATTTTTTCCTCTTTTAGACCTTTACTGGCCAGCCACGCTGTGGAGTAGTTGGATGCATGTGATGGGGCATTGTCATGCATGAAAATCATGTTTTTCTTGAACGATACTGACTTCTTCCTGTACCACTGCTTGAAGAAGTTGTCTTCCAGAAACTGGCAGTAGGTCTGGGAATTAAGAGAGGAATGGAGGCTTTTCTTGATAGCAAAAGTATAGAAGGTTATAATAGCATAATCTTACAGGTAGATAGAATAGCGACCCAGATTATTAGAGGAATGGGGGGGCTGCAATACCAAGACAGGTTATTAAACTTGGGGTTATTTAGTTTGGAAAAACAAAGGCTTAGGGGGGATCTAATCACAATGTATAAACATATGAGGGGACAGTACAGAGACCTTTCCAAAGATCTCTTTACACCTAGGCCTGCGACTGGAACACGGGGGCATCCGCTACGTCTTAAGGAAAGAAGGTTTAATCATAATCACAGACGAGGATTCTTTACTGTACGAGCAGTGAGACTATGGAACTCTCTGCCGCATGATGTTGTAATGAGTGATTCACTACTAACATTTAAGAAGAGCCTGGATGCCTTTCTTGAAAAATATAATATTACCAGTTATGTATATTAGATTTTATGACAGGGTATTGATCCAGGGAACTAGTCTGATTGACGGATGTGGAGTCAGGAAGGAAATTTTTTCCCCATTGGAGCTGTTTGACACATTGGGGTTTTTTTGCCTTCCTCTGGATCAACATGTTAGGCTACGGGTTGAACTAGATGGACTTAGAGTCTCCCTTCAACCTTAAAAACTATGAAACTATGAAACATTTTATGAGGGACCACAGGTTCTCTATGGGGTTCAGATCAGGTGAACAAGGGGGCCATGTCATTATTTTGTCATCTTTTAGACCTTTACTGGCCAGCCACGCTGTGGAGTAGTTGGATGCATGAGATGGGGCATTGTCATGCATGAAAATCATGTTTTTCTTGAACGATACCGACTTCTTCCTGTACCACTGCTTGAAGAAGTTGTCTTCCAGAAACTGGCAGTAGGTCTGGGAGCTGAGCTTCACTCCATCCTCAACCCGAAAAGGTACCCACCTCCACCTTGCTGGCGTCTGAGTCGGAGTGGAGCTCTCTGCCCTTTACTGATCCAGCCTCTGGCGCATCCATCTGCCCATCAAGAGTCACTCTCATTTCATTAGTCCATAAAACCTTTGAAGAATCAGTCTTCAGATGTTTCTTGGCCCAGTCTTGAGGTTTTATCTTCTGTTTCTTGTTCAGAGGTGGTGGTTTTCAGCCTTCCTTACCTTGGCCTGTCCCTGAGTATGGCATACCTTGTGCTTTTTGATACTCCAGTAACGTTGCAGCTCTGAAATATGGCCAAACTGGTGGCAAATGGCATCTTGGCAGCTTCATGCCTGATTTTCCTCAATTCATGGGCAGTTATTTTGTGCGTTTTTTTGCCCAGCACGCTTCTTGCGACCCTGTTGGCTATTTGCCATGAAACGCTTGATTGTTCGTTGATCGCGCTTCAAAAGTTTGGCAATTTCAAGTCTGCTGCATCCCTCTGCAAGACATCTCATAATTTTGGACTTTTCAGAGCCCGTCCAATCTCTCTTCTGACCCATTTTGCCAAATGAAAGGAAGTTGCCTAATAATTAAGCCCCCCTTATATAGGGTGTTGTGTCATTACACCGCACCCCTCCTCATTACAGAGAGGCACATCACCTGATTTACTTAATTGGTAGTTGGCTCTCAGCCTATACAGCTTGGAGTAGGACGACATGTATAACAAGTATCATGTGATCAAAACACTCATTTGCCTAATAATTCTGCACACGGTGTATACCTTTTGCACTTGTATAGAGAAATCAAGGACCCAATCGTCCTAAAGACAAAAGATTTTTTTGTGGTTCTCTTATTTTCCACAGCTACTGTATATGGCATAACATCAATATCTGAGTAAATAGACAAAATATATGGTATTATTATCCATATATAACGAATTGAAGTATAATCAATTTTAAATACAGTGCCTACAAGTAGTCTTCAACCCCCTGCAGATTTAGCAGGCTTGATAAGATGCAAATAAGTTAGAGCCTGCAAACTTCAAACAAGAGCAGGATTTATTAACAGATGCATAAATCTTACAAACCAACAAGTTTTGTTGCTCAGTTAAATTTTAATAAATTTTCAATATAAAAGTGTGGGTCAATTATTATTCAACCCCTAGGTTTAATATTTTGTGGAATAACCCTTGTTTGCAATTACAGCTAATAATCGTCTTTTATAATAATAATTAATAATAATAATAATTTTATTCATTTATATAGCGCTATTAATTCCACAGCGCTTTACATACATCAGGAACACTGTCCCCATTGGGGCTCACAATCTAAAGTCCCTATCTGTATGTCTTTGGAGTGTGGGAGGAAACCGGAGTACCCGGAGGAAACCCACGCAAACACGGGGAGAACATACAAACTCCTTGCAGATAGTGTCCTTGGTGGGATTTGAACCCAGGACCCCAGCGCTGCAAGACTGCAGTGCTAACCACTGAGCCACCGTGCCGCCCGGTATAAGACCTGATCAGGCCGGCACAGGTCTCTGGAGTTATCTTGGCCCACTCCTCCATGCAGATCTTCTCCAAGTTATCTAGGTTCTTTAGGTATTCATGTGGACTTTAACCCCTTCAGCCCCGGGGCACTTTCCGTTTTTGCGTTTTTGTTTTTTGCTCCCCTTCTTCCGAGAGCCGTAACTTTTTTATTTTTCCGTCAATCTTGCCATATGAGGGCTTGTTTTTTGCGGGACAAGTTGTACTTTTAAATGAAATCATAAGTTTTACCATATGGTGTACTGGAAAGCAGCAAAAAAATTCCAAGTGTGGAAAAATTGCAAAAAAAGTGTGATGGCACAATAGTTTTTGGGATGTTTTATTCACGGTGTTCACTATATGGTAAAACTGATGTGTGGGTATGATACCTGAGGTCGGTGCGAGTTTGTAGACACCAAACATGTATAGGTTTACTTGTATCTAAGGGGTTAAAAAAAATTCACAAGTTTGTCCAATAAAAGTGGCGCACGTTTTGCGCCATTTTCCGAAACACGTAGCGTTCTTATTTTTTGGGATCTATGGCTCAGTGACGGCTTATTTTTTGCGTCTCGAGCTGATGTTTCTAATGGTAGCATTTTTGCGCAGATGCTACATTTTGATCGCCTGTTATTGCATTTTGCGTAAAACTTGCGGCGACCAAAAAACGTAATTTTGGCGTTTGGAATTTTTTTGCCACTACGCCGTTTACCAATCAGATTAATTGATTTTATATTTTGATAGATCGGGCATTTCTGAACGCGGCGATACCAAATATGTGTATATTTATTTATTTTTTAACCCTTTAATTTTCAATGGGGGGAAAGGGGGGTGATTTGAACTTTTAGGTTTTTTGTTTTTTTTTTTAATTTTTTAAAACTTTTTTTTTACTTTTTTTATTTTATTTTACTAGTCCCCCTAGGGGGCTATAGCAATCAGCAATCCGATCTCTGATCGCTATCTGCTGATCACAGCTATACCGCTGTAATCAGCAGATTCAGTCACTTTCTTTCTTCCTCTGCTCCGTGCCGAGGAAGAATGAAAGTGAAACTTCGTAGCACCAGGCGTCATCACATGACCCTGTGCTACGATGGCAACCACCGAACGTCACGTGATCACTCACGTGACGTCCGGAGGGGGCGGCGGTAAGTAAAAAAGATGGCCGCGCGCATGTAGATCTCGCTGCCAGACTTTGGCAGCGAGATCTAAGGGGTTAATGTTCCGGGTGGAATGCGATTCCACTCGGAACATGTAGGCACACATGTCAGCTGTTGAAAACAGCTGATATGTGTGCCGATCCACGCCGCCTGACCGCGGCAGGGGGCGGGGCTTACCGGGACACGATCCATGACGGAAAGATCCGTCCATGGTCGTGAAGGGGTTAATCTTGAGCTCCTTCCACAAGTTTTCAATTGGGTTAAGGTCAGGAGACTGACTAGGCCACTGCAACACCTTGATTTTTTTCCCTCTTGAACCAGGCCTTGGTTTTCTTGGCTGTGTGCTTTGGGTCGTTGTCTTGTTGGAAGATGAAATGACGACCCATCTTAAGATCCTTGATGGAGGAGCGGAGGTTCTTGGCCAAAATCTCCAGGTAGGCCGTGCTATCCATCTTCCCATGGATGCGGACCAGATGGCCAGGCCCCTTGGCTGAGAAACAGCCCCACAGCATGATGCTGCCACCACCATGCTTGACTGTAGGGATGGTATTCTTGGGGTCGTATGCAGTGCCATCCAGTCTCCAAACGTCACGTGTGTGGTTGGCACCAAAGATCTCGATCTTGGTCTCATCAGACCAGAGAACCTTGAACCAGTCTGTCTCAGAGTCCTCCAAGTGATCATGAGCAAACTGTAGACGAGCCTTGACATGACGCTTTGAAAGTAAAGGTACCTTACGGGCTCATCTGGAACGGAGACCATTGCGGTGGAGTACGTTACTTATGGTATTGACTGAAACCAATGTCCCCACTGCCATGAGATCTTCCCGGAGCTCCTTCCTTGTTGTCCTTGGGTTAGCCTTGACTCTTCGGACAAGACTGGCCTCGGCACGGGTAGAAACTTTCAAAGGCTGTCCAGACCGTGGAAGGCTAACAGTAGTTCCATAAGCCTTCCACTTCCGGATGATGCTCCCAACAGTGGAGACAGGTAGGCCCAACTCCTTGGAAAGGGTTTTGTACCCCTTGCCAGCCTTGTGACCCTCCACGATCTTGTCTCTGATGGCCTTGGAATGCTCCTTTGTCTTTCCCATGTTGACCAAGTATGAGTGCTGTTCACAAGTTTGGGGAGGGTCTTAATTAGTCAGAAAAGGCTGGAAAAAGAGATAATTAATCCAAACATGTGAAGCTCATTGTTCTTTGTGCCTGAAATACTTCTTAATACTTTAGGGGAACCAAACAGAATTCTGGTGGATTGAGGGGTTGAATAAGAAATGACCCTCTGAATAAACTTTTCACAATTTAAAAAAAATAAAAATAAAAAAAGAAATAACATTCTTTTTTGCTGCATTTCACACTTCCAGGCTGATCTACAGTCCAAATGTCACAATGCCAAGTTATTCCGAATGTGTAAACCTGCTAAATCTGCAGGGGGTTGAATACTACTTGTAGGCACTGTACATCCATAGAACCTATTCCATGGGTGAAGACTGTGTGACCAGTCGCAGAAAATGAATCTGCTGTGTGGACGCAGATTTCTCCCCAGGCTCCACAAAGTGACCTTCAGAGAAACCAATGTTAATTCAAAAGGAAATTGGGGGGTGCATAAAAGTGAACTGAATGACGTGAGTAGCAAATAGTGACTGAGTAACAATGGGGATATTTCTGACGTGCTGCGCATGCGCAGGGTATGAGATTAGTAGCAGCGATTTCTAGATCTCTGGCTTGATAATGCACCTAGGGATCATAGTGTTTGTGATTAAAAAATAATTAGTCATAGAAATAGATTGGATATAGTATAATATTCCAGAGAAAGGGGAATTGCCTATGTACATGTCTTACAACTTCAGTACATAGACTTATATTATCAATTTTCTCTTTTTTCTCCTTTCAGGCGCCCCTTGTCACCTGAATCAGGCCTTTTTCTGTACGCACGTTAGCCTGTCACTATCACTGAGGCACCTTATCATCCGGCACATCTCCTGTCTTACATTGGCACAAGAAACAAAGAGATTACTACTGCGCATGCGCATCCGGAGCACTGTCTGTGAGCAGATACGATGTGAGTGTGATACCACTCTGATCCCTGGAGGCTACAGCACCTAAGGAGGCTATTATGCCATATTGTAAAATCTCCTGATGAACTCTGTCCATTAATGGGATGGAGAGAAACGCGTCAAGATCCTGAGATCCTGTTGATTTGAATCTATTGAATGTCTCAAGGCACCTTACAGTGAGAAATAACAGATAAGTGCTAATCTATTTCTAAATCCTATTGCTCATGTACCGCCCTGCGCTCAGCTGCAGCCGAGCCGCTCGGATCCGGGCTCGTTTGTTGGTGGCTCGAGCGCCTCCGGACCCAGGGTCACTTTGCTCTGAAGGGGGCTGGCGCTTTGAAGGGGGGTTTAGGTTTACAGCCGGAGCCGTGGTTTTGGTTAAGTTCGTGACGCCACCCACGGGTTGCGGTGAAGGTGGACACCACCGCTGCTGTTGTATGGGGCACCCGGGGAACATGTTGCACAGCAAGGTGTTAACCCCTCCGTGGGTAGGGGTGATGGCCCCGGGGCCCGATGGCGAAAAACGTGCTTGAGGATTGAGGGACAGTTTAGTGGAATTTTACACAAATTGTTATTGAATTTTTGAGACACAAAACTCCTATTTTGTGTGATTTAATTCTGTACTTACCTATTGGTACATTTATATTGGAACTAATTAACTGGATGCTTTGAGACATTAAGTGATTTGGTTGCCTTTATTATAGGCTTTCTATGAGGCCCTCTAACCACAATTGAAGAGGGAAAGTAAGGGTAAGGAAAAGGGAGAGCCGCCGAAGAATAGGGGCATCGGTTAAGTAAGGATGTACTCCATTGGCAGGCAGGATTACACCCCAATAGTGTAGGAATAAGGAAAGGTTAATAAACTATTTTCCCCTTCTTTCTGTGCTAATTTTTTAAGGTATTTGATGAATAAGCTTATATATTCTCTACCTCTTCAGTGTCTCACTGAACTTGACTAAGAAACTAATGACATTTTTGGCAATCTTCACTGAGCTTAGAGTGTTACAGAGTATCGCCAGCAGGTTGTACAGAGAGACAGAGAGACTGGAAGAGTCACAGAAAGGCAGAAAAATGGCCACTGAGCTTAGAGCGTCACAGAGTGTCACCAGCAGGTTATACAGAGACACAGAGAGACTGGAAGAGTCACAGAAAGGTAGAGAAGTGGCCACTGAACTTAGAGCGTCACAGAGTGTCACCAGCAGGTTGTACAGAGATACAGAGAGACTGGAAGAGTCACAGAAAGGTAGAGAAGTGGCCACTGAACTTAGAGCGTCACAGAGTGTCACCAGCAGGTTATACAGAGACACAGAGAGACTGGAAGAGTCACAGAAAGGTAGAGAAGTGGCCACTGAGCTTAGAGCGTCACAGAGTGTCACCAATAGGTTGTACAGAGATACAGAGAGACTGGAAGATTCACAGAAAGACAGAAAAATGGCCACTGAGCTTAGAGCATCACAGAGTGTCACCAGCAGGTTCTACAGAGATACAGAGAGACTGGAAGAGTCACAGAAAGGCAGAGAAGTGGCCACTGAACTTAGAGCGTCACAGAGTGTCACCAGCAGGTTCTACAGAGATACAGAGAGACTGGAAGAGTCACAGAAAGGCAGAGAAGTGGCCACTGAGCTTAGAGCGTCACAGAATGTCACAAACAGGTTGTACAGAGATACAGAGAGACTGGAAGAGTCACAGAAAGGTAGAGAAGTGGCCACTGAACTTAGAGCGTCACAGAGTGTCACCAGCAGGTTATACAGAGACACAGAGAGACTGGAAGAGTCACAGAAAGGTAGAGAAGTGGCCACTGAGCTTAGAGCGTCACAGAGTGTCACCAGCAGACTGTATAGAGATACAGAGAGACTGGAAGAGTCACAGAAAGGTAGAGAAGTGGCCACTGAGCTTAGAGCGTCACAGAGTGTCACCAATAGGTTGTACAGAGATACAGAGAGACTGGAAGATTCACAGAAAAACAGAAAAATGGCCACTGAGCTTAGAGCATCACAGAGTGTCACCAGCAGGTTCTACAGAGATACAGAGAGACTGGAAGAGTCACAGAAAGGCAGAGAAGTGGCCACTGAACTTAGAGCGTCACAGAGTGTCACCAGCAGGTTCTACAGAGATACAGAGAGACTGGAAGAGTCACAGAAAGGCAGAGAAGTGGCCACTGAGCTTAGAGCGTCACAGAATGTCACAAGCAGGTTGTACAGAGATACAGAGAGACTGGAAGAGTCACAGAAAGGCAGAGAAGTGGCCACTGAGCTTAGAGCGTCACAGAGTGTCACCAGCAGGTTATACAGAGATACAGAGAGACTGGAAGAGTCACAGAAAGGCAGAGAAGTGAAAATTCTTTGACCACGTCCCAAACTTATGACTACTTCATTGTGAGTCATGCCCTTTTGACATGAATGATAAATGGCACACAACTCCACAGGGAAGTGAGAGACATCAAGGAAAGGTCTATGCATCAGCCACTGCTGTCACTAGAGGTGCCTTTGGTAGTGGTGGTGTTAAAGTGTGGGCCGGTGTGTCTGGTCAGTACTGAACGACCCTACACTGTGTGAATAAGTGCAGTGACAGCCCCGACTACTGGAATATCATCATTAATCCAGTCATTGTGCCTCTGCATGAACAACACCGACCTAATGTCATCTTCATGGAGGACAATGCTCCAGCTCATCGAGGTCACATCATAATAGAGCTTCTGGAGACTGGGGGACTTTAAATAGAGCGGCCGCACTTTCTCCAGACCTGAATCCCATAGACACCTATGGTATTAGCTGAGTCGCTGTTTAGAGGCCGTTACTCTGTTCCCCAGAACCTCAATGATCTGAGAAGAGTAGGACGCCGGCCTCCGCAGACAGTAACTCCACTGGTGACCAGCAGGAGGCGCAGCTGTCAACTGGAATTGATGATCAAGGCCACAGGACAAGTTATTGAGACACTGACATTTTTTGGGGGGGTGTTCCCAGCACTGGTGTTGGAGTTTACTGTAATAAATAATTTGAGATAAGGAGATCACCATTACATGTTTCTGCATTAATGCCGACTGTCCTGATAAAATCTCACTGCAGAGGGAACTTTGTAGGTTTTTCCTAAATTTTACCTGGAAGCCAAATACCCTGAACTTTTTGTGAGTAGTGTATATGTGACGCCCTGGACTAGACAGGTAGTCACAGACACAACACCTCACCCCCCCCCCACAGACAGGTCCATCAGTCAAACTAAAATCCTTGTTGCCCCCTTCAGGGGCTGATGTCCACACCAGGAGGGGTGGAGCCAGGCAGTTGGCCCCACCCACCGAGGAGTTCACAGTCCTGAAGGTGGGGAAAAAGCAGTGAGTTGGAGTTGAGTTTAGGGAAGTGAAGGAAGTGGAGTGAAGGGGAGAAGCTGCTGGTGTCTGGGACGGAGCCCAGGCACAGTGAGCAAGGTCGGCAGACGGTGGTGGCCGTCTGCAGGAGTGGGAGCAGATCTGTGGAACCGAAGGACTGGAGACGGGCGGTGGGCCTGCCGGTACCGTACCGGGGAACAGATCCTGTAACCAGCACACAGGCAGGGCCATCGGACCCTGACCAGGCTAGGAGCCGCCGGCAAAGGTCAAATCCGAGTGTGACCGGAACCCTCAGGGTTCCCTAACTACCAAGTCCCGTCAGAAGGCAACCGCCCAACCCGTCAGGATAAAGAGCTACCGCCAAGGGCTAGAGATCCAAAGGGCCAGCGCCTGCAGGCAACGAGAGCTCCCTAGGGCTTTAAACCAGGGAGTGGACTACCGTTGGAAAACCATCATAGTCAAAACAGTTTCAGGGTGCAGGGAAAGACAGCCGCCATCACCTGTCCGGGGAGAACACAAACGCAGCAGCCAGCTGCGGGACCCGTACATCCAGCCGTTTGGTTTACCGATGACTTTTGTGCTTTTGTATCTGAGTGAGTACAACAGTGCCATCCGGCACCGCGCCGCGCTGTCCCTGCGACCCTGCACCGCAGCTACCCTGCCTCCCCGTATCATCACCGGGCCCCGGGATCACCAACCCCTACCCACAGAGGGGGAATCTACATCTCAGCTGCTCCCTGCCATCACTCCCGGGATCCCCGTCACTAAGCAGCGGTGGTGCCCACTATCACCACGACCCGTGGGTGGCGTCACAAATCCCAAAATACCAGAAACCACCCCCTTTTCACTCACGGGCGAGGAGCGCTGCTCGAGTCCCCGGATCCGGCCCACCACTCGAGCCACCGAGCAGCACCCAGCAGAGGCGCCGGACCCGAGCGTTAGCGAGCGCGCCCCTCCGCCTGCGACAAAACTTGGTGACCACGAACCAATCTACTTACCAGTAGAAGTGCGCCTTGCAGTCCCCGCCGGCGGCGTCCGGCCGAAAAATTTGAAGTTCCGCCATCTTGGGCGCGAAGATTTTCCCGCTCGAGCATCTTCCCCGAGCAGGGAAGGCGCGAAAGTAAAGCCCCGCCCCCTGAAGGAGGAAGTGCTAGAAAGAACCAAGGGGGGGCGGGTGAATGCCTGCCTAATGTAGCCGAGGGCATAAAAAGCGGGAACGCCAGGACTCTGCAGCATATCCGGTTCCTGGAAGCTTGCGAGCAACATGTCTGTCCCGTCTGGTGATGCCGAGATCCCAGAGCCCACACCAGGAATGGCGGCGTGGGTTGAAGCCTGGACCGCACAAATGTGCTTCTGCTTGCAAACTCAGGTCCGGTTCTTGATGGAGCGCTGGGTGGCCGAAATGGAGGAACTGGCAGCGGCCGTGCGGAGACGCGAGGTGGAGGCTGTGTTGGAGGAGCGGGTAAGCGACCCACGCCCCTGTGTCCGAAAAGGACTGGTCACTGCGGCTGAGGGGCCCGGTCTGCGTCCGCTCACCCTCCTGCCTCCCCCGCCATCCGTACCGGTTGCTGTTGCCCCTCCACTCGGTCCGCTACCACCAACATCGGTAGTGGAAGCCAACCCATCCGCCCTCGAGGACTGGCCTGTAGGCGTTACTCGGAGACGGCCCGCACCGATTCCACTGCCATGGAAGGTCCCTGTGGAGGTGCCCGCCCGTGAAGCGAAGCCGTCAGCCCCGGAAGTGGCCGCATCCACGGATGACCCGGCTCCGGCAGTCCACCCGGCCATGAAAGAACCGGAAGCTGCGGGTCCGAAGCCCAGCTGGTAAGGCCATCTGTCTCAGAACCACCTGCCTCGGCTGAGGCTGTGCCGGGTCGTCGCTGCAGGGCAGCACCCCGGGTCACGTCACCGCTGGACCCCCCAAAGAGTGCGCTGGTTGTAGCTGGCGTGGGGGCAATCCAGCGGGGCCCAACCCGAGCGCAGGGGTACGCCAACGCCCCGTACTGGGACAAGCCGCCGAACCCGTTGGGCCAGGAGATAGCCGCCAGGGAGCGAGAGAAAGCCGACGTGGTGGCCCGTACCATACGGGAGAAGGACAATTTACGGCATGCCACTTTCCGGGTGCTGGGCCCAATCTACGAGGGCCAGGTCAGGCGATTCGACCCCAGGCGGGGGTACGGGTTCATCTATGAGCCGGGCCTGGAGGCCGAGATATTTGTGGCCCGCCGGGATGTGAACGGCCACCTGCCAACGAGCTATCCCGGACGTGATCTGCTGCCAGGCGACCTGGTGACTTACACCCGACATTGCGGGTAGAGGGGCTGGTACGCCCTTGATGTGAAGCAGAGGGAAGGCTGCGGTGGGCAGATGCGGCCCCAGCCCCCTCCCCCACCGTGCTGTCCGGAAGTGGAAGTGGAGGAGGTCCTTGATGAGTGCGACCTCAAGTAAAGGCAGCGGCCCTCCGTTGTACTTCAGTTGTCCCCCGTTGGGACCCTCAGCACCGTTGTGTTAAGTTGAATGATTAACAGAGTACTTCACCTGATTGCCGTCCGTTGGTTGAAGAAAAGCCGTCCCCGTTGGGACTGGAGTAGTCCCTGTCTAATCAAACCGTTAGCCCCTTTACCGCATGAGGAACTACTCATGAACATGGCCGAGAACTTGCAGGCCACCCACGAACTTGTGGGCTTGTAAATAGTGTGGTGGACTGTTTTCCGTTGCCGCCTCCGGAGAGGCAGGTTGGAGGAAGGACCCGCAGCAGAGCAGGCTGGGGTCCGGTCACCACCAGGACCGGTGACCATCCTCCGGGGGTCAGGGGTCCCCCTGGACGTGGGGTCCCCTGAGATGAAGCCGGGTGCGAGACACCGTGCCTGTTCCCGCTCGGGTGACCTGGACCTGGACTGGGGTAAAGGGGTGCTGCCCGTTTCTTAGGGGCAGCATCAAGGTGTAGGTTGCTTGGTTGCTTAGGTGGGAGAGCGGAAGACCGTGAACCGTCCGTTAATAATAAAAGTGTTTTTATAGTTTCCGTTTAGTAACGTTTAAGCCACTTGCCTCCCATCAGGGAAGATAAATAATGCTTATGTTTAAATGTTTACCTGTTAATTTATATCTTTTCAGAAAATAAAACCGGTGATGGACGGGCAGCCCGCGGACGGTCTGTATTTCACCAAGGGGGAATGTGATGCCCTGGACTAGCCAGGTAGTCACAGACACAACACCTCACACACCCCCAGACAGGTCCATCAGTCAAACTAAAATCCTTGTTGCCCCATTCAGGGGCTGATGTCCACACCAGGTGGGGTGGAGCCAGGCGGTTGGCCCCACCCACCGAGGAGTTCACAGTCCTGAAGGTGGGGAAAAAGCAGTGAGTTGGAGTTGAGTTTAGGGAAGTGAAGGAAGTGGAGTGAAGGGGAGAAGCTGCTGGTGTCTGGGACGGAGCCCAGGCACAGTGAGCAAGGTCGGCAGACGGTGGTGGCCGTCTGCAGGAGTGGGAGCAGATCCGTGGAACCGAAGGACTGGAGACGGGTGGTGGGCCCGCCGGTACCGTACCGGGGAACAGATCCTGTAACCAGCACACAGGCAGGGCCATCGGACCTCGACCAGGCTAGGAGCCGCCGGCAAAGGTCAAATCCGAGTGTGACCGGAACCCTCAGGGTTCCCTAACTACCAAGTCCCGTCAGAAGGCAACCGCCCAACCCGTCAGGATAAAGAGCCACCACCAAGGGCTAGAGATCCAAAGGGCCAGCGCCTGCGGGCAACGAGAGCTCCCTAGGGCTTTACACCAGGGAGTGGACTACCGTTGGAAAACCATCATAGTCAAAACAGTTTCAGGGTGCAGGGAAAGACAGCCACCACCACCTGTCCGGGGAGAACACAGACGCAGCAGTCAGCTGCGGGACCCGTCCATCCAGCCGTTTGGTTTACCGATGACTTTTGTGCTTTTGTATCTGAGTGAGTACAACAGTGCCATCCGGCACCGCGCTGCGCTGTCCCTGCGACCCTGCTCCCCAGCTACCCTGCCTCCCCATATCATCACCGGGCCCCGGGATCACCAACCCCCTACCCACGGAGGGGGAATCTACATCTCAGCTGCTCCCTGCCATCACTCCCGGGATCCCCGTCACTAAGCAGCGGTGGTGCCCACTATCACCACGACCCGTGGGTGCTGTCACGAACTAACAAATCCCAAAATACCAGAAACCACCCCCTTTTCACTCACGGGGGAGGAGCGCTGCTCGAGTCCCCGGATCCGGCCCACCGCTCGAGCCACCGGGCAGCACCCAGCAGAGGCGCCGGACCTGAGCGTTAGTGAGCGCACCCCGCCGCCCGCGACATATATATAAGATTATCTCCACACAAGAGCATTTTATATAATGTCCAATTGCAGAAATCATTATTATTCCAAGATCTATTGATTGCAATGAACTTTAAAATTTACTTTGTTTATAGCACATGCAATAGAACAAAGTCCTGCACCACTCAATCCACCTGAGTTACCTTGTGCAGTTGACCCACGTGTCTGGAAGTCAGCTCCAGGCTCAGAGAAAGTCCGTTCTAAGGCGGGCTTTGCACACTACGATATCGCAGGTGCGATGTCGGTGGGGTCAAATTGAAAGTGACGTACTTCCGGCATCGCAGGCGACATCGTAGTGTGTAAAGGCTTGATGATACGATTAACGAGCGCAAAATCGTCGTAATCGTATCATCGGTGCAGCGTCGGCGTAATCCATAATTATGCTGATGCGACAGTCCGATGTTGTTCCTCGTTCCTGCGGCAGCACACATCGCTGTGTGTGAAGCTGCAGGAGCGAGGAACATCTCCTACCGGCGTCACCGCGGCTTCTGTAGGATATGCGGAAGGAAGGAGCTGGGCAGGATGTTTACATCCTGCTCATCTCCGCCCCTCCGCTGCTATTGGCCGCCTGCTGTGTGACGTCGCTGTGACGCCGCACGACCCGCCCCCTTAGGAAGGAGGCGGGTCGCCGGCCAGAGCGACGGTCGCAGGGCAGGTGAGTGCGTGTGAAGCTGGCATAGCGATAGTTTTCGCTACCCCAGCTATCACACGATATCATACCTGCGACGGGGGCGGGCACTATCGCGTGCGACATCGCAGCATCGGCCTGCGATGTCGCAACATGCAAAGCCCGCCTAAGTGTGCTGGTCAGAAGATAAGGAGAAAGTCCAATAATATCCAAAGGAGAAAGAAGTCCAACCGCAAACAGCTTCAGTGCCAGGGGTACTTTATTGAAAAACGAGGTTCTTCATAAAAGCGGCGAGATGGGACCTGGATGCGGGATCCCTCACCTGAGGACAGGTAATGGATCCCGCATCCAGGTCCCATCTCGCCGCTTTTATGAAGAACCTCGTTTTTCAATAAAGTACCCCTGGCACTGAAGCTGTTTGCGGTTGGACTTCTTTCTACTTTGGATATTATTTAACTTTGTTTATAGGAATAGCCCTTTAAGGCTAAAATTGAATATATTTGCTGCTTCCTCTAAATGCACCAACAAGTTGGCAAAGTAACAATGTTTTTAGGTAAAAATGGAAAATCCCTTTCCAAAGAAAAAAAAAAAGAAAGAAAAAGCAAGTCCAGGAAGCTTCATATTTCATGCCCTCCTCCTCCGCCCGTCATATGTTGCATCATAGCTATTCAGTTCATTATTTGCTGCAACTTCTCTGTCTACAGCAGCGACCGTCATGGAGGACAAGGGTCTCTGGATGGTGGGGTCCGGCCTGCGGCCAGAAGACTCAACTGAAAGTCTGCAATCTTTACACAACGGAGAAGAACAGCGAGAAAACTACTGGGCAGATCCAAGCAAGGTGAGTGACAGAGGGTGAAATCCAGACCTGGAGACGGGGTGTAATGTGCGGACACGAGAGTAAAAGGTGGAAATGTATTGTAAGGTGCCATTGAGAAGGAACACGAAGCCTCTGCACGTCCACCATGGCTGATCATTAGGGTGGACGGAGGTTTATTGCTGAGTCACTGTGCTCACCGGCCGCTGTACAGTATAGAGTGTCCTGTATAGAAAGACTGATCTCTGTGGGAGGATCAGAATAATCCTGTAGATATGATCCTTATTAATGGATAACAGAAATAAACTATGTAATGTTACAAAGTGAGAGAACACGGAGGTCCCGTCATCAGGCCAGTACAACAAAGCGTCTAACAAAACCCAAAAAGAGCCGAGGCGGCCGAATAATGACAAAACAAACTGGGCTCAGAGAGTGAATCCTTAATTAGCGGATGTGAGGGGGTATGCGACAGAGCAGTGAGGGACGCCAGGCCAAGGAACAATACAAAGGGCTTTATTGGAACCACAAAGATAAATCACCAAACAAATATAAATCCTTAAAGTCTGCAAGGAGTCCACAACAAAACAATAGATCCGGGGGCGCCTCCCGGTATTCCAACGCCAGGGAAAATAGGGCAATGGTCAGCTGACATCAACCCCATATATTACCCCGATTGCCTTGGTGCGATGAGCCAGGTAAAGCGCCAGAATTGACGCTACTTATGGATACTTCCCTTCTTTGGCGGCTGCGGGCTGCTATTTTTAGACTGGGAAGGGCCAATAACCATGGCCCTTCCCACCCTGATAATACCAGTCCCAAGCTGTCAGTTTTACCGTGGCTGGTTATCAAAAGCAGGAGGAACTGCATTTCATTTTTTTAAAATGATGGGGTCTCCTCTATTTTTGGTAACCAGCTGACCGCTGAGGGTTGCAGCCTTCAGCTGCTGCTTTACCCGCGCTGGTTATCAAACATAGAGCGGAGCCCAAGTCTGCTCTGCGGCCTTCCAGCAAGCTTTATTCACAAACAGGAACCGGATGTACAGTAAAAGGTCCGTATTCAGGATTCAGCACCAGACACAAGGCATTCGGTACAAACCCCAAATTTTACAGTTCGGTTTCACTCATCCCTAGTAATAATAAGTCTATGGTGATACATAATAATAATACAAAACATTTATTTTGTTTCCTCCAGCCGGGCGGAAGAATAAAGTCTTCATCTATGTCTGATCTGGATGACGACTCCCACCTGCCTGACGATGTGCAGGTAATCAAAAAATATTACAGATAAGATCATTTGTTATTCTCATTGTGGACAATCTCCTCTCCGCATGCGGTTTTGCCGCGGTGTTGCCGCAAATTTTCCGCGAGTTGTTTCCTGCGTTTTTTTACCATTATCTATGGCAAAAACCGCAGATACCTGTGGAAAGAAGTGACTTGCACATTCTTTTTGCTGCAGAAAACATGCAGCAAAACCTGTAAGGGAAAAAACGCAGTGTGCGCACAGCATTTTTTTTACCATAGGTTTTGCTGTGGAAGGACTGCAGCGAGGTTATGAACATTTTCTGCAGCAAAAACATGCAGCAAAACCGCGGCAAAAAACGCAGCGTGCGCACAGTTATGCAATATTTTTTTTAGCACAGGCATTGAACTATTATATATTGGACCTTTGCATGTAGTCTTTTATGCAGTATACTATATCCATAATTCTGCCCTCCTTTCTATCTATGCACAAGATTTTTATACATTATATCATATATCAAAAATAATCTATAATTGATGGCAATGTATTATACCATTTCATTCCAATGTTTAGGTTATATGGCCTTGCATATGGACTCCTTGCTTTTTTAATAGTTTTAATATTCATATTGTAATTTCCTAATAAAATTGTGTTTATTAATTGGGTTGTTGGCACTAGTTTTCTCCTTTGGAGTAGTTGTTTGATTGTATTCAAAGGGCTTCCCTACATTAATAGTAAGGTATATGTATAGTGACTATTATATAGACTATACACTATATGCAGAGCTCCTGTGTATAATGTCAATGGTGATCACTGTAATATCTGTATAGTTATACCCTAAATAATATATACAGAGCTCCTGTGTATGTCAATGGTGATCACTGTATTATCTGCATACTTACACTATACGCTATATACAGAGCTCCTGTGTATAATGTCAACGGTGATCACTGCAATACCTGTATACTTACACTATAATATATACAGAATTCCTGTGTATAATGTCAATGGTGATCACTGTATTACCTGTATACTTACACTATATACAGAGCTAAGAAAGCCCAAAATAAGAATAATATGAACATATACCCTTGTGTAACTAAATAAAAGCATAGTGCATATAAATAAACATAGGGTACTTAGTAAACACTATTTTTGATCAAAAAAGCGTAAAGCCATCCCACCGCGACAAGGTGTACCCAAATCGGGACAGTACCTACACTCTAATATTAAAACCTCACCATAGATCAATCTGAATAAGGGCAGAGAGTGGCTGGATCCCGACTATTGGCACACAGCCATGGGATGCAATGGATGAATTGCTCAGCTCATTTGAAAGGGGGCCACAACCTCTTTGTACTGAGTACAAGACACTAGAGAAAAAACAAAAAAAAAATGAGCCGGAGTGTGAGTTGGTATACATGCATGTTGTATTCAGAGTGCCTCCCTACATTAATGGTTAGGTATATGTATAGTGACTATTATATAGACTATACACTACATACAGAGCTCCTGTGTATGTCAATGGTGATCACTGTAATATCTGTATACTTACACTAAATAATATATACAGAACTCCTGTGTACAATGTCAATGGTGATCACTGTATTACCTGTATACTTACACAGGTGCTCTGTATATAGTGTATAGTGTATGTCAATGGTGATCACTGTAATACCTGTATACTTAAGGCCGCTTTACACGCTGCGACATCGCTCAAGCGATCTCGTTAAGGTCATGGAATTTGTGACGCACATCCGGTCGCTTTAGCGATGCCGTTGCATGTGACACCTATGAGCGATTT
The DNA here is from genome assembly GCF_048569485.1 of Anomaloglossus baeobatrachus. Classification (NCBI taxonomy): domain Eukaryota; kingdom Metazoa; phylum Chordata; class Amphibia; order Anura; family Aromobatidae; genus Anomaloglossus; species Anomaloglossus baeobatrachus. The sequence continues at coordinate 693,855,078 of NC_134355.1, read as the reverse complement.
TGCATCGTTGCAAAAACTTGCAAAATCACTCATCGGTGACATGGGGGTCCATTCTCAAATATCGTTGCTGCTGCAGTAACGATGTAGTTCGTTGTTCCTGCGGCAGCACACATCGCTCCGTGTGACACCGCAGGAACGAGGAACCTCTCCTTACCTGCATCCCGCCCGCAATGCGGAAGGAAGAAGGTGGGTGGGATGTTTGTCCCGCTCATCTCCGCCCCTCCGCTTCTATTGGGTGGTGGTTTCGTGACGCTGCTGTGACGTCGCTGTGACGCTGAACGAACCGCACCCTTAGAAAGGAGGCGGTTTGCCGGGCACAGCGACGTCGCAGGGCAGATAAGTAGTGTGACGGGTCGGCGCGCTGTTGTGCGCCACGGGCAGCGATTTGCCCGTGTCGCACAACCGATGGGGGCGGGTACCCACGCTAGCGATATCGGGACCGATATCGCAGTGTGTAAAGCGGCCTTAAGGTGGTCTCTGCTCCTTTCTTCTCACTTCTTTACTGTTTGCAAATATGACTTCAGCAGTGGCCACAGTAAATGCTGCTCTGCACGGCCCCATCCACGAGCAAAAGGGTAACTACACCGTGTGCAGAATTATTAGGCAAGTTGAATTTTAGAGGATTTTTTTATTATTGATCAACAACTATGTTCTCAAATCAACCCAAAAGACTCATAAATACAAAGCTTAATATTTTTGGCAGTTGGAGGGGTTTTTAGATTTGGCTTCTTAGGAGGATCTGTTTGTGCAGGTGACTATTACTGTGCAGAATTATTAGGCAACTTAATAAAAACCAAATCTATTCCCATCTCACTGTTTATTTTCACCAGGTAAACCAATATAACCGCACAAAATGTAGAAATAAACATTTCTGACATGCAAAAACAACACTCAAAGAAATTAGTGACCGATATAGACCCCTTTCTTTCTGATGACACCCAGCAGCCAACCATCCATAGATTTTGTCATTGCTTGATCTGGTTACGATCAACATTCAGCGTCAGCCGTCTTGACTGCTGACGCTGGGGCGGTACACCTCGAAACTTCTGGCGTCACGAACAGGATCCGAGCAGGACCCACTTACCTGGGTGACGTGCGCCTTAGAGCCAAAAACCGTGAGTCAAAATTCCTCTTCCCGCCAATTCCGCCACATTTTCCCTGTGAAAGCGCGCAAAGTTTAAGCCCCGCCCTTCGTCTTGCGTGTGAGGCTGAAACTGGAAGGTCCCAGAGGGCCACAGCGCGCAAAAGCGTGCTGAGTGAAAACCGAGGGGGCGTGCCAGAATGTAACAACAGCGGAAGAGAAGCAGGGATGCCAGGACTCTGCCATAACGTTCCTGGACGACGCAGAGGCAATATGGCGGAGCGGAGCTGGTCACCGGAGCGTGCTGTGACCAGGACCGCGACTTGGCTAGAGGAAGAGACGGAACAACTGTGCAGGAGAATGCGGTCGCAGTTCCTGTTCATACTAAACCACTGGAGGGAAGAGATGAGGAGCCTGGTGATGGCGGTGCGAGCCCGTGAGATGGTAGTCCCACGAGAAGAGAGGGTAAGCGGTTACGCAGTCCCTGTCAATTACCCTAAACCAGCCATTGTGGCTGAGGGATCCGGACCATCTCCGCTCACGGCGAGTATTCCACCATCACCTACCGCATCCTCGGCGGACGCAAAGCTGCCCACAGCAATCCCGGCAGCAGAACCTGCAGTGCTTGTATATGAGTCTCCAGCAACAGAAACCCCGGTCTCGACTATCATCCCAGTCATGACAGCGGTCATATGGACCCCGGCCAGACCAGACCCGGCCGCCTCACCGGGCCCGTACTCAGAAGCGGAGCACCCGGACCCTGCAACCCCAACTGCGGAGCAGTCGGTTTCTCAGTCTACAACTATGGAAGTGGAACCTAAAGATGCACCGGTTCCGCTACCGCGCGGCATCTCGACGGCTGTTGGGGCCGCAAGAGTCCACCTAAAGCCAGAGCCAGTTAGGGAGCTGAGGCCGGACGCTGACACCCCCTACTGGGAACGACACCAGTACCAGTTGCAAGCAGAGCTAGCAACCCGAGACCGGCGACGACGGGAGTTTGCCGCTCGTAACAGAGCAGAAAAGGAGCAAGTGAGCAGAGCTGCTTCCCTTGTTGAGGGGACACGGTGCCGTGGCCTTGTGGATCGGTTTGACCCTGAGCAGGGGTGGGGTTTCATCCGAGAAGCAGGCCTCACAGCTGGGGTGTTTGTATCCCAACGGGACGAGGCACAGCACCTCCCTTGGGGGGCACCCAGAGCGCAACCTTCAATCCGAGGAAATGGTTACCTACACCCGGCACTGCGGGGAGCGGGGCTGTATGCCCTGGAGGTAACCAAGCATGTGATGTTTGAGGAAGGGTTTGTGCCGGCGTCAGTGGCACGTAGTCGCAAGGACGCGTGGCTACGGGACCCGGCAATCTACTATTAAAAATGTTATAATGACAGTGGTTTTACGAAGCCATAGAACTGTTAGGTATCGGTGTTTTCGGTTGTTATTTTCCACAGTTTGATGTTTTTCATTTAGAAATGTTAGCAAATGAATGCTTGAGTAACCAATTGCAAATGAACAAAGAAGTTACCTGATTAACCACTAGATTCTTTACAGAGTGTACACCCGGTATATGGACTCCGTTATGTTTTATATATATATATATATAGTTAGGTCCAGAAGTCTTTGGACAGTGACACAATTTTGGCGAGTTGGGCTCTGCATGCCACCACATTGGATGTGAAATGAAACCTCTACAACAGAATTCAAGTGCAGATTGTAACGTTTAATTTGAAGGTTTGAACAAAAATATCTGATAGAAATTGTAGGAATTGTCACATTTCTTTACAAACACTCCACATTTTAGGAGGTCAAAAGTAATTGGACAAATAAACCAAACCCAAACAAAATATTTTTATTTTCAATATTTTGTTGCGAATCCTTTGGAGGCAATCACTGCCTTAAGTCTGGAACCCATGGACATCCCCAAACGCTGGGTTTCCTCCTTCTTAATGCTTTGCCAGGCCTTTACAGCCACAGCCTTGAGGTCTTGCTTGTTTGTGGGTCTTTCCGTCTTAAGTCTGGATTTGAGCAAGTGAAATGCATGCTCAATTGGGTTAAGATCTGGTGATTGACTTGGCCATTGCAGAATGTTCCACTTTTTTGCACTCATGAACTCCTGGGTAGCTTTGGCTGTATGCTTGGGGTCATTGTCCATCTGTACTATGAAGCGCCGTCCGATCAACTTTGCGGCATTTGGCTGAATCTGGGCTGAAAGTATATCCCGGTACACTTCAGAATTCATCCGGCTACTCTTGTCTGCTGTTATGTCATCAATAAACACAAGTGACCCAGTGCCATTGAAAGCCATGCATGCCCATGCCATCACGTTGCCTCCACCATGTTTTACAGAGGATGTGGTGTGCCTTGGATCATGTGCCGTTCCCTTTCTTCTCCAAACTTTTTTCTTCCCATCATTCTGGTACAGGTTGATCTTTGTCTCATCTGTCCATAGAATACTTTTCCAGAACTGAGCTGGCTTCATGAGGTGTTTTTCAGCAAATGTAACTCTGGCCTGTCTATTTTTGAAATTGATGAATGGTTTGCATCTAGATGTGAACCCTTTGTATTTACTTTCATGGAGTCTTCTCTTTACTGTTGACTTAGAGACAGATACTCCTACTTCACTGAGAGTGTTCTGGACGTCAGTTGATGTTGTGAACGGGTTCTTCTTCACCAAAGAAAGTATGCGGCGATCATCCACCACTGTTGTCATCCGTGGACGCCCAGGCCTTTTTGAGTTCCCAAGCTCACCAGTCAATTCCTTTTTTCTCAGAATGTACCCGACTGTTGATTTTGCTACTCCAAGCATGTCTGCTATCTCTCTGATGGATTTTTTCTTTTTTTTCAGCCTCAGGATGTTCTGCTTCACCTCAATTGAGAGTTCCTTAGACCGCATGTTGTCTGGTCACAGCAACAGCTTCCAAATGCAAAACCACTCACCTGTAATCAACCCCAGACCTTTTAACTACTTAATTGATTACAGGTTAACGAGGGAGACGCCTTCAGAGTTAATTGCAGCCCTTAGAGTCCCTTGTCCAATTACTTTTGGTCCCTTGAAAAAGAGGAGGCTATGCATTACAGAGCTATGATTCCTAAACCCTTTCTCCGATTTGGATGTGAAAACGCTCATATTGCAGCTGGGAGTGTGCACTTTCAGCCCATATTATATATATATAATTGTATTTCTGAACCTGTTTTTGTAAACAGCTAAAATAACAAAACTTGTGTCACTGTCCAAATATTTCTGGACCTAACTGTATATATTGTGAGGTAGCAGCGTTGTTTGGGCAAAAACGTGAGGCAGTGAGGCAGCAGCGTGTTCACACCAACAGTCTATTGTTGCAGCATAAATAGATCCAATTTCCCACAGTCAAAGTCTCTTCCGGATCACCGCCGGTGCATATAGACAAATTCATTGCATCAAAAAGTCTTGTTACCTTAGGACCCCGTTAACCGCAGGGATCTGTGTAAGGTTCTCCTAGGCTCACACTCTTGGCCTGTGTTCACTCCACACAGAGCCAGCCCAGCTCACACAGCATGTGTTAGCTTCACCAAGCCTGGCTCTCAACTGAGACACACCCTGCTGTGCTCTGCATGATTTTAAACGAAAATGCCGGACATGAGGATTGCTACAAAACCTGGACTGGGAGGAGGGATCTGTCTCCCTGTTACCCTTTGTGCTATACTCCCAGTAATAGCTATAGCAAACTCAGAGGGTTTCCAGACACATTCTGGGGGACACATAGCGGTCTTCAAATATTACCCCTGTCACTGCCTCACAATATATATATGTAAGTAAATATTGACCATGGTCACAGGACTGGCGTGACCAACACGAACTTGTGTATTGTATATAGCTGCACCTCCTGTGCCAACCAGAGTCGTCTAAGACCACACCCGGGACCTTAACCTGGTCACGGACCCGCAGATAGGTTTACAGGGGTCAGGCTTGTTTGGGTGGCGAGTTATTGGGATCCGGGACATTGGGACTGGACTGTTGCAGGAAGGGGCTGCAACGGAGCAGGTTGAGCCTCCGTTACCACTAAAACCGGGAGCATCCCATCATTGGGCGATGAACTCTTCAACATGTTTAGTAACGTTTAAGAAAGGTGCCTCCCCTGCGAGGGATGAAAATTGCAACTAAAAATGTTAACCTTGTTTTCTATCTTTTCTACAGTTAAAAAAAAAAAATAAAATAATAAACCTCTGGTGTCCTGTAGCTTGGGGACAAGCTACGTTTAACCAAGGGGGAATGTGATGCCCTGGCCTATCAAGTTGTCACAGGATATTGTGCAATCTGTCCTTCTGCACGGTATCTAATCCTCCTTGGTTACGGGTCCCTGGCCTTTGGTATTGGTAAGAACAAGCTAATGGAAATCCTAGAAACACTCTGCACCACACCCACCAGACACCAATGGGTAGCCTGAAGGGAATAGGGCTGCCTACTTGGGGGGTTGGTTAGGGAGGGTCAGGAGTGTCAGGAGCAGTCAGTTGTGTGGTGACTCTCGTGAGGAGAAGTCACAAGTCAGTTGGAGGAGGTCAGGAGCTGGGCTCCTTGTTAATACTAGGTGGAAGACGTTGGTCTGGGCCTGGTAGGAGCTGGAACCCTGGTCGCAGGGGATTGTGTCAATCAATTGTGGCAAGGAGGGCAGCCGGTGGCCTTGTGCCATCTCCAGGCAGGGGCCAGGGCATGACGGGGTACGTGGACCCTAGGCCGGGAAGTAGCTTCAAGCGTCATAGTAATTCACCCAACGAGGACAAAGTCTTCAAGATTCGTTCTCCACCTGCTCTAAAATTGAGGTACTAGCGCAACGAGGGGGATAGGACTTTCCCAATACACAGTCCACAAAATCCCAAGCGTGAACCCTGAGAGCAAGCTCACTCCGTTCGCCATACAGGTGAGCGGGACCCGACTAGTTCCACACTACAGGGGCCAACCAGTAAAGAAGGTGCCAAGGGAAAGGTCACAGGCTAACAAGCAACACCATTGGGCACGGGATCCAGGCGTGCTCCCTCCCTGCTGCAGCGGTGCTAAGAATTTCGGTTTACAAGTTGTCGGTGTCAGCGTTATTGGACTGAGTGAGTACGCAGTGACCCTTTCCTCCCCAACGGCATCCCCTTATTACCATCACCGAGCCCCGGGGCATTTCCCCCCTACCCACGGAGGGGTTAAACACCTGGCTGTCATCCCATCGCCACAGGGCGCTCCCATCAGCAGCGGTGGTACTCCACTTTACCACACACCGTGGGTGGCATCACGAATTCTAAACACAAAAGCCCCTGTAAATACCCCCCTTTTATTTCGAGTGGCCGCGCAACCCCTCCTGGGTCCGGAGACCCCTTGAGCCACTGCGGATCCGGATCCGAGCAGTCTTGGCTGCTGACGCTGGGGCACTACAAAAGCACCAGTTGTTAATGATAGTTTGAAGAGATGGCTTACGGTTGGGATGAAGACTGTGCTGAGAATGGACATTAGGTGGGACGGGAGCTGGTGAAGTACACAGGTGGTGAAATGTGATCTTGTGAGTAGAGTGGATTTGGAGGAAAAGGGCAAGGTAGTTATGAGGAGAGGTTGTGGTGATTGTGGGCCAAAGCTTGCTCTGATGTCAATCTTCTTATTGAATAAAGAGGCAAAGTCTTCAGCTGAGATGAGAGGAGAGGGAGCTGGTGCCAGGGGATGGAGGAGAGAGTTGAAAGTGTTGAATATCTGTTTAGGGTTGTGGGATAGAGAGGATATGAGGGATGACAAGTAGGTTTGTTTTGCAGCAGTGAGTGCAGACTTGAAAGTGGTGAGGGACTGTTTGTATCTGATGTAATGCTTGGTGGAATGAGACCTCTTCCATCTGTGTTCAGTAATCCTGGAAGCCCGTCTCAGTTCTTTGGTCTGGCTTGTGTGCCAAGGTTGCCTGTTGATTATGCAGGTTTTGGTAGGCGTGAGGGGGGTGGCCGATTCAAGAGCTGCAGAGATTGTGGTGTTATATAAAGTGGCAGCAGCATCTACATCGTGTTGTCTATGCATGGTGATCTTTGCGGCCCTAAATATCTACGACTCTATATACAGTGAAGACATTGTCATGTACAAACTTTTTTATCAAAACAGTGTACAATCATTCCTACATTGCATCTAATTATTGGTACTTGGTGTTCTCCCCAACTATAAATGAAACATCAATAGACTTCATAGATCTCACTATTTTTCAGAAAGGAGAAAGAATACTGACAATAACTTTTTTACCTTCAAGAATGCTACATGTCCAACATGGGGGACTGCGATGGGTTCCAAAGTCACGCCAACATAGGCCAATTTATTCATGGCGATCTTTCAGGCGTTTCTTAACATCAGGAAACTCACTCAGAAGAGTCTAATTAATAAACACAATAAAGATGTCGTAAGACTTTCATCACCACCTTTAGTAACCATGCTGTCCAGATTCTCTGGTGCCAGTGGTGAGAGTGGGAGGTCCATGAAACCACAAGTGTGCAATTTTCATACATACAGCCACGTGCCAACTTGACTTGTGCTGTGTCACTTGATGATTTTTAATTGTTTTTAATGTACATCTATGTGTTTTGTATGTCTTTTGGATATAATAAAATGTTATTGCATGATAATTTTTGGTGATCCCACTTTGTGCACATTCTCTTTTCTCTTGTGGTTTCACTTGATGAAAATGAATTGCATGAAGCCGGGCAGGTCTAGTTGGAATGTGGCCAGAAATCTACAAATTGCATACTTGTGCTCACATGACCATCCACTCTCATCACTGGCATGGGGGAACCCGAAACGTGTGCAGTGCTGTGAGAATTCAGAAGCCTGCAGTCACATTAGCTGGACAAACCCTTTAATTATAAATAAATTAAGCCCTTCAGCATGCCCAATCCTAACAGTGTGTAATATACTCACTGTCAGGATTCTGCTCTGCCCGCTGGTTCATTCCTGTGTGATTTGCAGAATTACGGTTATGTGACATCTTGCTTTTCTTACTGCTTCTCTCAGTATGTCACCGACCATTGTGAAAATTAGTAAGAGCAGCTCGGCACGTGACTATAAGGGTGCAAATGACGGGTCACATGACGACTTATAAAACCGCTTTGGGTGGGAGGAAGGAAGAACTGAATTCTTGCCCCAGGTGCCTCTGAACAAGCAGCAAATAATTTTGTACACCCTGATAAAGGATGCAATATCCTGAGGCCACACCCCTTATTATACAAATACACATTACCTGATGTGCTTCATCCAATCAGGATTCAGGATTATCTAACTGGAGGAGGGGAGTCTGCAGAAAATGCTGATCTGGTCAACACCGCTCCATAGAGCTTAATAGGCACCAACTGTCATCTCAGTAATGGGAAAATCACTGAAGACAGATTTTACCTGTGAATTGATCATTTCAGTCCAAGAAGAGAAAAAAACGGATTTATCTGATATAATATATTGCAAAGTCTCCTCAGTATTGGTCACTCCTTAATAATATGTATAAATAAAACAATAATGGAGGATGGAAAAGGCGATATATAGGTAATAATAGGACTGTGACAATAAGACGAGTAATAATACAGTGGTGATCATTTACACACAAGGTTATATGAAACCACAATTCTGCTTTGTTATTTCAGCGGAGCAGAAACAGATCTGCCGGTGATCTGGAGGATACGCCCCAAGTATCTGACCACCTGCAGGTAACGGGAAATATCACTGCTCTTATTATTGTGTGATGTTGTATTAGATAACAGCAAGAATGCAACCTCTGTCCTCCTCCAGACTCTTCTGTCCTCCTCCAGACTCTTCTGTCCTCCTCCAGACTCTTCTGTCCTCTCCAGACTCTTTCGTCCTCCACCCCCAGACTCTTCCGTCTTCCACCCCCAGACTCTTCCGTCTTCCACCCCCAGACTCTTCCGTCTTCCACCCCCAGACTCTTCCGTCCTCCACCCCCAGACTCTTCCGTCTTCCACCCCCAGACTCTTCCGTCCTCCACCCCCAGACTCTTCCGTCCTCCACCCCCAGACTCTTCCGTCCTCCACCCCCAGACTCTTCCGTCCTCCACCCCCAGACTCTTCCGTCTTCCACCCCCAGACTCTTCCGTCTTCCACCCCCAGACTCTTCCGTCTTCCACCCCCAGACTCTTCCGTCTTCCACCCCCAGACTCTTCCGTCTTCCACCCCCAGACTCTTCCGTCTTCCACCCCCAGACTCTTCCGTCTTCCACCCCCAGACTCTTCCGTCTTCCACCCCCAGACTCTTCCGTCTTCCACCTCCAGACTCTTCAGTCTTCCACCCCCAGACTCTTCTGTTTTCCACCCCCAGACTCTTCCGTCTTCCACCCCCAGACTCTTCCGTCTTCCACCTCCAGACTCTTCAGTCTTCCACCCCCAGACTCTTCCGTTTTCCACCCCCAGACTCTTCCGTCTTCCACCCCCAGACTCTTCCGTCTTCCACCCCCAGACTCTTCCGTCTTCCACCTCCAGACTCTTCAGTCTTCCACCCCCAGACTCTTCTGTTTACCACCCCCAGACTCTTCTGTTTTCCACCCCCAGATGCCTGAGTCTTCCTCCTCAGTCTTCCTCCTTCAGACACCCTATCTTCCTCCTCCCTCTTCCTCCTCCAGACACCTCTCTCTTCCTTCACACACCTCTGTCTTCTTTCTCCACACACCTCTGTCTTCCTTCTTCGGGTTCTTCTTCCAGACTCCTCCGTCTTTCTCCTCCAGATGCCTCTGTCTTCCTTCTCCAGACTGCTATGTCTTCCTTCTGCAGAATCCTCCATCTTCCTCCTCCGGCTTCCTCCTCCAGACTCCTCCGTCTTCCTCCTCCACACACCTCCATCTTCTTCCTCCACACACCTCCGTCTTCTTCCTCCACACACCTCCGTCTTCTTCCTCCACACACCTCCGTCTTCCTCCTCCAGATTCCTCCGTCTTTCTCCTCCAGACTCCTCCGTCCTCCTCCTCCAGACTCTTCGGTCCTCCTCCTCCTCCAGACTCTTCGGTCATCCTCCTCCTCCAGACTCTTCTGTCCTCCTCATCCTCCAGACTCTTCTGTCCTCCTCCTCCTCCTCCAGACTCTTCTGTCCTCCTCCTCCTCCAGACTCTTCTGTCCTCCTCCTCCTCCAGACTCTTCTGTCCTCCTCCTCCTCCAGACTCTTCTGTCCTCCTCCTCCTCCAGATTCTTCTGTCCTCCTCCTCCTCCAGACTCTTCTGTCCTCCTCCTCCTCCAGACTCTTCTGTCCTCCTCCTCCTCCAGACTCTTCTGTCCTCCTCCTCCTCCAGACTCTTCGGTCCTCCTCCAGACTCTTCGGACCTCCTCCTCCTCCAGACTCTTCGGTCCTCCTCCTCCTCCAGACTCTTCGGTCCTCCTCCTCCTCCAGACTCTTCGGTCCTCCTCCTCCTCCAGACTCTTCTGTCCTCCTCCTCCTCCAGACTCTTCTGTCCTCCTCCTCCTCCAGACTCTTCTGTCCTCCTCCTCCTCCAGACTCTTCGGTCCTCCTCCTCCTCCAGACTCTTCGGTCCTCCTCCTCCTCCAGACTCTTCGGTCCTCCTCCTCCTCCTCCTCCAGACTCTTCGGTCCTCCTCCTCCTCCAGACTCTTCGGTCCTCCTCCTCCTCCTCCTCCAGACTCTTCAGTCCTCCTCCTCCTCCAGACTCCACTGTCCTCTCCAGACTCCTCTGTACGCCTCCTCTGTACGCCTCCTTCAGACTCCTCTGTCCTCTTCAGACTTCTCTGTCCTCCTCCTCCAGACTCCTCTGTACTCCTCCTCTGCTCTGTTCTCCTCCAGATCCCTCTGCCTTCCTCTTCCAGATTCCTCTGCTTTTCTCCTCCAGACGCCTATGTCTTCCTCCTCCAGACTCCTCTGTCTTACTTTTCCTGATGCCTCTGTCTTCCTCTTCCAAACCCCTTGTCTTGCGCCGCTGTCTCCTCCGTCCTCTTGGGCCTTGTCTTGCACCGCTGTCTCCTCCGTCCTCTTGGGCCTTGTCTTGCGCCGCCGTCTCCTCCGTCCTCTTAGGCCTTGTCTTGCGCCGCTGTCTCCTCCGTCCTCTTGGGCCTTGTCTTGCACCGCTGTCTCCTCCGTCCTCTTGGGCCTTGTCTTGCGCCGCCGTCTCCTCCGTCCTCTTAGGCCTTGTCTTGCGCCGCCGTCTCCTCTGTCCTCTTCCTCGTCTTGCGCCGCCGTCTCCTCCGTCCTCTTCCTCGTCTTGCGCAGCCGTCTCCTCCGTCCTCTTCCTCGTCTTGCGCCGCCGTCTCCTCCGTCCTCTTTCTCGTCTTGCGCAGCCGTCTCCTCCGTCCTCTTGGGCCTTGTCTTGCGCTGCCGTCTTCTTCCTTGTCTTGCGTTACCGTCTCCTCCCTCCTCTTCCTCCTCTTGTGTTACCGTCTCCTCCGTCCTCTTCCTCGTCTTGCTCTGCTCCTGCACTTCTCTCCTTATTGCTGCCTCCTCAGTCTTCTCTACACTTGTCTTGCGCCGCTGTCTCCTCCGTCCTCTTGGGCCTTGTCTTGCGCCACCGTCTCCTCCGTCCTCTTGGGCCTTTTCTTGCGCCACCATCTCCTCCGTCCTCTTCCTCGTCTTGCTCTGCTCCTGCACTTCTCTCCTTATTGCTGCCTCCTCAGTCTTCTCTACACTTGTCTTGCGCCGCTGTCTCCTCCGTCCTCTTGGGCCTTATCTTGCGCTGCCGTCTCCTCCGTCCTCTTCCTCATCCTGCTCTGCTCCTGCACTTCTCTCCGTATTGCTGCCTCCTCAGTCTTCTCTACACTTGTCTTGCGCCACCGTCTCCTCCGTCCTCTTGGGCCTTGTCTTACGCCGCCGTCTCCTCCGTCCTCTTCCTCATCCTGCTCTGCTCCTGCACTTCTCTTCTTATTGCTGCCTCCTCAGTCTTCTCTACACTTGTCTTGCGCCGCCGTCTCCTCCGTCCTCTTGGGCCTTATCTTGCGCCACCGTCTCCTCTGTCCTCTTGGGCCTTGTCTTGCGCCACCGTCTCCTCCATCCTCTTCCTCGTCTTGCTCTGCTCCTGCACTTCTCTCCTTATTGCTGCCTCCTCAGTCTTCTCTAAACTTGTCTTGCGCCGCCGTCTCCTCTGTCCTCTTGGGCCTTTTCTTGCGCCGCCGTCTCCTCCGTCCTCTTCCTCATCCTGCTCTGCTCCTGCACTTCTCTTCTTATTGCAGCTTCCTCAGTCTTCTCTACACTTGTCTTGCGCCGCTGTCTCCTCCGTCCTCTTGGGCCTTGTCTTGCGCCGCCGTCTCCTCCGTCCTCTTCCTCGTCTTGCTCTGCTCCTGCACTTCTCTTCTTATTGCTGCCTCCTCAGTCTTCTCTACACTTGTCTTGCGCCGCCGTCTCCTCCGTCCTCTTGGACCTTATCTTGCACCACCGTCTCCTCCGTCCTCTTCCTCGTCTTGCTCTGCTCCTGCACTTCTCTTCTTATTGCTGCCTCCTCAGTCTTCTCTACACTTGTCTTGCGCCGCTGTCTCCTCCGTCCTCTTGGGCCTTGTCTTGCGCCGCCGTCTCCTCCGTCCTCTTAGGCCTTGTCTTGCGCCGCCGTCTCCTCTGTCCTCTTCCTCGTCTTGCGCCGCCGTCTCCTCCGTCCTCTTCCTCGTCTTGCGCAGCCGTCTCCTCCGTCCTCTTCCTCGTCTTGCGCCGCTGTCTCCTCCGTCCTCTTTCTCGTCTTGCGCAGCCGTCTCCTCCGTCCTCTTGGGCCTTGTCTTGCGCTGCCGTCTTCTTCCTTGTCTTGCGTTACCGTCTCCTCCCTCCTCTTCCTCCTCTTGTGTTACCGTCTCCTCCGTCCTCTTCCTCGTCTTGCTCTGCTCCTGCACTTCTCTCCTTATTGCTGCCTCCTCAGTCTTCTCTACACTTGTCTTGCGCCGCTGTCTCCTCCGTCCTCTTGGGCCTTGTCTTGCGCCACCGTCTCCTCCGTCCTCTTGGGCCTTTTCTTGCGCCACCATCTCCTCCGTCCTCTTCCTCGTCTTGCTCTGCTCCTGCACTTCTCTCCTTATTGCTGCCTCCTCAGTCTTCTCTACACTTGTCTTGCGCCGCTGTCTCCTCCGTCCTCTTGGGCCTTATCTTGCGCTGCCGTCTCCTCCGTCCTCTTCCTCATCCTGCTCTGCTCCTGCACTTCTCTCCGTATTGCTGCCTCCTCAGTCTTCTCTACACTTGTCTTGCGCCACCGTCTCCTCCGTCCTCTTGGGCCTTGTCTTACGCCGCCGTCTCCTCCGTCCTCTTCCTCATCCTGTTCTGCTCCTGCACTTCTCTTCTTATTGCTGCCTCCTCAGTCTTCTCTACACTTGTCTTGCGCCGCCGTCTCCTCCGTCCTCTTGGGCCTTATCTTGCGCCACCGTCTCCTCTGTCCTCTTGGGCCTTGTCTTGCGCCACCGTCTCCTTCATCCTCTTCCTCGTCTTGCTCTGCTCCTGCACTTCTCTCCTTATTGCTGCCTCCTCAGTCTTCTCTAAACTTGTCTTGCGCCGCCGTCTCCTCCGTCCTCTTGTGCCTTTTCTTGCTCCGCCGTCTCCTCCGTCCTCTTCCTCATCCTGCTCTGCTCCTGCACTTCTCTTCTTATTGCAGCTTCCTCAGTCTTCTCTACACTTGTCTTGCGCCGCTGTCTCCTCCGTCCTCTTGGGCCTTGTCTTGCGCCGCCGTCTCCTCCGTCCTCTTCCTCGTCTTGCTCTGCTCCTGCACTTCTCTTCTTATTGCTGCCTCCTCAGTCTTCTCTACACTTGTCTTGCGCCGCCGTCTCCTCCGTCCTCTTGGACCTTATCTTGCACTACCGTCTCCTCCGTCCTCTTCCTCGTCTTGCTCTGCTCCTGCACTTCTCTTCTTATTGCTGCCTCCTCAGTCTTCTCTACACTTGTCTTGCGCCGCTGTCTCCTCCGTCCTCTTGGGCCTTGTCTTGCGCCGCCGTCTCCTCCATCCTCTTCCTCGTCTTGCTCTGCTCCTGCACTTCTCTTCTTATTGCAGCCTCCTCAGTCTTCTCTACACTTGTCTTGCGCCGCTGTCTCCTCCGTCCTCTTGGGCCTTGTCTTGCGCCGCTGTCTCCTCCGTCCTCTTGGGCCTTGTCTTGCGCCGCCGTCTCCTCCGTCCTCTTCCTCGCCTTGCTCTGCTCCTGCACTTCTCTTCTTATTGCTGCCTCCTCAGTCTTCTCTACACTTGTCTTGCGCCGCTGTCTCCTCCGTCCTCTTGGGCCTTATCTTGCGCTGCCGTCTCCTCCGTCCTCTTCCTCATCCTGCTCTGCTCCTGCACTTCTCTCCTTATTGCTGCCTCCTCAGTCTTCTCTAAACTTGTCTTGCGCCGCCGTCTCCTCCGTCCTCTTGGGCCTTGTCTTGCGCCGCTGTTTCCTCCGTCCTCTTGGGCCTTTTCTTGCGCCGCCGTCTCCTCCGTCCTCTTCCTCGTCTTGCTCTGCTCCTGCACTTCTCTTCTTATTGCTGCCTCCTCAGTCTTCTCTACAGTTGTCTTGCGCCGCCATCTCCTCCATCCTCTTGGACCTTATCTTGCGCCACCGTCTCCTCCGTCCTCTTCCTCGTCTTGCTCTGCTCCTGCACTTCTCTTCTTATTGCTGCCTCCTCAGTCTTCTCTACACTTGTTTTGCGCCGCTGTCTCCTCGGTCCTCTTGGGCCTTGTCTTGCGCCGCCGTCTCCTCCGTCCTCTTCCTCGTCTTGCTCTGCTCCTGCACTTCTCTTCTTATTGCTGCCTCCTCAGTCTTCTCTACACTTGTCTTGCGCCGCTGTCTCCTCCGTCCTCTTCCTCATCCTGCTCTGCTCCTGCACTTCTCTTCTTATTGCAGCTTCCTCAGTCTTCTCTACACTTGTCTGGCGCCGCTGTCTCCTCCGTCCTCTTGGGCCTTATCTTGCGCTGCCGTCTCCTCCGTCCTCTTCCTCGTCTTGCTCTGCTCCTGCACTTCTCTTCTTATTGCAGCTTCCTCAGTCTTCTCTACACTTGTCTTGCGCCGCTGTCTCCTCCGTCCTCTTGGGCCTTATCTTGCGCTGCCGTCTCCTCCGTCCTCTTCCTCGTCTTGCTCTGCTCCTGCACTTCTCTTCTTATTGCTGCCTCCTCAGTCTTCTCTACACTTGTCTTGCGCCGCTGTCTCCTCCGTCCTCTTGGGCCTTGTCTTGCGCCGCCGTCTCCTCCGTCCTCTTCCTCGTCTTGCTCTGCTCCTGCACTTCTCTTCTTATTGCTGCCTCCTCAGTCTTCTCTACACTTGTCTGGCGCCGCCGTCTCCTCCGTCCTTCTGGGCCTTATCTTGCGCTGCCGTCTCCTCCGTCCTCTTCCTCGTCTTGCTCTGCTCCTGCACTTCTCTTCTTATTGCAGCTTCCTCAGTCTTCTCTACACTTGTCTTGCGCCGCTGTCTCCTCCGTCCTCTTGGGCCTTATCTTGCGCTGCCGTCTCCTCCGTCCTCTTCCTCGTCTTGCTCTGCTCCTGCACTTCTCTTCTTATTGCTGCCTCCTCAGTCTTCTTCTCTACACTTGTCTTGCGCCGCTGTCTCCTCCGTCCTCTTGGGCCTTGTCTTGCGCTGCTGTCTCCTCCGTCCTCTTGGGCCTTGTCTGGCGCCGCCGTCTCCTCCGTCCTCTTCCTCGTCTTGCTCTGCTCCTGCACTTCTCTTCTTATTGCTGCCTCCTCAGTCTTCTCTACACTTGTCTTGCGCCGCTGTCTCCTCCGTCTTCTTGGGCCTTGTCTTGCGCCGCCGTCTCCTCCGTCCTCTTCCTCGTCTTGCTCTGCTCCTGCACTTCTCTTCTTATTGCTGCCTCCTCAGTCTTCTCTACACTTGTCTGGCGCCGCCGTCTCCTCCGTCCTTCTGGGCCTTATCTTGCGCTGCCGTCTCCTCCGTCCTCTTCCTCGTCTTGCTCTGCTCCTGCACTTCTCTTCTTATTGCAGCTTCCTCAGTCTTCTCTACACTTGTCCTGCGCCGCTGTCTCCTCCGTCCTCTTGGGCCTTGTCTTGCGCCGCCGTCTCCTCCGTCCTCTTCCTTGTCTTGCTCTGCTCCTGCACTTCTCTTCTTATTGCTGCCTCCTCAGTCTTCTCTACACTTGTCTTGCGCCGCTGTTTCCTCCGTCCTCTTGGGCCTTGTCTTGCGCTGCCGTCTCCTCCGTCCTCTTCCTCGTCTTGCTCTGCTCCTGCACTTCTCTTCTTATTGCTGCCTCCTCAGTCTTCTCTACACTTGTCTTGCGCCGCTGTCTCCTCCGTCCTCTTGGGCCTTATCTTGCGCTGCCGTCTCCTCCGTCCTCTTCCTCGTCTTGCTCTGCTCCTGCACTTCTCTTCTTATTGCAGCTTCCTCAGTCTTCTCTACACTTGTCCTGCGCCGCTGTCTCCTCCGTCCTCTTGGGCCTTGTCTTGCGCTGCTGTCTCCTCCGTCCTCTTGGGCCTTGTCTGGCGCCGCCGTCTCCTCCGTCCTCTTCCTCGTCTTGCTCTGCTCCTGCACTTCTCTTCTTATTGCAGCTTCCTCAGTCTTCTCTACACTTGTCTTGCGCCGCTGTCTCCTCCGTCCTCTTGGGCCTTGTCTTGCGCTGCTGTCTCCTCCGTTCTCTTGGGCCTTGTCTGGCGCCGCCGTCTCCTCCGTCCTCTTCCTCGTCTTGCTCTGCTCCTGCACTTCTCCCCTTATTGACGCCTCCTCAGTCTTCTCTACACTTGTCTTGCGCCGCCGTCTCCTCCGTCCTCTTGGGCCTTATCTTGCGCTGCCGTCTCCTCCGTCCTCCCGGGCCTTATCTTGCGCAGCCGTCTCCTCCGTCCTCCCGGACCTTATCTTGCGCCGCCGTCTCCTCCGTCCTCTTCCTCGTCTTGCTCTGCTCCTGCACTTCTCTCCTTATTGCTGCCTCCTCAGTCTTCTCTACACTTGTCTTGCGCCGCCGTCTCCTCCGTCCTCTTGGGCCTTGTCTTGCGTCGCCGTCTCCTCCGTCCTCTTCCTCGTCTTGCTCTGCTCCTGCACTTCTCTCCTTATTGCAGCCTCCTCAGTCTTCTCTACACTTGTCTTGCGCCGCTGTCTCCTCCGTCCTCTTGGGTCTTATCTTGCGCCGCCGTCTCCTCCGTCCTCTTCCTCGTCCTGCTCTGCTCCTGCACTTCTCTCCTTATTGCAGCCTCCTCAGTCTTCTCTACACTTGTCTTGCGCCGCTGTCTCCTCCGTCCTCTTGGGCCTTGTCTTGCGTCGCCGTCTCCTCCGTCCTCTTCCTCGTCTTGCTCTGCTCCTGCGCTTCTCTTCTTATTGACGCCTCCTCAGTCTTCTCTACACTTGTCTTGCGCCGCTGTCTCCTCCGTCCTCTTGGGCCTTGTCTTGCGCCGCTGTCTCCTCCGTCCTCTTGGGCCTTGTCTTGCGCCGCTGTCTCCTCCGTCCTCTTGGGTCTTGTCTTGCGCCGCCGTCTCCTCCGTCCTCTTCCTCGTCCTGCTCTGCTCCTGCACTTCTCTTCTTATTGACGCCTCCTCAGTCTTCTCTACACTTGTCTTGCGCCGCTGTCTCCTCCGTCCTCCCGGGCCTTATCTTGCGCCGCCGTCTCCTCCGTCCTCTTCCTCGTCTTGCTCTGCTCCTGCACTTCTCTCCTTATTGCAGCCTCCTCAGTCTTCTCTACACTTGTCTTGCGCCGCTGTCTCCTCCGTCCTCTTGGGCCTTATCTTGCGCCGCCGTCTCCTCCGTCCTCTTCCTCGTCTTGCTCTGCTCCTGCACTTCTCTCCTTATTGCAGCCTCCTCAGTCTTCTCTACACTTGTCTTGCGCCGCCGTCTCCTCCGTCCTCTTCCTCGTCTTGCTCTGCTCCTGCACTTCTCTCCTTATTGCAGCCTCCTCAGTCTTCTCTACACTTGTCTTGCGCCGTCGTCTCCTCCGTCCTCTTGGGTCTTATCTTGCGCCGCTGTCTCCTCCGTCCTCTTGGGTCTTATCTTGCGCTGCCGTCTCCTCTGTCCTCTTCCTCGTCTTGCTCTGCTCCTGCACTTCTCTCCTTATTGCAGCCTCCTCAGTCTTCTCTACACTTGTCTTGCGCCGCCGTCTCCTCCGTCCTCTTCCTCGTCTTGCTCTGCTCCTGCACTTCTCTCCTTATTGCAGCCTCCTCAGTCTTCTCTACACTTGTCTTGCGCCGTCGTCTCCTCCGTCCTCTTGGGTCTTATCTTGCGCCGCCGTCTCCTCCGTCCTCTTCCTCGTCTTGCTCTGCTCCTGCACTTCTCTCCTTATTGCTGCCTCCTCAGTCTTCTCTACACTTGTCTTGCGCCGCCGTCTCCTCCGTCCTCTTGGGCCTTGTCTTGCGCCGCCGTCTCCTCCGTCCTCTTCCTCGTCTTGCTCTGCTCCTGCACTTCTCTCCTTATTGACGCCTCCTCAGTCTTCTCTACACTTGTCTTGCAGAATTCTCCTTCCTGTCACCTTCTTGATAGAAGCGGCATGAAGAGGACGATGCCGAGCCTCACGGAGTCCGGCTTCATGACCGGTCCCTCGTGCGCGCCGACCCCCTGCGAGAGCATGAAAAGTGTTTATGAGCAGAAAAACTGAGAAAACTCGAGGACGGTGAGTGCCCAGAAATAAGTCTAAGCGCCCCCTGGAGGAATCACGCTACACTGTGTGGCCCAAGGAGATTTCATTAAATTTGCCCAATCACTAATGATATTTACACATTGAAAAGAAAACAAAACAAGACGAGTTTTCCTGGTAAAAATCCAATGATTTTTGCTGCAGATTTGAGGTGAGAGCGGCTGCGGGTCTCCAGTGTCAGGATTATTGCTGATATCAGCCCCTCTTATAACGCTCCAGTGCTGATATAACCCCAGACATTACACATGTGACTGATATCAGCCCCTCTTATAACGCTCCAGTGCTGATATAACCCCAGACATTACATATGTGACTGATATCATCCCCTCTTATAACGCTCCAGTGCTGATATAACCCCAGACATTACATATGTGACTGCTATCAGCCCCTCTTATAATGCTCCAGTGCCGATATAACCCCAGACATTACATATGTGACTGATATCAGCCCCTCTTATAATGCTCCAGTGCTGATATAACCCCAGACATTACATATGTGACTGATATCAGCCCCTCTTATAATGCTCCAGTGCCGATATAACCCCAGACATTACATATGTGACTGATATCAGCCCCTCTTATAATGCTCCAGTGCTGATATAACCTGCAGATATTACACATGTAACTGATATTAGCCCCTCTTATAATGCTCCAGTGCTGATATAACCCCAGACATTACATATGTGACTGATATCAGCCCCTCTTATAATGCTCCAGTGCTGATATAACCCCAGACATTACATATGTGACTGATATCAGCCCCTCTTATAACGCTCCAGTGCTGATATAACCCCAGACATTACATATGTGACTGATATCATCCCCTCTTATAATGCTCCAGTGCTGATATAACCCCAGACATTACATATGTGACTGATATCAGCCCCTATTATAATGCTCCAGTGCTGATATAACCCCAGACATTACATATGTGACTGATATCAGCCCCTATTATAACGCTCCAGTGCTGATATAACCCAGACATTACATATGTGACTGATATCAGCCCCCCTTATAATGCTCCAGTACTGATATAACCCAGACATTACATATGTGACTGATATCAGCCCCTCTTATAACGCTCCAGTGCTGATATAACCCCAGACATTACATATGTGACTGATATCAGCCCCTCTTATAATGCTCCAGTGCTGATATAACCCCAGACATTACATATGTGACTGATATCAGCCCCTCTTATAACGCTCCAGTGCTGATATAACCCCAGAAATTACATATGTGACTGATATCAGCCCCTCTTATAACGCTCCAAGGCTGATATATCCCCAGACATTACATATGTGACTGATATCAGCCCCTCTTATAACGCTCCAGTGCTGATATAACCTCCAGACATTACATATGTGACTGATATCATCCCCTCTTATAATGCTCCAGTGCTGATATAACCCCAGACATTACATATGTGACTGATATCATCCCCTCTTATAACGCTCCAGTGCTGATATAACCCCAGACGTTACATATGTGACTGATATCAGCCCCTCTTATAATGCTCCAGTGCTGATATAACCTCCAGACATTACATATGTGACTGATATCAGCCCTATTATAATGCTCCAGTGCTGATATAACCCCAGACATTACATATGTGACTGATATCAGCCCCTCTTATAATGCTCCAGTGCTGATATAACCTCCAGACATTACATATGTGACTGATATCAGCCCCTCTTATAACGCTCCAGTGCTGATATAACCCCAGACATTACATATGTGACTGATATCAGCCCCTCTTATAACGCTCCAGTGCTGATATAACCCCAGACATTACATATGTGACTGATATCAGCCCCTCTTATAATGCTCCAGTGCTGATATAACCTCCAGACATTACATATGTGACTGATATCAGCCCTATTATAATGCTCCAGTGCTGATATAACCCCAGACATTACATATGTGACTGATATCAGCCCCTCTTATAACGCTCCAGTGCTGATATAACCCCAGACATTACATATGTGACTGATATCAGCCCCTCTTATAATGCTCCAGTGCTGATATAACCTCCAGACATTACATATGTGACTGATATCAGCCCCTCTTATAACGCTCCAGTGCTGATATAACCCCAGACATTACACATGTGACTGATATCAGCCCCTCTTATAATGCTCCAGTGCTGATATAACCCCAGACATTACATATGTGACTGATATCAGCCCCTCTTATAACGCTCCAGTGCTGATATAACCTCCAGACATTACACATGTGACTGATATCATCCCCTCTTATAACGCTCCAGTGCTGATATAACCTCCAGACATTACATATGTGACTGATATCAGCCCCTCTTATAATGCTCCAGTGCTGATATAACCCCAGACATTACATATGTGACTGATATCAGCCCCTCTTATAACGCTCCAGAGCTGATATAACTCCAGACATTACATATGTGACTGATATCAGCCCCTCTTATCACGCTCCAGTGCTGATATAACCCCAGACATTACATATGTGACTGATATCAGCCCCTCTTATAACGCTCCAGTGCTGATATAACCCCAGACATTACACATGTGACTGATATCAGCCCCTCTTATAATGCTCCAGTGCTGATATAACCCCAGACATTACATATGTGACTGATATCAGCCCCTCTTATATCGCTCCAGTGCTGATATAACCTCCAGACATTACACATGTGACTGATATCAGCTCCTCTTATAATGCTCCAGTGCTGATATAACCCCAGACATTACATATGTGACTGATATCAGCCCCTCTTATAACGCTCCAGTGCTGATATAACCTCCAGACATTACACATGTGACTGATATCAGCCCCTCTTATAATGCTCCAGTGCTGATATAACCTCCAGACATTAAATATGTGACTGATATCAGCCCCTGTTATAATGCTCCAGTGCTGATATAACCTCCAGACATTACATATGTGACTGATATCAGCCCCTCTTACAATGCTCCAGTGCTGATATAACCCCAGAAATTACATATGTGACTGATATCAGCCCCTCTTATAACGCTCCAGAGCTGATATATCCCCAGACATTACATATGTGACTGATATCAGCCCCTCTTATAATGCTCCAGTGCTGATATAACCCAGACATTACATATGTGACTGATATCAGCCCCTCTTATAATGCTCCAGTGCTGATATAACCTCCAGACATTACATATGTGACTGATATCAGCCCCTCTTACAATGCTCCAGTGCTGATATAACCCCAGAAATTACATATGTGACTGATATCAGCCCCTCTTATAACGCTCCAGAGCTGATATATCCCCAGACATTACATATGTGACTGATATCAGCCCCTCTTATAATGCTCCAGTGCTGATATAACCCAGACATTACATATGTGACTGATATCAGCCCCTCTTATAATGCTCCAGTACTGATATAACCCAGACATTACATATGTGACTGATATCAGCCCCTCTTATAACGCTCCAGTGCTGATATAACCCCAGACATTACATATGTGACTGATATCAGCCCCTCTTATAATGCTCCAGTGCTGATATAACCCTAGACATTACATATGTGACTGATATCAGCCCCTCTTATAACGCTCCAGTGCTGATATAACCCCAGAAATTACATATGTGACTGATATCAGCCCCTCTTATAACGCTCCAAGGCTGATATATCCCCAGACATTACATATGTGACTGATATCAGCCCCTCTTATAACGCTCCAGTGCTGATATATCCCCAGACATTACATATGTGACTGATATCATCCCCTCTTATAATGCTCCAGTGCTGATATAACCTCCAGACATTATATATGTGACTGATATCATCCCCTCTTATAACGCTCCAGTGCTGATATAACCCCAGACGTTACATATGTGACTGATATCAGCCCCTCTTATAATGCTCCAGTGCTGATATAACCTCCAGACATTACATATATGACTGATATCAGCCCCTCTTATAATGCTCCAGTGCTGATATAACCCCAGACATTACATATGTGACTGATATCAGCCCCTCTTATAATGCTCCAGTGCTGATATAACCCCAGACATTACATATGTGACTGATATCAGCCCCTCTTATAATGCTCCAGTGCTGATATAACCTCCAGACATTACATATGTGACTGATATCAGCCCCTCTTATAACGCTCCAGTGCTGATATAACCCCAGACATTACATATGTGACTGATATCAGCCCCTCTTATAACGCTCCAGTGCTGATATAACCCCAGACATTACATGTGACTGATATCAGCCCCTCTTATAATGCTCCAGTGCTGATATAACCCCAGACATTACATATGTGACTGATATCAGCCCCTCTTATAACGCTCCAGAGCTGATATAACACCAGACATTACATATGTGACTGATATCAGCCCCTCTTATCACGCTCCAGTGCTGATATAACCCCAGACATTACATATGTGACTGATATCAGCCCCTCTTATAACGCTCCAGTGCTGATATAACCCCAGACATTACATGTGTGACTGATATCAGCCCCTCTTATAACGCTCCAGTGCTGATATAACCCCAGACATTACACATGTGACTGATATCAGCCCCTCTTATAATGCTCCAGTGCTGATATAACCCCAGACATTACATATGTGACTGATATCAGCCCCTCTTATAACGCTCCAGTGCTGATATAACCTCCAGACATTACACATGTGACTGATATCAGCTCCTCTTATAATGCTCCAGTGCTGATATAACCCCAGACATTACATATGTGACTGATATCAGCCCCTCTTATAACGCTCCAGTGCTGATATAACCTCCAGACATTACATATGTGACTGATATCAGCCCCTCTTATAATGCTCCAGTGCTGATATAACCTCCAGACATTACATATGTGACTGATATCAGCCCCTCTTATAATGCTCCAGTGCTGATATAACCCCAGACATTACATATGTGACTGATATCAGCCCCTCTTATAACGCTCCAGTGCTGATATAACCCCAGAAATTACATATGTGACTGATATCAGCCCCTCTTATAACGCTCCAGAGCTGATATATCCCCAGACATTACATATATGACTGATATCAGCCCCTCTTATAACGCTCCAGTGATGATATAACCCCAGACATTACATATGTGACTGATATCATCCCCTCTTATAACGCTCCAGTGCTGATATAACCCCAGACATTACATATGTGACTGATATCAGCCCCTCTTATAATGCTCCAGTGCTGATATAACCCCAGACATTACATATGTGACTGATATCAGCCCCTCTTATAACGCTCCAGTGCTGATATAACCTCCAGACATTACATATGTGACTGATATCAGCCCCTCTTATAACGCTCCAGTGCTGATATAACCTCCAGACATTACACATGTGACTGATATCAGCCCCCCTTATAATGCTCCAGTACTGATATAACCCAGACATTACATATGTGACTGATATCAGCTCCTCTTATAACGCTCCAGTGCTGATATAACCCCAGACATTACATATGTGACTGATATCAGACCCTCTTATAATGCTCCAGTGCTGATATAACCTCCAGACATTACATATGTGACTGATATCAGCCCCTCTTATAATGCTCCAGTGCTGATATAACCTCCAGACATTACATATGTGACTGATATCAGCCCCTCTTATAACGCTCCAGTGCTGATATAACCCCAGACATTACATATGTGACTGATATCAGCCCCTCTTATAATGCTCCAGTGCTGATATAACCCCAGACATTACATATGTGACTGATATCAGCCTCTCTTATAATGCTCCAGTGCTGATATAACCCCAGACATTACATATGTGACTGATATCAGCCCCTCTTATAACGCTCCAGTGCTGATATAACCCCAAACATTACATATGTGACTGATATCATCCCCTCTTATAACGCTCCAGTGCTGATATAACCTCCAGACATTACACATGTGACTGATATCAGCCCCTCTTATAATGCTCCAGTGCTGATATAACCCCAGACATTACACATGTGACTGATATCAGCCCCTCTTATAATGCTCCAGAGCTGATATAACCCCAGACATTACATATGTGACTGATATCAGCCCCTCTTATAACGCTCCAGTGCTGATATAACCCCAGACATTACATATGTGACTGATATCAGCCTCTCTTATAATGCTCCAGTGCTGATATAACCCCAGACATTACATATGTGACTGATATCAGCCCCTCTTATAACGCTCCAGTGCTGATATAACCCCAGACATTACATATGTGACTGATATCAGCCCCTCTTATAACGCTCCAGTGCTGATATAACCCCAGACATTACATATGTGACTGATATCAGCCCCTCTTATAACGCTCCAGTGCTGATATAACCCCAGACATTACATATGTGACTGATATCAGCCCCTCTTATAATGCTCCAGTGCTGATATAACCCCAGACATTACATATTTGACTGATATCAGCCCCTCTTATAATGCTCCAGTGCTGATATAATCCCAGACATTACATATGTGACTGATATCAGCCTCTCTTATAATGCTCCAGTGCTGATATAACCCCAGACATTACATATGTGACTGATATCAGCCCCTCTTATAACGCTCCAGTGCTGATATAACCCCAGACATTACATATGTGACTGATATCAGCCCCTCTTATAATGCTCCAGTGCTGATATAACCCCAGACATTACATATGTGACTGATATCAGCCCCTCTTATAATGCTCCAGTGCTGATATAACCCCAGACATTACATGTGACTGATATCAGCTCCTCTTATAACGCTCCAGTGCTGATATAACCTCCAGACAATACATATGTGACTGATATCAGCCCCTCTTATAACGCTCCAGTGCTGATATAACCCCAGACATTACATATGTGACTGATATCAGCCCCTCTTATAATGCTCCAGTGCTGATATAACCCCAGACATTACATATTTGACTGATATCAGCCCCTCTTATAATGCTCCAGTGCTGATATAATCCCAGACATTACATATGTGACTGATATGAGCCCTATTATAATGCTCCAGTGCTGATATAACCCCAGACATTACATATGTGACTGATATCAGCCCCTCTTATAACGCTCCAGAGCTGATATAACTCCAGACATTACATATGTGACTGATATCAGCCCCTCTTATAACGCTCCAGTGCTGATATAACCCCAGACATTACATATGTGACTGATATCAGCCCCTCTTATAACGCTCCAGTGCTGATATAACCCCAGACATTACATATGTGACTGATATCAGCCCCTCTTATAACGCTCCAGTGCTGATATAACCCCAGACATTACATGTGTGACTGATATCAGCCCCTCTTATAACGCTCCAGTGCTGATATAACCCCAGACATTACACATGTGACTGATATCAGCCCCTCTTATAATGCTCCAGTGCTGATATAACCCCACACATTACATATGTGACTGATATCAGCCCCTCTTATAACGCTCCAGTGCTGATATAACCTCCAGACATTACACATGTGACTGATATCAGCTCCTCTTATAATGCTCCAGTGCTGATATAACCTCCAGACATTACATATGTGACTGATATCAGCCCCTCTTATAACGCTCCAGTGCTGATATAACCCCAGACATTACATATGTGACTGATATCAGCCCCTCTTATAACGCTCCAGTGCTGATATAACCTCCAGACATTACACATGTGACTGATATCAGCCCCTCTTATAATGCTCCAGTGCTGATATAACCTCCAGACATTACATATGTGACTGATATCAGCCCCTCTTATAATGCTCCAGTGCTGATATAACCTCCAGACATTACATATGTGACTGATATCAGCCCCTCTTATAATGCTCCAGTGCTGATATAACCCCAGACATTACATATGTGACTGATATCAGCCCCTCTTATAACGCTCCAGTGCTGATATAACCCCAGAAATTACATATGTGACTGATATCAGCCCCTCTTATAACGCTCCAGAGCTGATATATCCCCAGACATTACATATGTGACTGATATCAGCCCCTCTTATAACGCTCCAGTGATGATATAACCCCAGACATTACATATGTGACTGATATCATCCCCTCTTATAACGCTCCAGTGCTGATATAACCCCAGACATTACATATGTGACTGATATCAGCCCCTCTTATAATGCTCCAGTGCTGATATAACCCCAGACATTACATATGTGACTGATATCAGCCCCTCTTATAACGCTCCAGTGCTGATATAACCTCCAGACATTACATATGTGACTGATATCAGCCCCTCTTATAACGCTCCAGTGCTGATATAACCTCCAGACATTACACATGTGACTGATATCAGCCCCCCTTATAATGCTCCAGTACTGATATAACCCAGACATTACATATGTGACTGATATCAGCCCCTCTTATAATGCTCCAGTGCTGATATAACACCAGACATTACATATGTGACTGATATCAGCCCCTCTTATAACGCTCCAGTGCTGATAAATCCTCCAGACATTACATATGTGACTGATATCAGCCCCTCTTATAACGCTCCAGTGCTGATATAACCCCAGACATTACATATGTGACTGATATCAGCCCCTCTTATAATGCTCCAGTGCTGATATAACCTCCAGACATTACATATGTGACTGATATCAGCCCCTCTTATAACGCTCCAGTGCTGATATAACCCCAGACATTACATATGTGACTGATATCAGCCCCTCTTATAATGCTCCAGTGCTGATATAACCCCAGACATTACATATGTGACTGATATCAGCCTCTCTTATAATGCTCCAGTGCTGATATAACCCCAGACATTACATATGTGACTGATATCATCCCCTCTTATAACGCTCCAGTGCTGATATAACCTCCAGACATTACACATGTGACTGATATCAGCCCCTCTTATAATGCTCCAGTGCTGATATAACCACCCGACATTACACATGTGACTGATATCAGCCCCTCTTATAATGCTCCAGTGCTGATATAACCCCAGACATTACACATGTGACTGATATCAGCCCCTCTTATAATGCTCCAGAGCTGATATAACCCCAGACATTACATATGTGACTGATATCAGCCCCTCTTATAACGCTCCAGTGCTGATATAACCCCAGACATTACATATGTGACTGATATCAGCCCCTCTTATAATGCTCCAGTGCTGATATAACCCCAGACATTACATGTGACTGATATCAGCCCCTCTTATAATGCTCCAGTGCTGATATAACCCCAGACATTACATATGTGACTGATATCAGCCCCTCTTATAACGCTCCAGTGCTGATATAACCCCAGACATTACATATGTGACTGATATCAGCCCCTCTTATAATGCTCCAGTGCTCATATAACCCCAGACATTACATATGTGACTGATATCAGCCTCTCTTATAATGCTCCAGTGCTGATATAACCCCAGACATTACATATGTGACTGATATCAGCCCCTCTTATAACGCTCCAGTGCTGATATAACCCCAGACATTACATATGTGACTGATATCAGCCCCTCTTATAACGCTCCAGTGCTGATATAACCCCAGACATTACATATGTGACTGATATCAGCCCCTCTTATAACGCTCCAGTGCTGATATAACCCCAGACATTACATATGTGACTGATATCAGCCCCTCTTATAATGCTCCAGTGCTGATATAACCCCAGACATTACATATTTGACTGATATCAGCCCCTCTTATAATGCTCCAGTGCTGATATAATCCCAGACATTACATATGTGACTGATATCAGCCCCTCTTATAACGCTCCAGTGCTGATATAACCCCAGACATTACATATGTGACTGATATCAGCCCCTCTTATAATGCTCCAGTGCTGATATAACCCCAGACATTACATATTTGACTGATATCAGCCCCTCTTATAACGCTCCAGTGCTGATATAACCCCAGACATTACATATGTGACTGATATCAGCCTCTCTTATAATGCTCCAGTGCTGATATAACCTCCAGACATTACATATGTGACTGATATCAGCCCCTCTTATAACGCTCCAGTGCTGATATAACCCCAGACATTACATATGTGACTGATATCAGCCCCTCTTATAATGCTCCAGTGCTGATATAACCCCAGACATTACATATGTGACTGATATCAGCCCCTCTTATAATGCTCCAGTGCTGATATAACCCCAGAAATTACATGTGACTGATATCAGCTCCTCTTATAACGCTCCAGTGCTGATATAACCCGAGACATTACATATGTGACTGATATCAGCCCCTCTTATAACGCTCCAGTGCTGATATAACCTCCAGACATTACACATGTGACTGATATCAGCCCCCCTTATAATGCTCCAGTACTGATATAACCCAGACATTACATATGTGACTGATATCAGCTCCTCTTATAACGCTCCAGTGCTGATATAACCCCAGACATTACATATGTGACTGATATCAGCCCCTCTTATAATGCTCCAGTGCTGATATAACCCCAGAGATTACATGTGACTGATATCAGACCCTCTTATAATGCTCCAGTGCTGATATAACCTCCAGACATTACATATGTGACTGATATCAGCCCCTCTTATAATGCTCCAGTGCTGATATAACCTCCAGACATTACATATGTGACTGATATCAGCCCCTCTTATAACGCTCCAGTGCTGATATAACCCCAGACATTACATATGTGACTGATATCAGCCCCTCTTATAATGCTCCAGTGCTGATATAACCCCAGACATTACATATGTGACTGATATCAGCCCCTCTTATAACGCTCCAGTGCTGATATAACCTCCAGACATTACACATGTGACTGATATCAGCCCCTCTTATAATGCTCCAGTGCTAATATAACCTCCCGACATTACACATGTGACTGATATCAGCCCCTCTTATAATGCTCCAGTGCTGATATAACCCCAGACATTACACATGTGACTGATATCAGCCCCTCTTATAATGCTCCAGAGCTGATATAACCCCAGACATTACATATGTGACTGATATCAGCCCCTCTTATAACGCTCCAGTGCTGATATAACCCCAGACATTACATATGTGACTGATATCAGCCTCTCTTATAACGCTCCAGTGCTGATATAACCCCAGACATTACATATGTGACTGATATCAGCCCCTCTTATAACGCTCCAGTGCTGATATAACCCCAGACATTACATATGTGACTGATATCAGCCCCTCTTATAACGCTCCAGTGCTGATATAACCCCAGACATTACATATGTGACTGATATCAGCCCCTCTTATAACGCTCCAGTGCTGATATAACCCCAGACATTACATATGTGACTGATATCAGCCCCTCTTATAATGCTCCAGTGCTGATATAACCCCAGACATTACATATTTGACTGATATCAGCCCCTCTTATAATGCTCCAGTGCTAATATAATCCCAGACATTACATATGTGACTGATATCAGCCCCTCTTATAATGCTCCAGTGCTGATATGACCCCAGACATTACATATGTGACTGATATCAGCCCCTCTTATAACGCTCCAGTGCTGATATAACCCCAGACATTACATATGTGACTGATATCAGCCCCTCTTATAACGCTCCAGTGCTGATATAACCCCAGACATTACATATGTGACTGATATCAGCCCCTATTATAACGCTTCAGTGCTGATATAACCCCAGACATTACACATGTGACTGATATCAGCCCCTCTTATAATGCTCCAGTGCTGATATAACCCCAGACATTACATATGTGACTGATATCAGCCCCTCTTATACTTCTCCAGTGCTGATATAACCCCAGACATTACATATGTGACTGATATCATCCCCTCTTATAACGCTCCAGTGCTGATATAACCCCAGACATTACATATGTGACTGATATCAGCCCCTCTTATAACGCTCCAGTGCTGATATAACCCCAGACATTACATATATGACTGATATCAGCCCCTCTTATAATGCTCCAGTGCTGATATAACCCCAGACATTACATATGTGACTGATATCAGCCCCTCTTATAATGCTCCAGTGCTGATATAACCCCAGACATTACATGTGACTGATATCAGCTCCTCTTATAACGCTCCAGTGCTGATATAACCTCCAGACATTACATATGTGACTGATATCAGCCCCTCTTATAACGCTCCAGTGCTGATATAACCCCAGACATTACATATGTGACTGATATCAGCCCCTCTTATAACGCTCCAGTGCTGATATAACCCCAGACATTACATATGTGACTGATATCAGCCCCTCTTATAATGCTCCAGTGCTGATATAACCCCAGACATTACATATTTGACTGATATCAGCCCCTCTTATAATGCTCCAGTGCTGATATAACCCCAGACATTACATATGTGACTGATATCAGCCCCTCTTATAATGCTCCAGTGCTGATATAACCCCAGACATTACATATGTGACTGATATCAACCCCTCTTATAATGCTCCAGTGCTGATATAACCCCAGACATTACATATGTGACTGATATCAGCCCCTCTTATAACGCTCCAGTGCTGATATAACTCCAGACATTACATATGTGACTGATATCAGCCCCTCTTATAATGCTCCAGAGCTGATATAACCCCAGACATTACATATGTGACTGATATCATCCCCTCTTATAATGCTCCAGTGCTGATATAACCCCAGACATTACATATGTGACTGATATCAGCCTCTCTTATAATGCTCCAGTGCTGATATAACCCCAGACATTACATATGTGACTGATATCAGCCCCTCTTATAACGCTCCAGTGCTGATATAACCCCAGACATTACATATGTGACTGATATCAGCCCCTCTTATAACGCTCCAGTGCTGATATAACCCCAGACATTACATATGTGACTGATATCAGCCCCTCTTATAACGCTCCAGTGCTGATATAACCCCAGACATTACATATGTGACTGATATCAGCCCCTCTTATAATGCTCCAGTGCTGATATAACCCCAGACATTACATATGTGACTGATATCATCCCCTCTTATAATGCTCCAGAGCTGATATAACCCCAGACATTACATATGTGACTGATATCAGCCCCTCTTATAATGCTCCAGTGCTGATATAACCCCAGACATTACATATGTGACTGATATCAGCCCCTCTTATAACGCTCCAGTGCTGATATAACCCCAGACATTACATATGTGACTGATATCAACCCCTCTTATAACGCTCCAGTGCTGATATAACCCCAGACATTACATATGTGACTGATATCAGCCCCTCCTATAACGCTCCAGTGCTGATATAACCTCCAGACATTACATATGTGACTGATATCAGCCCCTCTTATAATGCTCCAGTGCTGATATAACCCCAGACATTACATATGTGACTGATATCAGCCCCTCTTATAACGCTCCAGTGCTGATATAACCCCAGACATTACATATGTGACTGATATCAGCCCCTCTTATAATGCTCCAGTGCTGATATAACCTCCAGACATTACATATGTGACTGATATCAGCCCCTCTTATAATGCTCCAGTGCTGATATAACCCCAGACATTACATATGTGACTGATATCAGCCCCTCTTATAACGCTCCAGTGCTGATATAACCCCAGACATTACATATGTGACTGATATCAGCCCCTCTTATAACGCTCCAGTGCTGATATAACCCCAGACATTACATATGTGACTGATATCAGTCCCTCTTATAACGCTCCAGTGCTGATATAACCCCAGACATTACATATGTGACTGATATCAGCCCCTCTTATAACGCTCCAGTGCTGATATAACCTCCAGACATTACATTTGTGACTGATATCAGCCCCTCTTATAATGCTCCAGTGCTGATATAACCCCAGACATTACATATGTGACTGATATCAGCCCCTCTTATAACGCTCCAGTGCTGATATAACCCCAGACATTACATATGTGACTGATATCAGCCCCTCTTATAATGCTCCAGTGCTGATATAACCCCAGACATTACATATTTGACTGATATCAGCCCCTCTTATAATGCTCCAGTGCTGATATAACCCCAGACATTACATATGTGACTGATATCAGCCTCTCTTATAATGCTCCAGTGCTGATATAACCCCAGACATTACATATGTGACTGATATCAGCGCCTCTTATAATGCTCCAGTGCTGATATAACCCCAGACATTACATATGTGACTGATATCAGCCCCTCTTATAACGCTCCAGTGCTGATATAACCCCAGACATTACATATGTGACTGATATCAGCCCCTCTTATAATGCTCCAGTGCTGATATAACCCCAGACATTACATATTTGACTGATATCAGCCCCTCTTATAATGCTCCAGTGCTGATATAACCCCAGACATTACATATGTGACTGATATCAGCCCCTCTTATAACGCTCCAGTGCTGATATAACCCCAGACATTACATATGTGACTGATATCAGCCCCTCTTATAACGCTCCAGTGCTGATATAACCCCAGACATTACATGTGACTGATATCAGCCCCTCTTATAATGCTCCAGTGCTGATATAACCTCCAGACATTACATATGTGACTGATATCAGCCCCTCTTATAATGCTCCAGTGCTGATATAACCCCAGACATTACATATGTGACTGATATCAGCCCCTCTTATAACGCTCCAGTGCTGATATAACCCCAGACATTACATATGTGACTGATATCAGCCCCTCTTATAATGCTCCAGTGCTGATATAACCCCAGACATTACATATTTGACTGATATCAGCCCCTCTTATAATGCTCCAGTGCTGATATAACCCCAGACATTACATATGTGACTGATATCAGCCCCTCTTATAACGCTCCAGTGCTGATATAACCCCAGACATTACATATGTGACTGATATCAGCCCCTCTTATAACGCTCCAGTGCTGATATAACCCCAGACATTACATGTGACTGATATCAGCCCCTCTTATAATGCTCCAGTGCTGATATAACCTCCAGACATTACATATGTGACTGATATCAGCCCCTCTTATAATGCTCCAGTGCTGATATAACCCCAGACATTACATATGTGACTGATATCAGCCCCTCTTATAACGCTCCAGTGCTGATATAACCCCAGACATTACATATGTGACTGATATCAGCCCCTCTTATAACGCTCCAGTGCTGATATAACCCCAGACATTACATATGTGACTGATATCAGCCCCTCTTATAACGCTCCAGTGCTGATATAACCTCCAGACATTACATATGTGACTGATATCAGCCCCTCTTATAATGCTCCAGTGCTGATATAACCCCAGACATTACATATGTGACTGATATCAGCCCCTCTTATAACGCTCCAGTGCTGATATAACCTCCAGACATTACATGTGACTGATATCAGCTCCTCTTATAATGCTCCAGTGCTGATATAACCCCAGACATTACATATGTGACTGATATCAGCCCCTCTTATAATGCTCCAGTGCTGATATAACCCCAGACATTACATATGTGACTGATATCAGCCCCTCTTATAATGCTCCAGTGCTGATATAACCTCCAGACATTACATATGTGACTGATATCAGCCCCTCTTATAACGCTCCAGTGCTGATATAACCTCCAGACATTACATGTGACTGATATCAGCTCCTCTTATAATGCTCCAGTGCTGATATAACCCCAGACATTACATATGTGACTGATATCAGCCCCTCTTATAATGCTCCAGTGCTGATATAACCCCAGACATTACATATGTGACTGATATCAGCCCCTCTTATAATGCTCCAGTGCTGATATAACCTCCAGACATTACATATGTGACTGATATCAGCCCCTCTTATAATTCTCCAGTGCTGATATAACCCCAGACATTACATATGTGACTGATATCAGCCCCTCTTATAACGCTCCAGTGCTGATATAACCCCAGACATTACATATGTGACTGATATCAGCCCCTCTTATAACGCTCCAGTGCTGATATAACCCCAGACATTACATATGTGACTGATATCAGCCCCTCTTATAACGCTCCAGTGCTGATATAACCTCCAGACATTACATATGTGACTGATATCAGCCCCTCTTATAATGCTCCAGTGCTGATATAACCCCAGACATTACATATGTGACTGATATCAGCCCCTCTTATAACGCTCCAGTGCTGATATAACCTCCAGACATTACATGTGACTGATATCAGCCCCTATTATAATGCTCCAGTGCTGATATAACCCCAGACATTACATATGTGACTGATATCAGCCCCTCTTATAATGCTCCAGTGCTGATATAACCCCAGACATTACATATGTGACTGATATCAGCCCCTCTTATAATGCTCCAGTGCTGATATAACCTCCAGACATTACATATGTGACTGATATCAGCCCCTCTTATAATGCTCCAGTGCTGATATAACCCCAGACATTACATATGTGACTGATATCAGCCCCTCTTATAACGCTCCAGTGCTGATATAACCCCAGACATTACATATGTGACTGATATCAGCCCCTCTTATAATGCTCCAGTGCTGATATAACCCCAGACATTACATATGTGACTGATATCAGCCCCTCTTATAATGCTCCAGTGCTGATATAACTCCAGACATTACATATGTGACTGATATCAGCCCCTCTTATAACGCTCCAGTGCTGATATAACCCCAGACATTACATATGTGACTGATATCAGCCCCTCTTATAACGCTCCAGTGCTGATATAACCTCCAGACATTACATATGTGACTGATATCAGCCCCTCTTATAATGCTCCAGTGCTGATATAACCCCAGACATTACATATGTGACTGATATCAGCCCCTCTTATAACGCTCCAGTGCTGATATAACCTCCAGACATTACATATGTGACTGATATCAGCCCCTCTTATAATGCTCCAGTGCTGATATAACCTCCAGACATTACATATGTGACTGATATCAGCCCCTCTTATAACGCTCCAGTGCTGATATAACCTCCAGACATTACATATGTGACTGATATCAGCCCCTCTTATAACGCTCCAGTGCTGATATAACCTCCAGACATTACATATGTGACTGATATCAGCCCCTCTTATAACGCTCCAGTGCTGATATAACCCCCAGACATTACATATGTGACTGATATCAGCCCCTCTTATAACGCTCCAGTGCTGATATAACCCCAGACATTACATATGTGACTGATATCAGCCCCTCTTATAACGCTCCAGTGCTGATATAACCCCCAGACATTACATATGTGACTGATATCAGCCCCTCTTATAACGCTCCAGTGCTGATATAACCTCCAGACATTACATATGTGACTGATATCAGCCCCTCTTATAATGCTCCAGTGCTGATATAACCCCAGACATTACATATGTGACTGATATCAGCCCCTCTTATAACGCTCCAGTGCTGATATAACCTCCAGACATTACATGTGACTGATATCAGCTCCTCTTATAATGCTCCAGTGCTGATATAACCCCAGACATTACATATGTGACTGATATCAGCCCCTCTTATAATGCTCCAGTGCTGATATAACCCCAGACATTACATATGTGACTGATATCAGCCCCTCTTATAATGCTCCAGTGCTGATATAACCTCCAGACATTACATATGTGACTGATATCAGCCCCTCTTATAACGCTCCAGTGCTGATATAACCTCCAGACATTACATGTGACTGATATCAGCTCCTCTTATAATGCTCCAGTGCTGATATAACCCCAGACATTACATATGTGACTGATATCAGCCCCTCTTATAATGCTCCAGTGCTGATATAACCCCAGACATTACATATGTGACTGATATCAGCCCCTCTTATAATGCTCCAGTGCTGATATAACCTCCAGACATTACATATGTGACTGATATCAGCCCCTCTTATAATTCTCCAGTGCTGATATAACCCCAGACATTACATATGTGACTGATATCAGCCCCTCTTATAACGCTCCAGTGCTGATATAACCCCAGACATTACATATGTGACTGATATCAGCCCCTCTTATAACGCTCCAGTGCTGATATAACCCCAGACATTACATATGTGACTGATATCAGCCCCTCTTATAATGCTCCAGTGCTGATATAACCCCAGACATTACATATGTGACTGATATCAGCCCCTCTTATAACGCTCCAGTGCTGATATAACCTCCAGACATTACATGTGACTGATATCAGCCCCTATTATAATGCTCCAGTGCTGATATAACCCCAGACATTACATATGTGACTGATATCAGCCCCTCTTATAATGCTCCAGTGCTGATATAACCCCAGACATTACATATGTGACTGATATCAGCCCCTCTTATAATGCTCCAGTGCTGATATAACCTCCAGACATTACATATGTGACTGATATCAGCCCCTCTTATAATGCTCCAGTGCTGATATAACCCCAGACATTACATATGTGACTGATATCAGCCCCTCTTATAACGCTCCAGTGCTGATATAACCCCAGACATTACATATGTGACTGATATCAGCCCCTCTTATAATGCTCCAGTGCTGATATAACCCCAGACATTACATATGTGACTGATATCAGCCCCTCTTATAATGCTCCAGTGCTGATATAACTCCAGACATTACATATGTGACTGATATCAGCCCCTCTTATAACGCTCCAGTGCTGATATAACCCCAGACATTACATATGTGACTGATATCAGCCCCTCTTATAACGCTCCAGTGCTGATATAACCTCCAGACATTACATATGTGACTGATATCAGCCCCTCTTATAATGCTCCAGTGCTGATATAACCTCCAGACATTACATATGTGACTGATATCAGCCCCTCTTATAACGCTCCAGTGCTGATATAACCTCCAGACATTACATATGTGACTGATATCAGCCCCTCTTATAACGCTCCAGTGCTGATATAACCTCCAGACATTACATATGTGACTGATATCAGCCCCTCTTATAACGCTCCAGTGCTGATATAACCCCCAGACATTACATATGTGACTGATATCAGCCCCTCTTATAACGCTCCAGTGCTGATATAACCCCAGACATTACATATGTGACTGATATCAGCCCCTCTTATAACGCTCCAGTGCTGATATAACCCCCAGACATTACATATGTGACTGATATCAGCCCCTCTTATAACGCTCCAGTGCTGATATACAGTGCCTACAAGTAGTATTCAACCCCCTGCAGGTTTAGCAGGTTTACACATTCGGAATAACTTGGCATTGTGACATTTGGACTGTAGATCAGCCGGGAAGTGTGAAATGCTGCAAAAAAGAATGTTATTTCTTTTTTTATTTTTTTTTTTAAATTGTGAAAAGTTTATTCAGAGGTCATTTATTATTCAACCCCTCAAACCACCAGAATTCTGTTTGGTTCCCCTAAAGTATTAAGAAGTATTTCAGGCACAAAGAACAATGAGCTTCACATGTTTGGATTAATTATCTCTTTTTCCAGCCTTTTCTGACTAATTAAGACCCTCCCCAAACTTGTGAACAGCACTCATACTTGGTCAACATGGGAAAGACAAAGGAGCATTCCAAGGCCATCAGAGACAAGATCGTGGAGGGTCACAAGGCTGGCAAGGGGTACAAAACCCTTTCCAAGGAGTTGGGCCTACCTGTCTCCACTGTTAGGAGCATCATCCGGAAGTGGAAGGCTTATGGAACTACTGTTAGCCTTCCACGGCCTGGACAGCCTTTGAAAGTTTCCTCCCGTGCCGAGGCCAGGCTTGTCCGAAGAGTCAAGGCTAACCCAAGGACAACAAGGAAGGAGCTCCGGGAAGATCTCATGGCAGTGGGGACATTGGTTTCAGTCAATACCATAAGTAACGTACTCCACCGCAATGGTCTCCATTCCAGACGAGCCCGTAAGGTACCTTTACTTTCAAAGCGTCATGTCAAGGCTCGTCTACAGTTTGCTCATGATCACTTGGAGGACTCTGAGACAGACTGGTTCAAGGTTCTCTGGTCTGATGAGACCAAGATCGAGATCTTTGGTGCCAACCACACACGTGACGTTTGGAGACTGGATGGCACTGCATACGACCCCAAGAATACCATCCCTACAGTCAAGAATGGTGGTGGCAGCATCATGCTGTGGGGCTGTTTCTCAGCCAAGGGGCCTGGCCATCTGGTCCGCATCCATGGGAAGATGGATAGCACGGCCTACCTGGAAATTTTGGCCAAGAACCTCCGCTCCTCCATCAAAGATCTTAAGATGGGTCGTAATTTCATCTTCCAACAAGACAACGACCCAAAGCACACAGCCAAGAAAACCAAGGCCTGGTTCAAGAGGGAAAAAAATCAAGGTGTTGCAGTGGCCTAGTCAGTCTCCTGACCTTAACCCAATTGAAAACTTGTGGAAGGAGCTCAAGATTAAAGTCCACATGAGACACCCAAAGAACCTAGATAACTTGGAGAAGATCTGCATGGAGGAGTGGGCCAAGATAACTCCAGAGACCTATGCCGGCCTGATCAGGTCTTATAAAAGACGATTATTAGCTGTAATTGCAAACAAGGGTTATTCCACAAAATATTAAACCTAGGGGTTGAATAATAATTGACCCACACTTTTATGTTGAAAATTTATTAAAATTTAACTGAGCAACAAAACTTGTTGGTTTGTAAGATTTATGCATCTGTTAATAAATCCTGCTCTTGTTTGAAGTTTGCATCTTATCAAACCTGCTAAATCTGCAGGGGGTTGAAGACTACTTGTAGGCACTGTATATATATATATATATATATATATATATATATATATATATATACACAGTACAGACTAAAAGTTTGGACACACCTTCTCATTCAAAGAGTTTTCTTTATTTTCATGACTCTAAAAATTGTAGATTCACATTGAAGGCATCGAAACTATGAATTAACACCCGTGGAATGAAATACTTAACAAAAAAGTGTGAAACAACGGAAAATATGTCTTATATTCTAGGTTCTTCACAGTAGCCGCCTTTTGCTTTGATTACTGCTTTGCACACTCTTGGCATTCTCTTGATGAGCTTCAAGAGGTAGTCACCGGAAATGATCTTCCAACAGTCTTGAAGGACTTCCCAGAGATGCTTAGCACTTGTTGGCCCTTTTGCCTTCACTCTGCGGTCCAGCTCACCCCAAACCATCTCGATTGGGTTCAGGTCTGGTGACTGTGGAGGCCAGGTCATCTGGCGTAGCATCCCATCACTCTCCTTCTTAGTCATATAGCCCTTACACAGCCTGGAGGTGTGTTTGGGGTCATTGTCCTGTTGAAGAATAAATGATGGTTCAACTAAACACAAACCGGATGGAATAGCACGCCGCTGCAAGATGCTGTGGTAGCCATGCTGGTTCTGTATGCCTTCAATTTTGAATAAATCCACAACAGTGTCACCAGCAAAGCCCCCCCCCACACCATCACACCTCCTCCTCCATGCTTCACGGTGGGAACCAGCCATGTAGAGTCCATCCGTTCACCTTTTCTACAAAGACACGGTGGTTGGATCCAAAGATCTCAAATTTGGACTCATCAGACCAAAGCACAGATTTCCACTGGTCTAATGTCCATTCCTTGTGTTCTTTAGCCCAAACAAGTCTCTTCTGCTTGTTGCCTGTCCTTAGCAGTGGATTCCTAGCAGCTATTTTACCATGAAGGCTGCTGCACAAAGTCTCCTCTTAACAGTTGTTCTAGAGATGTGTCTGCTGCTAGAACTCTGTGTGGCATTGACCTGGTCTATAATCTGAGGCTGGTGACTCGGAGAAACTTATCCTCCGCAGCAGGGGTGACTCTTGCTCTTCCTTTCCTGGGGCGGTCCTCATGTGAGACAGTTTCTTTGTAGTGTTTGATGGTTTTTGCCACTGCACTTGGGGACACTTTCAAAGTTTTCCCAATTTTTTGGACTGACTGACCTTCATTTCCTAAAGTAATGATGGCCACTAGTTTTTTTTTACTTAGCTGGTTTTTTCTTGCCATAACACAAATTCTAACAGTCTATTCAGAAGCACTATCAGCTGTGTATCCACCAGACTCTGCACAACACAACTGATGGTCCCAACCCCATTTATAAGGCAAGAAATCCCACTTATTAACCCTGACAGAGCGCACCTGTGAAGTGAAGCCCATTTCCGGTGACTACCTCTTGAAGCTCATCAAGAGAATGCCAAGAGTGTGCGAAGCAGTAATCAAAGCAAAGGCGGCGACTGTGAAGAACCTAGAATATAAGACATATTTTCAGTTGTGTCACACTTTTTTTTAAGTATTTCATTCCACATGTGGTAATTCATAGTGTTGATGCCTTCAATGTGATTCTACAATTTTCAGTCATGAAAATAAAGAAAACTCTTTGAATGAGAAGGTGTGTCCAAACTTTTGGTCTGTACTGTATGTGACTGATATCCTATGATGGACATTTCTTCTTCTAGACGTGTCAATGGTTTCTATCTCTTTCAGTATCCGAGATCGGTGAGGATCCCTCTGTGGCTGATTGTTGGTTTTATCATGATCGTCTCCATCATCATAGTTGTACTGTCCGGTGAGTACACGATACAACGGTGGGCCCTTGCGCTAGGGAAAGGGGAGCAGGGTCACTTCCTAAACTCACCTGAGGCTGATCGCTGCACTCGCTGGTGTCTCTATACAAGTTCTTTCGCCCCATCGCCGATCACGTGCCTATCCCTGTCTCTCCCTGGACTCGGCCCTGTATAGTGCGCAGGACAGATGGAATACTAGTAGGAGAAAGACACAGAGAGGATTAGACACATGGGGTAAAATAAACAGAAATCATATAAAGCACTCCAAACAACAAGAGGTAACAATGAGGAAGGGACCAGAGGAGAAAAACCAAAAGGATAAATGAAGGGACAAAAACACAGCTTCACACTGCAAATGTTCTCTGAATGGTTTCGCAGCCCACAGCTCACAGGCTCCCTCCAGAGGCAAGCTCAGCAGAAACTATCACCAGCGATTACCTGGGCTGGGAGAGAAGTCTTTATAGCAGAGGAAATTAGCAACACAGAACAGTTGACTATTGCTCACACCCAGCGTTTCTGGAGACCAGAGGATCTACTTTCCCCTAGCAGCACTGGATAAAGGAGACTCTGCACAGTCCGCAGTATAAACCTGAGCAAGTGTGTATGAAGCCCTGCGCTGCGATCTCCTGACACCGAAATTGGTCACTGTCCATCATGATACCCTCATGACAGGTGTGGCGGTTATGTGGTGCTGTATGGTGTTGTGGCGGTTATGTGGCGCTGTATGGTGTTGTGGCGGTTATGTGGCGCTGTATGGTGTTGTGGCGGTTATGTGGCGCTGTATGGTGGTGTGGCGGTTATGTGGTGCTGTATGGTGGTGTGGCGGTTATGTGGTGCTGTATGGTGTTGTCGCGGTTATGTGGTGCTGTATGGTGGTGTGGCGGTTATGTGGTGCTGTATGGTGTTGTGGCGGTTATGTGGTGCTGTATGGTGGTGTGGCGGTTATGTGGTGCTGTATGGTGTTGTGGCGGTTATGTGGTGCTGTATGGTGGTGTGGTGGTTATGTGGTGCTGTATGGTGTTGTGGCGGTTATGTGGTGCTGTATGGTGGTGTGGCGGTTATGTGGCACTGTATGGTGGTGTGGCGGTTATGTGGCACTGTATGGTGGTGTGGCAGTTATGTGGCACTGTATGGTGGTGTGATAGTTATGTGGCACTGTATGGAGGTGTGGGGTGGTTATGTAGTGCTGTATGTGGTGTGGCGCTGTATGTGGTGCTGTATGGTGCTGTGGCACTGTATGGTGGTGTGGCGGTTATGTGGCACTGTATGGTGGTGTGGCATTATTTGGCGCTGTATGGTGGTGTGGCATTATTTGGCGCTGTATGGTGGTGTGGCGGTTATGTGGCACTGTATGGTGGTGTGGCGGTTATGTGGCACTGTATGGTGGTGTGGCGGTTATGTGGCACTGTATGGTGGTGTGGTTCTGTATGGAGGTGTGGGGTGGTTATGTAGTGCTGTATGTGGTGTGGCACTGTATGTGGTGCTGTATGGTGGTGTGGCATTATGTGGCGCTGTATGGTGGTGTGGCAGTTTTGTGGCACTGTATGGTGGTGTGGCATTATTTGGCGCTGTATGGTGGTGTGGCGGTTATGTGGCACTGTATGGTGGTGTGGCATTATTTGGCGCTGTATGGTGGTGTGGCGGTTATGTGGCACTGTATGGTGGTGTGGCATTATTTGGCGCTGTATGGTGGTGTGGCGGTTATGTGGCACGGTATGGTGGTGTGGCGGTTATGTGGCACTGTATGGTGGTGTGGTTCTGTATGGAGGTGTGGGGTGGTTATGTAGTGCTGTATGTGGTGTGGCACTGTATGTGGTGCTGTATGGTGGTGTGGCATTATGTGGCGCTGTATGGTGGTGTGGCAGTTTTGTGGCACTGTATGGTGGTGTGGCGGTTATGTGGCACTGTATGGTGGTGTGGCAGTTTTGTGGCACTGTATGGAGGTGTGGGGTGGTTATGTAGTGCTGTATATGGTGTGGCGCTGTATGTGGTGCTGTATGGTGCTGTGGCGCTGTATGGTGGTGTGGCGGTTATGTGGCACTGTATGGTGGTGTGGCATTATTTGGCGCTGTATGGTGGTGTGGCGGTTATGTGGCACTGTATGGTGGTGTGGCGGTTATGTGGCACTGTATGGTGGTGTGGCGGTTATGTGGCACTGTATGGTGGTGTGGTTCTGTATGGAGGTGTGGGGTGGTTATGTAGTGCTGTATGTGGTGTGGCACTGTATGTGGTGCTGTATGGTGGTGTGGCATTATGTGGCGCTGTATGGTGGTGTGGCAGTTTTGTGGCACTGTATGGTGGTGTGGCGGTTATGTGGCACTGTATGGTGGTGTGGCAGTTTTGTGGCACTGTATGGAGGTGTGGGGTGGTTATGTAGTGCTGTATGTGGTGTGGCACTGTATGTGGTGCTGTATGGTGGTGTGGCATTATGTGGCGCTGTATGGTGGTGTGGCAGTTTTGTGGCACTGTATGGTGGTGTGGCGGTTATGTGGCACTGTATGGTGGTGT
This sequence comes from Anomaloglossus baeobatrachus, assembly GCF_048569485.1. Lineage (NCBI taxonomy): Eukaryota > Metazoa > Chordata > Amphibia > Anura > Aromobatidae > Anomaloglossus > Anomaloglossus baeobatrachus. The sequence continues at coordinate 693,811,622 of NC_134355.1, read as the reverse complement.
GGCAGTTTTGTGGCACTGTATGGAGGTGTGGGGTGGTTATGTAGTGCTGTATATGGTGTGGCGCTGTATGTGGTGCTGTATGGTGCTGTGGCGCTGTATGGTGGTGTGGCGGTTATGTGGCACTGTATGGTGGTGTGGTTCTGTATGGAGGTGTAGCGGTATCATCCTCGGGAATTCCAGTGAATGTTTTCTCACCAGATATGATATATGACATCGGCCGTCCCCGGCTAATAATTGCCGGACTCCTGAGGGCACAATATGTAGTGACCATTAATCCTCCCTAGATCATCAGTGATAATATTACTAACCCCTAGGCCATCCTTACCAGGCAGTGAATATAGCTCAGTGACTGTAGAGACCGCCGGCTCTCCCCATGTTCCCGTCTCTGTATCTGCCCATCCTGTCCCTTCACAGGTATTTCTGATTGCAGCTTTATTATCCAGCGGTGCCGTGTCGGACCCCCGCCCTGCTGCTCCCCCGTGTGAAGACTCCTGGATTTGGGTCAATGGTCGCTGTTATTACTTCTCAGAAACCACGAATACTTGGAACAACAGTCGGGACTTCTGCACCGAACATGGCTCCACGCTGGCAGTGCTCATAGACCAGGAGATAAAGGTGACTTCAGCTCCAGCCCCCTCCTCCCCCACCCTGCACTCACCTCACTCATTACATACAATAATCAAACAGTGATTGGCTGAATACCGGGCACCAGTGTCTCCTGCCGGTGAGAGATCTGTGATGGTTCACTTTTAGTTGCTTTCTGTTGGCACTGCAGGGGTTAATGTCGTTTGTTCGTGCGGTTTGCTGCTGACTAGCTGATCTCAGCTGCAGCCGGTTTCTGACCACTCCTCTCTTCTTGATATAGTCACATGATCCTTCATATGATGCCGGTGGTAGATTCATTCTATACTATATAGAATATATAATACCATGGCGTTGTCATTTTTCATCAAAGCTTATTTTTTTGCATTTTGAGCTGACATTTTTAATGTTATCATTTTCGGGTAGATGCGATGTTTTGTCTCTTATTGCATTTTAATTAAATGTTGCAATGACAAAAAACATAATTTTGTGAAGGGGTTAAAAAGGCATTTAGGCAGGGTTGATGGCATTAAATGACCTACTGCAAGACCAAACAAAACGCCATTTTAAAGAGATCATTTTAAAACTGCTGCTATCGTTCTGTGTTACTGCTTTCAGGGTTTATGGAGTAAGGGCTACAGAGTGTTTAAAAAAGGCATTTAGGCAGGGTTGATTGTGTTACATTACCTGATGCAAGATAAAACAGTGCCTTTATGTTCTAATAAAAATGTAATGTTTAAATAAAAAAAAAAAAAGGGATAATTCCAATACATTATATTCTACAATAAGAGTTTGCTTAGCTATGCACCTAATTAGAAATGCGCAAGTCATGCGTTAAAGGATGGGGAATTGGTGCTGACGTTGGTGCATGCCGTGGCCATGGCCGTACCCATGTGACAGGGCAAACTGTGCCTGGTCTCATCTCGTCCTAGGTTCCTAGCCAAATATGTAGGGGCGGCACTGGACACCACTGTTGAAGCCAGACCAATGTGAGCAGGTTGTGGGCTGGATGGCTGATAATGCTTCCACTCTGTTTACCAGCACCACCTTGTCTTCCACATGGTGCAGGCTCAGTAGCCAAAAGGCTGGACCACATAAACCTCATCCTGATCATCCTTCCTTCCACCACGGAAAGTCCCAGGGAAAGTCACCCCACACTTGGACACTCCGAGCAGCTCTTTACTTTTCCATTTATGGCTCCTTCTGGCCTCTCACCATGCACATTTTGAAAAGGACAGGAGGAGATCGTGTGCAACGATTCACAAATATTTGAGCAGCCACGTTCAGAAGAAGACAACAGTGAAGATCGGCATTTATGGTCTCAAGAGATGGATGATGATGAGACACAGTTGCCATCAGGTCAGCTTAAGAGCGCAACTCCGGAGAAGGATGAGATTGAGGAAGTGGAAGACGAGGTGATGGATGATGAAGCCATTGATCCAACCTGGCAGGGTGGCACACATAGTAGTGAGGAGAGTGGCACAAAGGGGAAGTCATCCATAGCACCGCAACAGACAGGAAGAGGCATTGGGTTGACCAGAGAGAGAAGGCGTCAACTGTTGCCTGAGCACCCACATGGGCCAGATCATAGGCCTTGGGTTCGGTGTTCCCCAGTCTGTTTGAAGACAAAAGCAGTTATTTGCAGTCTCCACAATATCAAACTGAGCAGAGGCAGGAGCACTAGCAACCTGAGCACCACCGGCATGCTCAAGCACATGTCAGCCAAGCTCCACACTAGGTGGTCGGCACGCCTGGGTAGAAAACTAGTGTCTGAGGGTGAATCCACTTCCAGTTCCATTGGGCTAATTCCAAATCTGGTGTCCAGGGAGCAGGTGCAGATGCCTCCTCCCCTGAACCTGTGGTTGCACATACACAACTAACATCAGCAACCACGTCCTCTTCCTTGTCCTAGTGTCGTGTTCACTTGTCCCTTCCCCAGACTTTCGAATGAAAGCAGAACTACTCAGCCACCCGCATTGACAGACTGCTTATCCTGCAAATGTTGACGTTTCGGCTTGTGAAGACTGAGTTTTTCTGTAACCTCTTGGCAGTAGCCATCTCTTGGTACTCTATCCCCAGCTGCCACTATTTCTACCCATGTGCTGACACCAACTCAAACATGGACGTGTCCAACATCACCCGTGCTCTGACCAACGCAGTTACTGGGAAGGTCCACTTATCCAGACATGTGTCATGGTGAATACAGATCTCTGATCTCAGAATTACTGCTGAAGGTAGGCATGTCTGAACCACCTTCCTTGCTCTGCTCCTGACCAGCTCTGATCTCATACCAGGGGAGGGCCGGGCAAGAGTGATTAAGCCAACAGAAGTAGACAAAGAGGGGAAACCAGAACTTTATCCCTCGGCACACACACTCAGAATTATAAGACAAGGAGAGCTTAGGAGGAAAATAAGAGCAGGGAGGAAACAACAAGACAATGGAAGAACTCCAAGCACAAAGTAATACAATCACCAGCAGTACTGGGACACAACAGCACACAGACCAACACAGCAATAAACTATAGTCGGCGAGAGAGGACAGATTCCACCATCTTAAATAAGAAGGGAGCCTATGTGATAGGCTTCCAACAACATGTGATCCCAGAAATAGCCAGAAGGCTAGCAGAGGTTAATGTTTGCTAGCCTGACCATTAATGAGCCCACAGCTGGTCGACGCTCGAAGCTGTCTGTGTAACTCAGAAGCACCAGAGAAGCCATAGGGTGCAGTGTCAGGATCTGCAATGTGAACAGCGTCTGATTCCATCATGACAATCAGTGAGTGTTGTGCAAACCTCCTAGTGACAACACGTGGATAAGTGTTTGTGGACAGGGACACTACATCTCCCTGACGGCACACTATGTGAACCTGGTGGAGGCCAGGACGGAGTCGGACCCTGGGTATACCACACATTCAGTGATAAACTACAGACCCTGCTTCATTGAGAGAAGCAGGGAGAGAAGTTAGTTGTCTCTTGACCGTATGTATGAAAACTGCATATAAATGGTCATGTGATAGCCACTGCAATCAGCAAGCAAGACCAAATCCTGACAGTGAGCACATTACACGCTATTAGGATTTGGCTACAGAGCTTAAATCAACTAGCAAAATACCTGCGCTTTCGTGCTCGTAAAAGAATATGTTAAATTGCGGGTTATACTGCTAACGTTAATGTTTCAGTTTCACCCCACAGTTGACATCTTCAGCATTTAAAATTAGTTTTTTTAATGTGTGTCCTGAAGGATCTCAGGTATGAAAACTACCGCACAGTACGACTGTTCTAGTTATCCGTAGGAACCAATCACAGCTCAACTTTCACTTTATCTCACCAGCTTCAATGCTAAAAGCTGCACTCTGGTTGCTATAGGCAACTAAAACGATCTTACTCTGGGGCCATTCTCATAAATGAGGCCCCAGTTACTTCTGTCGTAGTTATAGGCAACCAGAACCATCTTACTGTGAGGCAATTCTCATAAATGAGGCCTCAGTTACTTCTGCAGGGGCTATAGGCAACCAGAACCATCTTACTGTGAGGCAATTCTCATAAATGAGGCCTCAGTTACTTCTGCAGGGGCTATAGGCCACCAGGATGATCTTACTGTGAGGCAATTCTCATAAATGAGGCCCCAGTTACTTCTGCAGGGGCTATAGGCCACCAGGATGATCTTACTGTGAGGCAATTCTCATAAATGAGGCCTCAGTTACTTCTGCAGAGGCTATAGGAAACCAGACCGATCTTACTGTGAGGCAATTCTCATAAATGAGGCCTCAGTTACTTCTGCAGGGGCTATAGGCCACCAGGATGATCTTACTGGGAGGCAATTCTCATAAATGAGGCCTCAGTTGCTTCTGCACTGGCTATAGGAAACCAGACCGATCTTACTGTGGGCAATTCTTATAAATGAGGCCTCAGTTACTTCTGCAGGGGCTATAGGCAACCAGACCGATCTTACTGTGAGGCAATTCTCATAAATGAGGCCTCAGTTACTTCTGTAAAGCTTTGCATAAACTTTACTGACTGTCATGGCGGTGTTGCGTGCTTTTCAGATTGCAGATTCTGACACTCCGCCCAATGGTTTCTCTAGTATCTGGGACCAACACAGACAGACTTGGGTGTCGACCTGCTGTGCACTTATTCATAGGCAGGCGAGCAGGACATAATCTCTGCTGGTCTGCTTGCTCCTTTGCTCACATGTTGTGGGGAGACCTATCACATCGGCTCCCCTCCTATTTATGCTGGTTGAAACCTTCTACCCATGCCAGCTATAGTTTATTCTATGTTAGTCTATTCTGTGAGGTGTTATGTCCTGGACTCTCTGGTGAAAGTTGTGTTCATTGCTTGGTGCGGTTGTGGAGGTTACCCCTGTTGTTTTGTAGTTTCCTTCCTGCTCTTGTTTTTCCTCCTGAATCTTATTGTCTTTACCTTTTGTGTGTGTGTGTGCTGTGTGACAGAGTTTCGATTTTTCCCTTGTCTGTCTTGTTCTGTGGGTTACATCACACTCCTGTCCTGGGGGGAGGGGGATTCAGATCAGGACTGGTCAGGAACAGGGCTAGGAAGGAGACTCAGGCCTCTCCACCATCAGGAGTATGCCTGAGATTAGGGATAACATAGGGCCTACTAGCTTGAGGGAAAACTTAGGAGCCCTTTTCCCCGCTGTCAGATAGTCACCGTGACTCAAGCAGAACAATGTTACTGTGAGGCAAGTCACATAAATGAGGCCCAGATACTTCTGTACTGGTTGTTGACAGCCGTTGCTATAATTACAGACTTTGGAGTGACTTATCAGGTTGCCCCACCTTAGCGATTATATGGTTACTGTCCCTTTAAGAGCAACTCTTTGGACACCATGGCTTTAATTCTTTACAACCATTTGAGCAAAAACTGTGGTTTTGAATTCAGCACACCGACACCCATTTTATTTATTTAGAAACTAAATTCGAGGGGTCAAATCTCGCAAAGGGGGGGGGAATGTTGTATTATATTGTTCACAGTATTTTTAGTCTGGTGTTAAAGATCGGCTGTGCAAAATTTCACCTAAATCAAGTGAAAACTGTGGTGGTGTATTCAATCGGCTACCACACACAGATTTTCTGTTTTATTCTAACATAAATACAGATGTTGTAACCCTTAACTTGTTAGACAACATAATAGTTAATTAACATAAATACAGTATCAAAATCACCATCAGTACATGAATACACCAGAATCACCATCAGTACATGTGTACAGCACCAGAATCACCATCAGAAAAGGCATACATCACCAGAATGCTTATCAGTACATGAATACATCACCAAAAGTACATGAATGTCTCACTAGAAACACAAACAATACATGAATAAATCAACAGAACCACTGACCGCCTGTGAAAACAGCACCAGAACCACCATTAGTATATGTATACATCTCCAGAACTATCATAACTACCTATATACATCACTAGAACTATCATCAGTACATAAAAACAGCACCAGAACCACCATCTGTACATGTATACATCTACAGAACTATCATCACTACCTATATACATCACCAGAACTATCATCAGTACATGAAAACAGCACCAGAACCACCATCAGTACATGTATACATCTCTAGAACATCATCAGTACCTTTATACATTATCAGTAAATGAAAACAGCAGCAGAACCACTATCACACTGAGATGTGCACAATGTTTTCGGGAATGGACATTTCTAATATCTTGTTAATCTTCCAGAAAGTCATTGATCGATACCGGGAAAATGTGAATTACTGGATTGGACTCAGCATGGACCACAATGGGCAGTGGATCTGGACTAATGGTTCTCGGTATAATGGAAGGTAGGGGTCATAAATAGCCTGTTACCAACTGCGCTAGGGTCCTGACATAGATATATGGGGAGGGAATATATATACACTACTTACAAAAAGTTAGAGATATTTAGCTTTCAGGTGAATTTCAAGAAGATCCTAAAATTCACTCTAATCTCTGTCATCAGGTTTTTGACACCTAATGTGAAAGCAGCATAACATAGGGGCAGGAACTCTGATTCCAGCTATGTGTCACTTACTGGGCTGCTAAGTGTAGTTTGGATAAAATCACTGTTTAATCAGCAGAAGATTATCACTACAGGACTACTTGGCATGCTGGAGATAGTCCATCATTTTTATGAGCTCTGTATAACTGCTAGATCTGCAGCAGAGAAAACATTGATTTCATTAAAATGACAGTAAACAGCTCAGTAAGTGACACATCACTGGAATCAGGGGTTCTGTCTACATTATGCTGCTCTCAGATGGGGGAGAAAAAACCTGGGGATGAATTTTCTTTAATGTGACCTTCTGTAACCTTTTGGATGATCATATCCAGCTGTTCAATGTTTCAGGACTTTTTGCACAACTTGCTGTTCTGTAACAAGAAGCTTAATGGTAAAATTCACAGCAGGTGATCCATGAATCGCCCAATACAATTCAGGGTTCAGTTAGAATTAGTATTTACAGTCCTCCTCATCGTGCTCTTCACATTTTGACATTATGAGAAGATGACCCCTAACTATAGATCATCAGTACTGTGCCATTGTGAGGACTCAAGCAGGATGTTCTCAGATGGAAGTAGCCACTGAGCTTAGATTGTCACAGAGTGTCACCAGCAGGTTGTACAGAGACACAGAGAGACTGGAAGAGTCACAGAAAGGCAGAGAAGTGGACATCCTCTGCCCACATTACACAATGATGACCACTTCATTGTGAACAATGCTCTTCAGAACCGGATGATGAATGCCACACAAGGTGAGAGGCCCCCAAGTGTCACATCAGACCATTCAAAACCATTTACATCAGTGTGGTCTGTGTTCTAGATGACCTGTAGGGTACCAGACCACTCCACCAGGCACAGGCGTCATCTATTCTCGACGAGGGACCGGTGGCCTCAGTGCCGGTCACGGATGAAAGTCGATTGACGTTGAGTAGAAATGATGGCCACTAATGATGTTGGAGACCTCCAGGAGAGCGCTGTGCATCAGCCACTGCTGTCACTAGACGAGCCTTTGGTGGTGGTGGTGTTACAGTGTGGTCCGGTGTGTGGTTAGTACAGAATGACCCTACACTATGTGACTGTACAATGACTGCCACGACTACGGGAATGTCATCATTACTCCAGTCATTGTGCCTCTGCATGAACAACACCGGCCTAATGTCATCTTCATAGAGGACAATGCTCCAGCCCATCGAGGTCACATCATTAGGGAACGGCTGCTGGAGACTGGGGGACCTCAGATGAAGCGGCCTACACTTTCTCCAGACCTGAATCCCAGTATGAGCTGAGTCGCCGTGTAGAGGCTGCAACTCTGTACCCCAGAACCTCAATGATCTGAGCGCCGCCCTTCAAGAAGAGTGGGAGGCCGGCCTCCGCAGGCAATAACTCCACTTGTGACCAGCAGGAGGCGTTGCTGTCATGTGGAATTGATGCTCAAGGCCACTTGACAAGTAATTGAGATACTGACATTTTGAGGGTGGAGGGGGGGGGGTGTATGTTACCCACCACTGATGGCTTTTGTTTCAATAAATTTTTGGAGATGAGGAGATCACCATCGCTGCTTCTACTTAATGCCCGACTTTCCTGATAAAATATCACTTAAGAGGGACCTCTTTACCTAAATTTCATCCAAAAGCTTAATATCCCAAACTTTTTGTGAGTAATGTGTATATGGGGAGGGGAATCTTTTATATATATATATATATATATATATATATATATATATATATATATATATATATATATATATATATATATATATATATATGTATGTATGTGTGGCACCCTGGACAAGCCAGGACGTCACAGGTACTGCAACAACACACCCCACACCCCGGTTAGGCACATCAAAGTCAGACAAAAATCCTTGTTGCCTCCCTCCAGGGGCTGATGTCTACACCAGGGGGTGGAGCCATGTGGTTGGCCCCACCCACCGAGGAGTTCACAGGCCTGGAGGCGGGAAAAGTGACAGTTCAGTTAGGGAAGTGGAGTAGTGAGGAGTGAAGTGGTAGCGGAGCAGACTGACGGTGTCCGGGTGCGTGGCCCGGGCACATACAGCAAGGTTGGCAGATAGTGGTGACCGTCTGCAGGAGAGGCTGATTGACGTGAACTGTAAGGACCGGGGTCGGGCGGTGGACCGCCGGTATCGGATCGGGAAGCGAAGAGAAGCCAGCACCATTCGGCAGGGCCTACGGACCCCGACCAGGCTTGGAGTCGCTGTAAAACCGGTCAAATCCGTTAGCGAAGGGAACCTCCGGGGTTTCCCAGCAGTCAAGACCCGATTGAAGGCAACCGCTCAAACCGTGAAGGGAAATACAGTCACCGCGAAGGCTACAGTTCCCAGGGCCAGAGCCTGCGGGCAAAAGGGGCTCCCTCAGCATCCATCCAAGCTGGGGAGCGGGTTACTGGTGGGAAGCCACTAGAACCGAGAACATAACACAGGTGCAGGGAATGGCAGTCACCGCCAACCTACCGGGGGAAGAAACACCGCAGCCGTCTGTGGGACCCGTCCATCCAGCCGTTTGTTTTACCGGAGACTTTGCATTCATCATTGGCTGAGTGAGTACCATTGTGCCTTGCGGCACAGCGCTGCCCCCACGACCCTGCACCTCACCAGGCCCCGTAACCCGCCTGCCATCCCTCCCTCACCGGGCCCCGGGACAGCCAACCCCCCTACCCACGGAGGGGAAGAACAACATCCAAGCTGCTCCCTGTTATCGCTCCCGGGATCCCCGTCCAGAGCAGCAGTGGTGTCACAACCTCACCACAACCGTGGGTGGCGTCACAGACAATATCCCTAAACCAAACCACCCTTTTCACTCACGGGCGAGGAGCGCCGCTCGAGTCCCCGGGATCCGGCCCACCGCTCGAGCCACCGACCGAGCGAGCAGCAGCAGCAGCCGGACCCGAGCAGTGGGTGAGTGCAGCGTCCCCTCCTCCGCCCGCGACATATGTATTGTAGCGGGGTGGGGGTCCCCCAGGACGACAAAGAGGCAGCGACCCAAAAAGTCCGATCAACACAGGTTTATTGCCAACGCTGAACAGGTAAACGTCCTCCGGGATACAGCCAGGCTATACACAGTCCATAGGATACCACGTCACACAGGTAGCGGTTGCCGTAGAACAAGGTCTTACTATACCTCGCCCTGCTATTTCACGTGGACCCACAGACCTGTGTTATCGCTCCACACAGGTCTGAACTCCTCTCAGTTTCCTGCTCTGCAGCTTACAAAAGCCGACTCTGCCCCCCCCAGGCCCTGACAGAGACCTTTTAATTGAACTGTGGTCATGAGCCACCTGCATAACCCGGCCTGGAGATAGTGGACTGACCGCTAAGCAGGGCTCTAATATGTTTCTGTATGCATTTTGGGAGATACGTACCGTCCGTCACATATGAATGGCCCCACTATCTCACAGTATATATATATAGTGTGTGTGTGTATAATATATAGGGGAGTGGATGATATATGGGGTAGGGGTGTATATATACACATGTGGAGGGGGTTGTGGTATATATTTAATCACTCATACATTTACATCCCCAGTGTTGATAACCAGGACAGCAGACACCTGAGATGCGCCTTCCTGAACTCCCACCTGGGGGCGCTTCACTGCTCTACCCCCCGGCAGTGGATTTGTGTGCAGGACTCCACATGATGGCGGCCGGTACGTTCTGTGCTCCCGTCATCCCCTGCGGTGACAGGTTCTGTGTGATTGTATAGTCACTACATGATATGGTGTTGCACTGCCTGCAGTCACTTTATAACACATTATGGGGGGTGTACTTATTTATTTTCCCACGTAGGACCTATATGTAATGGGGGAAATTAATAATTTTTTTTTTGTTTTTAAATTTCCCATAGCAACCAATCACAGCATAGCTTTCATTTAGTATTTCACTCTTGAAAAGTGAAAGCTGCTTTGTGTTTGGTTGCTATGGAAAAGAGACATTGTCTTATATGTCTGCCCTGTAGTGCACATAAATGTATACGTATACGTTATATGATGTATATGTGAATTATATGTGATATTATTGATCATTTCTCTTTTACAGGTGAGGGGATTTTCGGGGCGACCGACCCATGAGATAATATGTCCTGACCTTAGAGATGATGGCTGCTCAGTGCCTTATTTATAGGGTGATGGGGGGCCCCAGAATAATTTCTGCTTTCCCCCTGCACTGATATTGGGGTACATATGAGCAGACGTCACCAGAAGACTCTTGCGCTCTCTTACTCACCCCTTACTAATTTACTGTTTTTCTTTTATTTTTACTTTCTGAAGGATCTTAAAGGGGCCTTCACCTTCTTGTTGTGATTGTATTTTATATTGCCAGAATGTATCTGTGGGGTCAGACCTCTGACAGTGTCTAAGAAGGAAAAGGCTTTCTCCTCGCACAATGGCGGGGAATGGCATCCTGCCGCATTCACACATCCCCTTTAAGGATAATGAATAGATCCATATAACTCCCATCAGTACAGAAAGACAGCATTAAAACCCTCATCAGTACAGAAACACAGCACCAAAACCCTCATCATTATAGAAACACAGCACCAAAACCCTCATCAGTACAGGAATATATACATATAACCCCCAGCAGTACATGGTAGATCAGTTGTAATATGTCAGGTCAGTCCCATACACATTTGTATTGCATGAACCTATAACTTCTAGTATATCCTTAACAATGATAACCACAACTCCCAGTATCTCCTTATCAGTCATCCCCAGACTGAGGACCATACAGGAACCACAATACTGATGAGAATTTGTCAGCATCACAAATAATCATTTACATCCAGGTACCTTATAGATGACATTCTCTCTGATCAGAGTCTTTCTCTTCATTTTCCTCATGTTGTCCAGACGCCATGATGACTTTTCACACCCAAAGCTCGTCTCTGCAGACTTCCATCTTCTCTGGTCTTCTGCAGCACTACCCGACATGATGCCATTAAAAATAGCAGTGTCAGTATGATGCTTCTGAATAAAAATATCTGCCCTATGCTGTACCCCTGAATATATAAGTGCTCCTCATTGTGTTCTCTGCACAAAATATGACCCACATACTGTCCATCTAATGGTACATTCCCTCCACACTGCCCTCTCCTTTCATACTGAGCCCCTCCTCACATTATACTCTACACTGTGTTCGCACTATACTGCCCAGTCTCTATGGGCTCCCACTTATCTCCCACTTATCATGCTGCCCCTCCTCGGCCCTCCTTGCTGTGGCCTCACACTACAAACTCTCTTTTCTGTTCTCTCTCACATATTTCTCATCCCATACTTCCTCCTCACTACCTCAGTACCCATCCCACCCTCGTGATCCCCACACAGTGTCATCAAATCCATCTTTGCTTCAAATACTGTGTTCTCAATTTTATCCTCCCCAGTTGCTGTGTCCAAATACATTCCCCTCCTCACTCCCCTTACTTTGTCCATATACATTCCCCTCCTCACTCCCCTTACTTTGTCCATATACATTCCCCTCCTCACTCCCCTTACTTTGTCCATATACATTCCCCTCCTCACTCCCCTTACTTTGTCCATATACATTCCCCTCCTCACTCCCTTTACTGTGTCCATATACATTATCACACCCTCTCCCTTACTGTGTATTCTAAATCCCCCCCTTGCTGCAAATAATATGTCATCAAATTTATTCCCCCCAATTGCTCCCCATACTGTGTCTGCATACATTCTCTCCCACGCTCAACATACTGTGTCCATAAACATTCCCTCCCATCGCTGCCCATATTGTGTACTTGAATCTCCCACCCCTGACTCCAAATACTGTTATCAAATGTCTTCATCCCCCAGTTGCTCCTCATACTTTGTCCATATTTATTCCCCCCTTGATCCCCATACCATGTACTCCAATATCACCCCCTTACTTCCCATACTGTGTACTCAAATTCCCCCATCGCTCCAAATACTGTAATTAAAGTTCTTCCCAACCCATTTGCTCCCCATACTGTGTTCCCATACACTCCCCTCCTTGTTCCCCATACTGTGCCTGCATAAGTTCCCACAGCCTCTCTCCCCATACTGTGACCTCAAATTTCCTCCTTGGCCAAATAACGTGTCATCACAGTTCTTCCCCACCTAGTTGCTCCCCATACTGTGTCCGCATACATTCCTTCCCATGCTCCCCATACTGTGTCCATAAACATTTCCTCCCCTCGCTGCCCATATTGTATACTTGAATTTCCCACCCCTGACTCCAAATACTGTCATCAAATTTCTTCCTCCCCCTGTTGCTCCTCATACTTTCTCTATATATATTCCCCCCGTGAGCCTCATACCGTGTTACTCAAATTTCCCCCTGGCTCCAAATACTGTAATTAAAGTTCTTCCCCACCCATTTGGTCCCCATACTGTGTTCACATACACTCCCCCCCCCTTGCTCCCCATACTGTGCCTGTATACATTCCTCTCACCCTCTCTCCCCATACTGTGAACTCAAATTTCCCCCCTTGCTCCAAATAACGTGTCATCAAATTTCTTCCCCACCCAGTTGATCCCCATGCTGTGTCCACATACACTCCTTTCCTTTCGCTCCCCATACTGTGTCAGTATACATTCCCCCCACCCTTTCTCCCCATGCTGTGTACTTTAATCCCCCCCACCTTCCTCTAATTACAATAAATCTTTGGTGTCCTCAGCTCCATTGGAGCACTTACTGCACTAAATTTCTACTGACTCTGCGGCACTAGCAAGTGACGTCCGCAGCATCATTTTGTGACCTCATCACGCTGCTGATATCTCCCTGAGCCTGAAGTGCCATCGGTCAGGGCTTCAATTGTACTCATGCCTGAAAGACAGGAGTATACCTGATCACTGGGAGCCGGCGGTGCACCTTCTCTTAGTCCGGCTGTCAGCTTGACAGGTGGACTCAGAAAACGGCCGACTCCCAACTTGGGGGACGGCAAAATACAGCCGTCAGGGAGACATCTTGGACTGCCGCATCAGGCAGAACATTTCAGGTACATAAATGTTATTTTGTATGGATCCGTTCATGTCTATGATGTCATTGTGGAAATATATATTTTAATAAAGACTATTTTTTTATTTTTTCGTGTATTTATTTAACTTTTATTTTTCTTCCATGCAGGGATTTTCTTCTTTTTTCTATGTAATATAGCTTCATATGTAGACGCAGACACTTTATATGTTGTTGTGTCGTTCTACATATGGCGCGGTGTGACTGAAGGAGCAGGTGTGTTACATTTGGTGTTATCTCTCTCACACTCTCTCACGCTGGGCACTGGGAGTTCAACATGGCTCCTCATGGCTAAGGATTCTGAGGATCTAAAAAAAATAATTTTCTTCGTCGCTCCATTGGGAGACCCAGACGATTGGGTGTATAGCTACTGCCTCCGGAGGCCACACAAAGCATTACACTAAAAAGTGTAAGGCCCCTCCCCTTCTGGCTATACACCCCCAGTGGGATCACTGGCTCACCAGTTTTCGGCTTTGTGCGAAGGAGGTCAGACATCCACGCATAGCTCCACTGTTTAGTCAGCAGTAGCTGCTGACTATATCGGATGGAAGAAAAGAGGGCCCATATGGGGCCCCCAGCATGCTCCCTTCTCACCCCACTGGTGGTTTGTAAGGTTGAGGTACCTATTGCTGGTACAGAGGCTGGAGCCCACATGCTGTTTTCCTTCCACATCCCCCTGAGGGGCTCTGAGGAAGTGGGATCTTACCGGCCCCAAAGCCCTGAGGCCGGGCTCCATCCACAGACCCATTGAACCTGCTGGATGTGGAGCGGGAGTGCCGTTCAGGGACATGGCCCTGCACCATTCAGGTACTCTGTGTCCCCGTACACACAGGCACAGCACACTCCAGACTTGCTGGGTGTGCTAGTGCGCCGGGGACAGTAAAGGGTTACAGTCACTGCAGCCTAGCTGAGTGACTTTATGTATGGGGGAACTACCGCGCCGGACGCTCCGGGAGCGGCGGCGCAGCTGGGACTTGTAGTGCGCCGGGGACTTAGCGCCGACCGCGCTTTTACGGCGGCGGCGCTCATAAATCCAGTCCCCGGCTTTTGCGGCCTAGCTCAGCTTCGTTCCCGCCCCCACCCTGTCAATCAGGGTAGGGGAGAGACGCTGTACAATCAGCAGCGCCGAGGGCTGGAGCCTTATTTACATGCTCCAGCCCTCTCACTAGACACTGTGGGACGCCGGTTTCCCGCTCTGACTTGGGGCACGCCCACGGCCCGCCCCTACTCACACGAGCTGGAAAAGGACGCCGGCAGCCATTCCTGCAGCCCGAGCTGAGAGAACGGACTCTGGGCAACCAACAGGAATAGGGCGACCACACACCCGCTTATAGGCGGGCGGTAAGCGGCACCTGGGGTGCTGACACTAAATACCGCAGTTTTGTCTATTTGTATTTAAGTACACTGCATAGGTCGCTATTCGGGCTATATGCCCTCTTAGATGGCGACACATCAGCAGCAGGAAAGCATGGGTGCTAAGGCACAGGCTTTCTATGCTGCTTGTATTGCACGTACTGAAGTGTCCATGTGTATTTATGCTTGTATGCTATACACTGCACTGTACGGTCACTAGTCTTGGCTATATTCGCCATAGAATGGCTAGACTACAGCAGCAGAAAAGCAAGGGTGCTGAGGCACAGGTTTTTTTCTATGCTGCTTGTATTGCAGGTGTTGCAGTGTTCATTTGTTCTTATGCTTGTATGCTATACATTGCACTGTATGGTCGCTATTCTGGGCTATATTCCCCTAGATGGCTAGTCTACAGCAGCAGAAAAGCAGGCTTTCTATGCTGCTTGTATTGCATGTGCTGCAGTGTTCATTTGTACTTTATGCTGGTATGATATACATTGCACTGTACGGTCGCCATTCTTGGCTCTATAAGTCGGCAGCAGCATATAAGCAACACAGGCTTTCGATGCTGTTTTTGCTGCATGTGATACTGTTCCACGGCACTGCTCCCCATTGGGTGCAATGCTCCCCTGTAGCACTTGGTCAGCCGGGGTCTCTACTTGCCGTGGCCAAAATAACCACCTCTCAACCCTGTCCAAGGACAGGGACGGAGTTGCAATGGGATAGAGACTTGCAGTCCGGACAGGCCATGGGCAATCTGGATAAAAATCGGTGCTCCGGGGGGGTCCCAGGAGGCTCTCTGTATGATGAGGTAGACGTAGCTCATCAGGGCTTTGATCCTGACACCGCTCTCACTCCGGATACACCGGATGTTGACGCCATAAGGAATGGTCCTATAGCGTCCATCAATGGAATGTTGGATCTTTTCTCCATCAGCTCCCCCAGCGGAGGAGTCAGCTTCACAGCAGGAGAAGTCCCATTTCAAGCTCAAACGTATATTGAGTATTGTTCTGGCCACGCTGACTGCAGAGAAGCAGTCCAGGAACACCACGCTTCCCAGATAAGCGTTTTCTCCAAACGTATTAAGGATACACGTTATCACTTTCCCCCTGACGTGGTCAGGCGTTGGACCCAGGGTCCAAAGGTGGATTCTCCAATCTCCAGGCTTGCGGCTAGAGCCATAGTTGCAGTGGAGATGGGACTTCACTTACAGATGCCATTGACAGACAGATGGACTCTGGTTGAAATCTGTCTGTGAGGCTATCGGCGTGTCGGTTGCTCCGGCATTCACAGCCGTATGGGCACCCTAAGCTTTTCAGCTGTTCTTGCGCAGCTGGTCTTGAGCACAAGTACATCTGTGCCGCAGGGGCGTCCGTAACCTCGCAATGTCTGCATTGCGACTTACCCTATTAATGCTGTCCTGGAAGGACAGCCGAGGTTTCGGTCCTTCCCAGGCTCGGGCAGGTCCCAATTGTCCTCGTCCAAAAGGGCTGAAAAGCCTCAGAGGGGCTCAGCTGCCGCCCAAGGAAGGCAGCCGGAGGAACCGCTACCAAGGCGGTCTCCTCATGACTCTCAGCTCTCTCATCTTTCCGCATCCGCGGTTGATGGCAGACTCGCTCGCCTTTGGCGACATTTAGCTGCCACAGGTCACAGACCGGTGGGTGAGGGACAGTGTGCCCACGTGCACAGGACAGAGTTCTGTTCTCGTCCTCCGACTCGATTCTTCAGAACGTCCCCACCTCCCCACCGAGCAGATGCTCTTCTGCAGGCAGAAGGAGTGGTAATCCCGGTTCCTCTTCAGGAACAAGACACGGTTTTCCTCCAATCTGGTTGTGGTGCCAAACAAGAATGGCTCTTTCCGTTCCGTTCTGGACCTAAAACTGCTCAACAAGCACGTGGAGGCCAGGCGGTTCCGGATGATACCCTCCGCTCCGTCATTACCTCAGTGTCTCAAGGAAATTTCCTAGCATCAATAGACATCTAGGATGCTTATCTCCACGTGCCGATTGCTACAGAGCACCAATGTTTTTCTACATTTCGTGATAGGAAACGATCAGCTTCAGTTCGTAGCTCTGCCATTCGGGCTGGCGACAGCCCCACGGGTGTTCGCCAAGGTCATGACGGCAGTGGTAGCAGTCTTGCACTCACAGGGACACTCTGTGATCCCTTACTTGGACGATATACTTGTCAAGGCACCCTCTCAAGAGGCATGCCAACTCAGCCTGAATGTTGCGCTGGAGACTCTCCAGACGTTCGGGTGGATCATCAACTTCTCAAAGTCAAACCTGTCACGATCCAATCACTAACGTATCTTGGCATGGAGTTTCATACCCTCTCAGCGGTAGTGAAGCTTCCGCTGGACAAGCAGCGGTCACTACAGACTGGGGTGCAGACTCTCCTTCAAGGTCAGTCGCACTTCTTAAGACGCCTCATGCACTTCCTCGGGAAGATAGTGGCGGCAATGGAGGCGGTTCCGTTTGCGCAGTTTCATCTGCGTTCACTTCAATGGGACATTCTCCGCCAATGAGACGGGAAGTCAACATCCCTGTACAGGACAGTATCCCTTTCACAGACGGCAAGGACTCTCTGCAATGGTGGCTTCTTCCCACCTCATTATCACAGGGAAGATCCTTCCTACCACCGTCTTGGGCGGTGGTCACGACAGACGCGAGTCTGTCAGGGTGGGGAGCGTTTTTCTCCACCACAGGGCTCAGGGTCCGTGGACTCAGCAGGAGTCCACCCTTCAGATCAATGTTCTGGTAATCAGAGCAGTGTATCTTGCCCTACTAGCCTTCCAGCAGTGGCTGGAAAGAAAGCTGATCCGAATTCAATCGGACAACTCCACAGCGGTGGCATACATCAATCACCAAGGGGGGACACGCAGTCGGCAAGCCTTCCAGGAAGTCCGGCGGATTCTGATGTGGGTAGATGCCACGGCCTCCACCATATCCGCAGTTCACATCCCCGGCGTAGAAAACTGGGAGGCAGACTTCCTCAGTCGCCAGGGCATGGACGCAGGGGAATGGTCCCTTCACCCGGACGTGTTTCAGGAAATCTGTCGCCGCTGGGGAAGGCCGGACGTCGACCTAATGGCGTTCCGGCACAACAACAACAAGGTCCCAACCTTCATGGCACGGTCTCGCGATCAAAGAGCGCTGGCGGCAGACGCCCTAGCGCAAGATTGGTCGCAGTTCCGGCTCCCTTATGTGTTTCCACCTCTGGCACCCTTGCCCAGAGTGCTACGCAAGATCAGATCCGATTGCAGCCGCGTCATACCCGTCGCCCAAGACTGGCCGAGGAGGGCGTGGTATCCGGATCTGTGGCAGCTCACGGTCGGCCAACCGTGGGCACTACCAGACCGACCAGACTTACTGTCCCAAGGGCCGTTTTTCCATCGGAATTCTGCGGCCCTGAACCTGACTGTGTGGCCATTGAGTCCTGGATCCTAGCGTCTTCAGGATTATTCCACGGGGTCGTTGCCACCATGAGACAGGCTAGGAAGCCCACGTCCGCTAAGAACCACAGAACGTGGAGGATATTCTTATCCTGGTGCTCTGCTCAGGGAGTGTCTCCCTGGCCATTTGCATTGCCTACCTTTCTTTCTTTCCTGCTATCTGGGTTAGAAAAAGGTTTGGCGCTCGGCTCCCTTAAAGGTCAGGTATCGGCGCTATCCGTCTTTTTTCAGAGGCGTTTGGCACGCCTTCCTATGGTGCGCACGTTCCTACAGGGGGTTTGCCATATCGTTCCCCCGTGCAAGCGGCCGTTAGATCCATGGGATCTGAACAGGGTACTAGTTGCCCTCCAGAAGCCGCCCTTCGAGCCTCTGAGGGAGGTTTCACTTTCTAGACTATCCCAGAACGTGGCTTTTCTGGTAGCGATCACATCTCTTCGGAGAGTGTCCGAGCTGGCAGCGCTGTCATCCAAGACTCCCTTCCTGGTCTTCCACCAGGACAAGGTAGTGCTGCGCCCCATTCAGGAGTTTCTCCCGAAGGTGGTATCCTCTTTTCATCTTAATCAGGATATCTCCTTGCCTTCTTTTGTCCTCATGCAGTTCATCGCTATGAGAAGGATTTACATTTGTTAGATCTGGTGAGAGCACTCAGAATCTACATTTCCCGCACGGCGCCCTTGCGCCGTTCGGATGCACTCTTTGTCCTTGTCGCTGGTCAGCGCAAAGGGTCGCAGGCTTCTAAGGCCACCATGGCTCGATGGATCAAAGAACCAATTCTTGAAGCCTACCGTTCTGCTGGGCTTCCGGTTCCTTCAGGGCTGAAGGCCCATTCTACCAGAGCCGTGGGTGCATCCTGGGCATTACGACACCAGGCTACGGCTCAACAGGTGTGCCAGGCAGCTACCTGGTCGAGTCTGCACACTTTCACCAAACATTATCAGGTGCATACCTATGCTTCGGCGGACGCCAGCCTAGGTAGAAGAGTCCTGCAGGCGGCAGTTGCCTCCTCGTAGGGGAGGGCTGTCTTGCAGCTCTGACATGAGGTATTTCTTTACCCACCCAGGGACAGCTTTTGGACGTCCCAATCGTCTGGGTCTCCCAATGGAGCGACGAAGAAGAAGGGAATTTTGTTACTTACCGTAAATTCCTTTTCTTCTAGCTCCTATTGGGAGACCCAGCACCCGCCCTGTTGTCCTTCGGGATTTTTGGGTTGTTTCGAGTACACATGTTGCTCATGTTGAACGGTTTTTCAGTTCTCCGATGTTACTCGGAGTGAATTTGTTTAAACCAGTTATTGGCTTTCCTCCTTCTTGCTTTTGCACTAAAACTGGTGAGCCAGTGATCCCACTGGGGGTGTATAGCCAGAAGGGGAGGGGCCTTACACTTTTTAGTGTAATGCTTTGTGTGGCCTCCGGAGGCAGTAGCTATACACCCAATCGTCTGGGTCTCCCAATAAGAGCTAGAAGAAAAGGAATTTACGGTAAGTAACAAAATTCCCTTCTTTGCTCTACATAAAGATAGCCGAGGCTATAAGACGATTGCCAGCACCCTGAAACTGAGCTGCAGCACGACGGCCAAGACCATACAGCGGTATAACCAGACAGGATCTCCTCAGAACAGGCCTCGTCATGGTCAACCAAGGAAGTTGTGCTGTGGTGAGTGCATGTGCTCAGCACCATATTGTCATGCCAGAGCGTACAGATGCTCAGCGTGCAGTGCAACATAAGGGGGAGAATGGAAATGGTAAAAATGAAGGCCCCAGCGATAGGGAGAGGGGAGACAGGACACCTCCTGCAACTCACCCGAGTCTGTACCCTAAGCTCCCTAACTTCCCTATATGGGTCCTTCCCCCAGTCGCCATCACGTACCTAGGCCCTTGCTTGTCCTGATCCTGGCTAGTAAGAAGGCCGGCGAGAACACTAGTCTCACCACTACAATAATACTACACAAGGTAAGGGAGACAAACAGAGGAAAAAAGATTTAAACAGGAAAACCCTATGATCTTTCAATGCAGCAAAACACCACAGCTACAGTAATCACGACTCCAGCTTCTTCCAGAGACTGGCTCCTTCCAAAGTGGTCAGCATAAGAATGAGATTCTATAACCGGCGTCAGATGGTGAGACACATGATTTTTTTATAGCGAAGGGGAGTGGTGACAAAAGAGCTGCACCTGGGATCAAGGCTACAAAGAACAGCCAGATAGGAAGGAGTCCTTAACCCCTGCAGCACTAAAAAGAAAGTTGATACATTCAAATACTAGTTGTAGACCTGAGAACAATAAGGCGTTGCGACCTCCTGGTCCCAGACTCACCAGAACGGGACACACTCATGACACTTGTCCATCTTTTCCGTTTTCTCCTATGTCCTGAACTTCGTCTTCTCCTCCATCCTATGTCTTCTTCTCCATTCTCTACATCTTCTCCACGGTTTTCTCTTACATTTTTTCCTCCGTTCTCTGTCTTATCCATTCTCTCATCCATCCTCTCCTTTGTCCTCTCCACTGGTCTCTCGTCCGTCTTCTCCATTCTCTCATCCATCTTATCCTCCATTGTTACCTATGCCCTCTCCTCCATCTTCTCCTTTATTCTTTCATCCTTTCCTCTGTCCTCTCCTCTGTTCTTACCTCCATTCTCCCCTACTTTCTTACTTCTGTTCTCTCCTCCATCTTTTCCTCCATTCTTTCCTCTATCCTCTCCTCTGGTCTCTTCTCCACTTTTTGCTTTGTCTTCTCCTCCAACATCTCCCCTTCTTCTCCTTTGTTCTCTCATCCATCCTTTACTCTGTCTTCTCCTCTGTCCACTCCCTAATCTTCTTCTCCTCCATTCTCTCCTCTACTCCATCTTCTACTCTGTCCTTTCCCTTGGCTTCATCTACAGTCTGTCCTCTACTCCATTGTCTCCTTCATCATCTCCTCCATCCTCTCCTATGTCTTTTCCGCCATTCTTTCTCAATTCCATATTCTCCCCTGTCCTCTCCTCTATCTTGTCCTCTGTTCTCTCTTCCATCATTTGCTCTCTCCTCTCACCTGTCCTCCATCTTGTCCTCTGCTCCTCCAACTTCTCCTGCATCATCTCCTGTGTCCTCTCCTCTGTCTGTTCCTCTGTCCTTTCCTCTGTCCTCTCCTCCATCTTTTCCTTTGTCCTCTCCTCCGTCTTTTCTTCCGTTCTCTCCTCCGTTTTTCCTCCGTCCTCTCTTCTATTTTTTCCTCTGTCCTCTATTCCATCTTTTCCTCCATCCGCTCCTCTGTCTTTTTCTCCATCCTATCTGCCCTCTTTTTCTCCATCCTCTCCGATGTGTCTTTTACTCTGTCCTCTCCTGCAGCTTTTCTTCCTTCCTCTCCTCCATCCTCTTCTCAGTCTTCTCCTCCATTCCGTCCTGTCCTATGGCCTCTCTTCTGTCCTCTCCTCCATCTCCTCCTCAAATCTCTCCTGTGTCATCTCCTCCATCTTCTCCTGTCCTCTCCTCCGTTTTTTCCTCTTTCCTCACCTCCATTTTTTCCTCTGTTCTCTCCTTTATCTTTTCCTCCGTCCTCTCTGCCGTCTTTTCCTCCATCCTCTTTGCCATCTTTTCCTCCGTCCTCTCTGCTATCTTTTCCTTCATCCCCTGCTCCGTCTTTTCCCCCATCCTCTCCTCCATCTTTTCCTGCATTCTCCCCTCTGTCTTTTCCACTGTCTTCTACTCCGTCTTTTCCTTTGTCCTCTTTTCCGTCCTCTACTCTAGTACATCTTCTCCGTCCTCTCCTCTGTCTCCTGCTTTATTCTGTCCTTTGATCCATATTCTCCTCCATTGTATCCTCCTTCATCTTTTCTGTCTTCTCCTCCACTCTGTCCTCTACTTTGCCTTCTCTTCCATTATCTCCTCCCTCCTCTTCTGTTTTCTCCTCCATTCTGTCCTCTGGTACGTATTCACTTTCGTACTCTATTCTGTCTTCTCCTGCATTCTGTCCTTTCCTTTGTCTTATCCTCTGTTCTCTCTTCCATCTTCTCCTCTGCTCTCTCTTTCATTTTCTCCTCTTTTCTCTTCTCCATCTACTGCTCCATATGTTCCTCCATCCTCTCAACCGTCTTCATCTGTCCTCTCCTCCATCTTTTCCTCTATCCTGTCCCCCATATATTCCTGCATCCTATCCTCCGTCTTTTCCTCTGTCCTGTCCTCCATCTTTTCCTCTGTCCTCTTTTCTGTGCTCTCCTCTGTCTTCTCCATTTTCTCCTCTGCTAAATCTTCTCCTTCCTCTTCTCTGTCTTCTCCTCCATTCTGTACTCCACTTCATTTTCTCCTCCATTGTCTCCTCCTTCCTCTTCTGTCTTCTCCTCAATTCTGTCCTCCGCTTCATTTTCTCCTCCATTGTCTCCTCCTTCCTCTTCTGTCTTCTCCTCCATTCTGTCTTCTGCTATGTCTTCTATTTCGTACTCTCCACTGTCTTCTCCTCCATTCTGTTCTCTACTCTATTTTCCTCCATTTTCACTTCCATCCTCTTTTCTGTCCTCTCTACCTTTCTTTCCTTTCTTCTCCTCTGTCCTCTAGTCTCTTCTCTTCTCCATCCTCTCCTACATTAATCACATGTTTCACAAAACACTGGAAATGAGTGAGGTCTCACAATGTCGGTCAATCGTAGAGATTGACCGACATTGTGAGACCTCACTCATTTCCAGTGTTTTGAGAAACATGTGATTAATGTCAGTCGGTCTCTCCCTCTCGGTCTCTATTCTTTCCGTCGGTCGGTCGGTCTCTCTATGTCGGTCACTCTCTCTCTGTCCATGTCGGTCTATCCCTCTCCCCCCCTCTCTCATACTCACCGATCCCCGATCACCGGCGCGGTGCTGCACGGCGTTCACACTGCTCCGGCGGCTTCTCCTCTTTTGAAAAAGCCGGCCGCTCATTATTCAATCTTGTATTCCCTGCTTTCCCCGCCCACCAGTGCCTATGATTGGTTGCAGTCAGACACGCCCCCACGATGAGTGACAGCTGTCTGCCTGCAACCAATCACAGCCGCCGGTGGGCGGGTCTATACTGTACAGTTAAAAAAAAAATAAAATAATAAAAAAAAACCAGCGTGCGGTTCCCCCCAATTTTGATATCAGCCAGGGTAAAGCCACAAGGCTGCAGGTTGGTATTCTCAGGATGGGGAGCCCCACGTTATGGGGAGCCCCCCACCCTAACAATAACAGTCAGCAGCCGTCCAGAATTGCCGCATACAATAGATGCGACAGTTCTGGGACTCTACCTGGCTCTTCCCGTTTTGCCCTGGTGCGTTGGCAATCGGGGTAATAAGGAGTTAATGGCAGCAGCCCATAGCTGCCAATAAGTCCTAGATTAATCATGGCAGGCGTCTATGAGACACCCCCAATGATTAACCTGTAATTTAAAGTTAATAAACACACACAGTGAAAAAATACTTTATTTGCAATAATAAACACTAACAAATACCCTCCTTCACCACTTTATTAAGCCCCAAAAACCCATCCATGTCCGGCGTAATCCACAGAGGTCCCGCGTCGCTTCCAGCTCTGCTACATGAAGGTGACAGGAGCAGCAGAAGAACACAGCTGCTCCTGCCAGATCCACACAGCAACTGAGGTGAGTATCGCGATCAGCTGAGCTGTCACTGAGGTTACTCGCGGCCACCGCTGGATCCTCCAACTTTGACAGTAAGTTGCCCGAGTGACAGCGATGAAGTCACAGGTGAGTTGAGGTCACGGGTGGAGGATCCAGCTAGCCACGGGTAACCTGAGTGATGGCAGCGCTAATCGCACTGCTCAATTCTGTCACTCAGGGGATTAGCGGTCACCGGTGAGTCCTTCACGGGTGACCGCTAATCAGTACGCGACACAGACAGAGCCGGGGGATGACAATGAAGTTGGGTGAAGTTCATCCGACTTCATTCTGATCGTGCGGCTCTATCTGCTGTCAGCGACTATTCAGCTCTGCTGAATGGCAGATGACATAGAAAAAAGGGATCCCATATGCATCAAACACGCATTACACACGCTCTGCTAGTCATTAAATAATTAAAAAAAAGCATCGCACTTGCATTGCACACTGACCTAACGTGAACTAAAATCAGCCGAGTTTTTTTCAGGCAAGTCGGACCGATTTTACACGCATAAGTGTGTTTCCAGCCTAAGTGGCCATCGAAGGTTCCACGTAACTTGTTAAGAAACTGGGGGAAAGTGCAGTGTAGACTAAATTACATAATAGCAAACACCTGTTGACAGAAAGGCAATGAACACACAATGTGTAAAAAAAGAGACAAATTGTTCAGAACCCGGACAGCAACTGTACCTGACTGGTCCAGAGGAGAGTGAAGCAGAGTGCAGCACAGGAGCAAGAGGGCAAATCTGAGGCGAGACACCTGTCTTTTCCTCTGTCTTCTCCTCTCCTGTCTTCTCTCCTTTGTCTTCTCTTCTCCTCTCCTCTGTCTTCTCCTCTCCTCTGTCTTTTCCTCTTCTCTGTCTTCTCCTCTGTCTTCTCCTCTCCTCTGTCTTTTCCTCTTCTCTGTCCTTTCCTCTGTCTTCTCTCCCCTCCTCTGTCTTCTCCTCTGTCTTCTATGATCCTCTGTCTTCACCTCTCCTCTCTTCTCCTCTCCTCTGTCTTCTCCTCTCCTCTCTTCTCCTTTGTCTTCTCTTCTCTCCTCTGTCTTCTCCTCTCCTGTCTTCTCCTCTCTTCTGTCTTCTCCTCTGTCTTCTCCTCTCCTCTGCTCTCCTGTCTTCTCCTCTGTCTTCTACGTTCCTCTTTCTTCTCCTCTCCTCTGTCTTCTCTTCTCCTCTGTCTTCTCATCTGGATTCTCCTCTCTTCTCCTCTGTCTTTTCCTCTATCTTCTCCTCTCCTCTGTCTTCTCCTCTCTCTTCTCCTCTCCTCTGTCTTCTCATCTGTATTCTCCTCTCTTCTCCTCTGTCTTTTCCTCTATCTTCTCCTCTCCTCTGTCTTCTACGCTCCTCTCCTCTGTCTTCTACGCTCCTCTCCTCTGTCTTCTCTTTTCTTCTCCTCTGTCTTTTCGTCTCTCCTCTGACTTGTCTTCTCTCCTCTGTCTTCTCCTCCTTCTTCTCCTCTGTTGTATTTCCAGTCTCATACAAGGACACAAGTTTTATAGATGGCCACTGGACAGTATTATGCTCCGGGGTTTGGCGTCTTCTCTTCTCCTCTCCTCTGTCTTCTTCTCTCCTCTGTCTTCTCTTCTCGTCTCCTCTGTCTTCTCCTCTCCTCTGTCTTCTCTTCTCTTCTCCTCTCCTCTGTCTTCTCTTCTCCTCTGTCTTCTCTTCTCTCCTCTGTCTTCTCTTCTCCTCTCCTCTGTCTTCTTCTCTCCTCTGTCTTCTCTTCTCCTCTCCTCTGTCTTCTCCTCTCCTCTGTCTTCTCCTCTCCTCTGTCTTCTTCTCTCCTCTGTCTTCTCTTCTCTCCTCTCCTCTGTCTTCTCTTCTCCTCTCCTCTGTCGTCTTCTCTCCTCTGTCTTCTCTTCTCCTCTCCTCTCCTCTGTCTTCTCTCCTCTCCTCTGTCTTCTCTCCTCTCCTCTGTCTTCTCCTCTCCTCTGTCTTCTCTTCTCCTCTCCTCTGTCTTCTCCTCTCCTCTGTCTTCTTCTCTCCTCTGTCTTCTCTTCTCTTTCTCTCCTCTGTCTTCTCTTTTCTTCTCCTCTCCTCTGTCTTCTCTTCTCCTCTCCTCTGTCTTCTCCTCTCCTCTGTCTTCTCTTCTCTCCTCTGTCTTCTCTTCTCCTCTCCTCTGTCTTCTTGTCTTCTCTTCTCTCCTCTGTCTTCTCTTCTCCTCTCCTCTGTCTTCTTCTCTCCTCTGTCTTCTTCTCTCCTCTGTCTTCTCTTCTCTCCTCTCCTCTGTCTTCTTCTCTCCTCTGTCTTCTTTTCTCTCCTCTCCTCTGTCTTCTCTTCTCTCCTCTGTCTTCTCTTCTCTCCTCTGTCTTCTCTTCTCTTCTCTCCTCTGTCTTCTCCTCTCCTCTGTCTTCTCCTCTCCTCTGTCTTCTTCTCTATTCTATTTCCAGTCTCATACAAGGACACAAGTATTATAGATGTCCACTGGACAATGTTATGCTCTGGGGTTCGGCGTCTTCTCTTGACGCTTCTATATTTATAGCCAGCACTGATCTGAAATCTGATATTGAATATTTTTTCTCATGTAGCCTGGCATTGGTGGAAAAACAATGAAGAATTTAGATAATTCAGGCTGTAATACCACGAAACGTCCAACAGATGTCCATAAAGCACAGGCTACAAATAATGGGACTGGCTGCAGTACACATATTCCACCACTAGATGCCAGTGTTCACCATAATATTTCAGGAGGGTTCAGTCCTCCTCCAGCTCCAATAAGTAAGATACAGCACACCTCCTCCCACCTGTTCTTTACGTCTTCCCTAGGGATGAGGAGTTTGGGTTCTCCAGGTTCAGACGGACGTTAGTATAAAGTTTGGTTCGGTTCCCGACTTCTCCCAAACTTGATCTTGGACCCCGAACCACAAATAAGTCAATGGGGACCCAAACTTTGTTCCTGTAAAATGGCAATGGGGGTAAGAGCAGGACAATTAATCTGCAAACGTGAATAGGAAATAAATATTTTAAAAAAATAAAATAAAATGGCGTGGTCTCGCTGCTGTACCAGCATGGGCTATCATTATTAGAGGGGAGGGTTTCGTAAATTATTTAAATAATTCATTTTAAAAAATTGCGCGGGGTTGCCAATATTTTGACAGCTTTAACTGCACTTATATTTCTTTGAGTTCCATCAGTCCTTATGGGGTACTCAAGGGACTCAAGAGGGGACAGCTCTGGTGGTGGTGAGGGGACAGCTCTAGTGATGATGTGGGGACAGCTCTGGAGGTGATGAGGGGACAGCTCTAGTGATGATGTGGGGACAGCTCTTGTGGTGATGAGGGGACAGCTCTGGAGGTGATGAGGGGACAGCTCTTGTGGTGATGAGGGGACAGCTCTAGTGATGATGTGGGGACAGCTCTGGAGGTGATGAGGGGACAGCTCTGGAGGTGATGAGGGGACAGCTCTAGTGATGATGTGGGGACAGCTCTTGTGGTGATGAGGGGACAGCTCTGGAGGTGATGAGGGGACAGCTCTTGTGGTGATGAGGGGACAGCTCTGGAGGTGATGAGGGGACAGCTCTTGTGGTGATGAGGGGACAGCTCTGGAGGTGATGAGGGGACAGCTCTGGAGGTGATGAGGGGACAGCTCTGGAGGTGATGAAGGGACAGCTCTGGAGGTGATGAGGGGACAGCTCTGGAGGTGATGAGGGGACAGCTCTGGAGGTGATGAGGGGACAGCTCTGGAGGTGATGAAGGGACAGCTCTGGTGGTGATGAAGGGACAGCTCTGGAGGTGATGAGGGGACAGCTCTGGAGGTGATGAGGGGACAGCTCTGGAGGTGATGAGGGGACAGCTCTTGTGGTGATGAGGGGACAGCTCTGGTGGTGATGAGGGGACAGTTCTTGTGGTGATGAGGGGACAGCTCTGGAGGTGATGAGGGGACAGCTCTGGTGGTGATGAGGCGACAGCTCTGGTGGTGATGAGGGGACAGCTCTTGTGGTGATGAGGCGACAGCTCTGGTGGTGGTGAGGGGACAGTTCTGGAGGGTATGAGGGGACAGCTCTGGTGGTGATGAGGGGACAGCTCTTGTGGTGATGAGGGGACAGCTCTGGAGGTGATGAGGGGACAGCTCTTGTGGTGATGAGGGGACAGCTCTTGTGGTGATGAGGGGACAGCTCTTGTGGTGATGAGGGGACAGCTCTTGTGGTGATGAGGGTACAGCTCTTGTGGTGATGAGGGGACAGCTCTTGTGGTGATGAGGCGACAGCTCTGGTGGTGGTGAGGGGGCAGTTCTGGAGGTGATGAGGGGACAGCTCTGGTGGTGGTGAGGGGACAGCTCTGGAGGTGATGAGGGGGCAGCTCTGGTGGTGATGAGGGGACAGCTTTTGTGGTGATGAGGGGACAGCTCTTGTGGTGATGAGGGGACAGCTCTTAAGGTGATGAGGGGACAGCTCTCGAGGTGATGAGGGGACAGCTCTCGTGGTGATGAGGGGGACAGCTCTTGTGGTGATGAGGGGACAGCTCTTGTGGTGATGAGGGTACAGCTCTTAAGGTGATGAGGGGACAGCTCTTGAGGTGATGAGGGGACAGCTCTTGTGGTGATGAGGGGACAACTCTTGTGGTGATGAGGGGACAGCTCTCGAGGTGATGAGGGGACAGCTCTTGTGGTGATGAGGGGACAGCTCTTGTGATGATGAGGGGACAGCTCTTGTGGTGATGAGGGGACAGCTCTGGTGGTGGTGAGGGGACAGCTCTGGTGGTGATGAGGGGATAGCTCTGGTGGTGATGAGGGGATAGCTCTTGTGGTGGTTAGGGGACAGCTCTGGTGGTGGGGAGGGGACAGCTCTGGTGGTGGTGAGGGGACAGCTCTCGAGGTGATGAGGGGACAGCTCTGTGGTGATGAGGGGACAGCTCTTGTGATGATGAGGGGACAGCGCTTGTGGTGATGAGGGGACAGCTCTGGTGGTGGTGAGGAGACAGCTCTGGTGGTGATGAGGGGACAGCTCTTGTGGTGGTTAGGGGACAGCTCTGGTGGTGGGGAGGGGACAGCTCTGGTGGTGGTGAGGGGACAGCTCTGG
Source organism: Anomaloglossus baeobatrachus (assembly GCF_048569485.1). Lineage (NCBI taxonomy): Eukaryota > Metazoa > Chordata > Amphibia > Anura > Aromobatidae > Anomaloglossus > Anomaloglossus baeobatrachus. The sequence goes on along the minus strand of NC_134355.1, from coordinate 693,782,608 downwards.
TGGTGATGAGGGGACAGCTCTTGTGGTAGTGAGGGGGCAGCTCTGGTAGTGATAAGGGGACAGCTCTTGTGGTGAGGTGACAACTCTGGTGGTGATGAGGGGACAGCACTTGTGGTGGTGAGAGGACAGCTCTGGTGCTGATGAGTGGACAACACTTGTGGTGGTGAGTTGGCAGCCCTGGTGGTGATGAGGGGATAGCTCTTGTGGTGGTGAGGGGACAGCTCTGGTGGTGATGAGGGGATAGCTCTTGTGGTGGTTAGGGGACAGCTCTGGTGGTGGGGAGGGGACAGCTCTGGTGGTGGTGAGGGGACAGCTCTCGAGGTGATGAGGGGACAGCTCTTGTGGTGATGAGGGGACAGCTCTTGTGATGATGAGGGGACAGCGCTTGTGGTGATGAGGGGACAGCTCTGGTGGTGGTGAGGAGACAGCTCTGGTGGTGATGAGGGGACAGCTCTTGTGGTGGTTAGGGGACAGCTCTGGTGGTGGGGAGGGGACAGCTCTGGTGGTGGTGAGGGGACAGCTCTGGTGGTGATGAGGGGACAGCTCTTGTGGTAGTGAGGGGGCAGCTCTGGTAGTGATAAGGGGACAGCTCTTGTGGTGAGGTGACAACTCTGGTGGTGATGAGGGGACAGCACTTGTGGTGGTGAGAGGACAGCTCTGGTGCTGATGAGTGGACAACACTTGTGGTGGTGAGTTGGCAGCCCTGGTGGTGATGAGGGGATAGCTCTTGTGGTGGTGAGGGGACAGCTCTGGTGGTGGTGAAGTGAGAGTTCCAGTGGTGATGAGGGGACAGCTCTGGTGGTGGTGAGGCTGCAGCTCAGGTCTGGTCGTGGTGACTTGGTAGCTCTGGTACTGGTAAGGTGACAGCTCCGGTGGTGATGAGGGCATAGCTCTTGTGGTGGTGAGGTGGCAGTGTGCCGCCCCCACGTCAGTAGCAGACGGGCTGCTCGGAGGTGATGAGGTGACAGCTCTTGTGGTGATGAGGCGACAGCTCTGGTGGTGAGGGGACAGCTCTGGTGGTGGTGAGGAGACAGCTCTCGAGGTGATGAGGGGACAGCTCTTGTGGTGATGAGGGGACAGCTCTTGTGGTGATGAGGGGACAGCTCTCGAGGTGATGAGGGGACAGCTCTTGTGGTGATGAGGGGACAGCTCTTGTGGTGATGAGGGGACAGCTCTTGTGGTGATGAGGGGACAGCTCTTGTGGTGGTGAGGGGACAGTTCTGGAGGGTATGAGGGGACAGCTCTGGTGGTGGTGAGGGGACAGCTCTGGAGGTGATGAGGGGACAGCTCTGGTGGTGATGTGGCGCCCCTGACCTGGTCAGGCACCACTGAGTACTGCACACATGCTGGGGACAGTACAATACAGGTAATCCAGAAGGCTGACCGAGGTGTGACTACACAGGCGCATAGTGATCAGGTCTCACACATGTACCTTTGGGAGGACCCCTGGGGATCCCAGGAGGGGGCAAAGCCTTCACCTCCACTTGAGGAGTGGAGGGGGCGAAGCCTCCATCTCCACTCAAGGGGTGTGGTAGAGAGCCTGGTTGCTAGGTGGCGTAGGCAGGCACAAGGGGAAAAGAGAAGGAGGAGTAAACAGTCTGAAGCAGAGTGTGGAGGAGTGAGGAGCATGGAAGTGGAGCTCAGACAGGAGCAGCAGTGCAGGTCCCACGAGTGAGCCAGTTTAGCGTGCAGCTCAGGAAGAGCAGAAGCAGACCCTGGAGCTGTTGCAGTCTAACAGCGTCCGCGCAGTGACTACCGACGGGGGAGAACGGTCACCTGGTAGTGCTGCCCGAACACCACACACAGCTGGAGAGAGAGCAGTGTAGTGGAAAGTAAGGAGACTGTCAGGGAGTACCAGGCCCAAACGGGCGGCAGATCCCGGTGCGGGGATAGATCCACCTTTCCTTGCTAAACCTGCCGGTGTGGGGCCCTCAAAGCCCACGCCACAACACCACAAAAGCCGCAGCCACGTAGCCACAGTTAGGGCCCATAGTTCACAGGAGGCAAGCAGCTGGAGTGATCTGGCCCAGGCGACAAGCAAACGGCAAACAAACGAGGGGAGCAGTTACTTCCCTGGGTGACCCCATAGGGACTAAAAGTCGGGGTTACCACAAACCACAGAAGGGCTAAGGAAGGCGAGTCGGTAGCCACCCTCATCAGTCAGCCTGAAGGATACCTGGTTCCAGCCTGGTTCATCCCAGCTACGCCCGGGTTACTCACCCTGCCATCAACAGTGAGTAAAACCCCTGAAAGACATTCTGCTTGTGTGGAGTTATTCTGCGCCTTGTGGTTCTACACACCTACACAGGGCCCTGGGGCTTGCCTCACTCTCAGGAGGCTATTACAACCGACTGCACCCACCATCAGCCCCAGGCATCCCTTAATCTGCAGTGGCGGTCCCCACTGACCGCAATTCTGAGAGTGGCGTCACGACAATCCTAAAAGAAGATCTCCTACCTGTGACAAGATACAGCCGAGTGGAGTCCCTGAAGGTAATGCACCGACACTGCAGCACTGGTGGGGCTTCACATCTGGCGTCACGAACAGGATAAGGACTAGACCTGTTCAGACAGGTGACCATGTGCCTGGGCGGTCCGCTTGGAAAATTGGAAGCGCCGCCATATTGCCACCATGAAAAGCGCGCTGAAAAACAACAGCAGCCCGCGCTGGGAGAAGTTACCGCCCACGAAGAGGTGTGGCTACCCAGAGATCCCCTGCAGTGTTCTGACCTCGCCAGTGAAGAGAGCGGAGGCGTTCAGAGACGTCGGGACAGAAAGGGAGCCAGAAGCCTGCTGTTGGAAGAGGCAGAGCAGAAACTGAAGAGCCTGCAACTGGAGGCAGCGACGAGTCCACTGCTGGGAAATCGTGCAGAAGAAGGCGCAGAGGAAATGGCGTCTGAACGCAGAAACCCAGAACCAGGCTCCGCTGCCTGGTGGTATCGGGAGCTTGCCCAGTTCTGCGACCGACTGGAGACCCGGGTCGTGGAGCAGATCAGAGAGGAACGCACGGAGCTTCTGGAGATGGCTGCAGCGGTTCAGGCCTATGAGAGGGGAACCGCACGACGAGTGCCAGACCGGACGGTGACGACTCAGACCCCGATGGTGCCACCGATGGGTGAGTCCAGTGTTGCCCCTGTCAGCGCGAGTGCCCCGACCCCTGCTGCCACGCCCGTGGTCCCTGAAGAGGCGCCCGGCGCGGCGACGCTGAACCAGGCCGCAGCCACGCCAGGTGCGGCCCGCCAAGCCCAGGCCGCCGCAGAGATGCCCTGCTCGGCCCGCAAAGATCCGGTTGCCACAGCGACCCTTCTCCACGCCGCAGGTGTGACGCTGACCCAGGCCGCCGCCATGCTAGGTCCGGCCCGCCAAGACCCCACCGCAGCAGCGACGCTCATCCACATCGCAGGCGAGGTGCTGAACCAGGCCGCAGCCACGCCAGGTGCGGCCCGCCAAGCTCCGATCGCTGCAGCGACGCCCAGCCCAGCCTGCACAGATCCCATCGCAGCTGCGACGCCAATTCAGGCCGCCGCAGCGATGCCCTGCCCGGCCCGCCAAGAACCGGCCACAGTAGCGATGCCCGCTAAGACTCCAGCTGCGACAGCGACGCTGATCCAGGCCGCCGCCATGTCAGGCGCGGCCCGCCAAGACCAGGCCGCCGCCATGTCAGGCGCGGCCCGCCAAGACCAGGCCGCTGCCATGTCAGGCGCGGCCCGCCAAGACAAGAATGTACCTCTGTTTACCCCGGCCTGCAAGGCCAGAGCAGACACCGCTCCCCAGTCTAAGGAAGTCCCTGCTAGGAGGTCCCTGATAGGAGAGGACCCCGCATACTGGAAGCTGAAGGCTGACTTAGAGGCCCAGTTCCCACAAGAGATGGTGGATCGGTATCTGCTCCCTCCGCACACCCCCAAGGCGACTTCTGCAGCAACCACGCCAAAGAGTCCCCCGCCCGGGCCTGCTGATGACCACCCATCCCCGGCGCTGCCACAACAGGAGTGCTCCGAAGAACTAAGGGGGAGAGGAGGCCAGGAAGCTGAGGAGCTGACCCCGGAGCCATCAGCAGTGGATCCATGCCCAGAGCCAGAGATGCTGCCGTATTCCCGCTGGGATGAAGAGGAAGAGTTGCCTAGAAACCTCACCTGGGGGCCTGCAGGCAGTGAAGTAACAGCCCAGCAGAATCCAGCCCGTAGGACACGGCGCCGTAGCAGAACCAAGCTTTCCCCTGCACCGCAGTCTCCAGAGCAGAAAGACGAAGTCATGGCCAGAGACTTGGAAGAGAAACGGTTCCTGAGAAGGGCCAAATCCCAGGTTAGAGGTCCACTTTGTCGTGGTGTAGTAGAGGATTTCAGTTTGAAGAGTGGATATGGCTTCATAGTAGCTCCTGGTATGAAGGAAGGCATCTTTGTTAATAGAAGAGACGTTAGAGCCCATTTGCCCAGAGGACATCCAGGAAGGAATCTACGGACAGGAGATACAGTGGAATTCACCATGCACCAAGGAGAAAGAGGATGGTATGCACTTGACGTTACGCCATGTACCAGAGATTCCTATAGAAACCCAGTTGTTTCCATACCACAAGAAAAAGAAACAGATACAGAAGAAGAAAGGAAAGATAAAGGACCCACTGATGAGACTACCTCCGATGATGAGAGAAATGAAGAAAACAACAGGTGCCGCAGCCCTACAGGCCCAAGCCCTGGTAAGGAGGAATCTGCATAAAGTAAAGAAAGAATTACAGCAAGTTACAGTTTTGAAAAGTTTGCAATGTTAATGTTTAAGAAATGTGCCCACATGAACTAGTGTGAGAAACCCATGAACCTTAAGGCTATGAACTGGCTATAGCCACAAACTCTCGCAGTGTACATAGTTACCCCAGAGGTACCACCACCAGAGCCAGCCTGTTTAGGGGCCTGGCTCGCCTGCAACCAGGGAGCACGTCCGTTATGGGGCCTTGGCTTACCTGCAACCAGAGAGCATGCCTGTTTATGGGGCCTGGCTCTCCACCACAAAGAGGGTACCTGGTCAGCACCAACTGTGGAGGCCGCCTCTACATCCTGCCAGAAGAGGCTGAAGGCGCGGATCCACCAGGCCAGGTATACCCTGAAACCACCAGACCATGAAAGCCGCCTCTACATCCTGCCAGAAGTGGCTGAAGGCGCGGCCAACGGGAGAGGCAGATTGGAGGAAAGGTCTGGGGAAGTAGATGGCCCAGATCTGGTTACCAAAAGGACCGGTGACCTGCCTCCTGAAAGGGTTTGGGTGGGTTAACGGACTTGTGGGTGGAGGGTGGTGATGTATGGTACCTGGTGGTTTTAAAAGTTTTACCATGTTTTACTGTTTTATGCATTTTAAAATGTTGTCTTGCAGCCCGAGGACGTGCTGGTGATAACTAAGGGGGAATGTGGCGCCCCTGACCTGGTCAGGCACCACTGAGTACTGCACCCATGCTGGGGACAGTACAATACAGGTAATCCAGAAGGCTGACCGAGGTGTGACTACACAGGCGCATAGTGATCAGGTCTCATACATGTACCTTTGGGAGGACCCCTGGGGATCCCAGGAGGGGGCAAAGCCTTCACCTCCACTTGAGGAGTGGAGGGGGCGAAGCCTCCATCTCCACTCAAGGGGTGTGGTAGAGAGCCTGGTTGCTAGGTGGCGTAGGCAGGCACAAGGGGAAAAGAGAAGGAGGAGTAAACAGTCTGAAGCAGAGTGTGGAGGAGTGAGGAGCATGGAAGTGGAGCTCAGACAGGAGCAGCAGTGCAGGTCCCACGAGTGAGCCAGTTTAGCGTGCAGCTCAGGAAGAGCAGAAGCAGACCCTGGAGCTGTTGCAGTCTAACAGCGTCCGCGCAGTGACTACCGACGGGGGAGAACGGTCACCTGGTAGTGCTGCCCGAACACCACACACAGCTGGAGAGAGAGCAGTGTAGTGGAAAGTAAGGAGACTGTCAGGGAGTACCAGGCCCAAACGGGCGGCAGATCCCGGTGCGGGGATAGATCCACCTTTCCTTGCTAAACCTGCCGGTGTGGGGCCCTCAAAGCCCACGCCACAACACCACAAAAGCCGCAGCCACGTAGCCACAGTTAGGGCCCATAGTTCACAGGAGGCAAGCAGCTGGAGTGATCTGGTCCAGGCGACAAGCAAACGGCAAACAAACGAGGGGAGCAGTTACTTCCCTGGGTGACCCCATAGGGACTAAAAGTCGGGGTTACCACAAACCACAGAAGGGCTAAGGAAGGCGAGTCGGTAGCCACCCTCATCAGTCAGCCTGAAGGATACCTGGTTCCAGCCTGGTTCATCCCAGCTACGCCCGGGTTACTCACCCTGCCATCAACAGTGAGTAAAACCCCTGAAAGACATTCTGCTTGTGTGGAGTTATTCTGCGCCTTGTGGTTCTACACACCTACACAGTGCCCTGGGGCTTGACTCACTCTCAGGAGGCTATTACAACCGACTGCACCCACCATCAGCCCCAGGCATCCCTTAATCTGCAGTGGCGGTCCCCACTGACCGCAATTCTGAGAGTGGCGTCACGACAATCCTAAAAGAAGATCTCCTACCTGTGACAAGATACAGCCGAGTGGAGTCCCTGAAGGTAATGCACCGACACTGCAGCACTGGTGGGGCTTCACAGTGATGAGGGGACAGCTCTTGTGGTGATGAGGGGACAGCTCTTAAGGTGATGAGGGGACAGTTCTCGAGGTGATGAGGGGACAGCTCTCGTGGTGATGAGGGGGACAGCTCTTGTGGTGATGAGGGGACAGCTCTTGTGGTGATGAGGGTACAGCTCTTGTGGTGATGAGGGGACAGCTCTTGTGGTGATGAGGCGACAGCTCTGGTGGTGGTGAGGGGACAGTTCTGGAGGTGATGAGGGGACAGCTCTGGTGGTGGTGAGGGGACAGCTCTGGAGGTGATGAGGGGGCAGCTCTGGTGGTGATGAGGGGACAGCTTTTGTGGTGATGAGGGGACAGCTCTTGTGGTGATGAGGGGACAGCTCTTAAGGTGATGAGGGGACAGCTCTCGAGGTGATGAGGGGACAGCTCTCGTGGTGATGAGGGGGACAGCTCTTGTGGTGATGAGGGGACAGCTCTTGTGGTGATGAGGGTACAGCTCTTAAGGTGATGAGGGGACAGCTCTTGAGGTGATGAGGGGACAGCTCTTGTGGTGATGAGGGGACAACTCTTGTGGTGATGAGGGGACAGCTCTCGAGGTGATGAGGGGACAGCTTTTGTGGTGATGAGGGGACAGCTCTTGTGATGATGAGGGGACAGCTCTTGTGGTGATGAGGGGACAGCTCTGGTGGTGGTGAGGGGACAGCTCTGGTGGTGATGAGGGGATAGCTCTTGTGGTGGTTAGGGGACAGCTCTGGTGGTGGGGAGGGGACAGCTCTGGTGGTGGTGAGGGGACAGCTCTCGAGGTGATGAGGGGACAGCTCTTGTGGTGATGAGGGGACAGCTCTTGTGATGATGAGGGGACAGCGCTTGTGGTGATGAGGGGACAGCTCTGGTGGTGGTGAGGAGACAGCTCTGGTGGTGATGAGGGGACAGCTCTTGTGGTGGTTAGGGGACAGCTCTGGTGGTGGGGAGGGGACAGCTCTGGTGGTGGTGAGGGGACAGCTCTGGTGGTGATGAGGGGACAGCTCTTGTGGTAGTGAGGGGGCAGCTCTGGTAGTGATGAGGGGACAGCTCTTGTGGTGAGGTGACAACTCTGGTGGTGATGAGGGGACAGCACTTGTGGTGGTGAGAGGACAGCTCTGGTGCTGATGAGTGGACAACACTTGTGGTGGTGAGTTGGCAGCCCTGGTGGTGGTGAGGGGATAGCTCTTGTGGTGGTGAGGGGACAGCTCTGGTGGTGGTGAAGTGAGAGTTCCAGTGGTGATGAGGGGACAGCTCTGGTGGTGGTGAGGCTGCAGCTCAGGTCTGGTCGTGGTGACTTGGTAGCTCTGGTACTGGTAAGGTGACAGCTCCGGTGGTGATGAGGGCATAGCTCTTGTGGTGGTGAGGTGGCAGTGTGCCGCCCCCACGTCAGTAGCAGACGGGCTGCTTGGATCCGGATCCGCAGTGGCTCAAGGGGTTTCCGGACCCGGGGGTCATGTGGACACTCATAAAAGGGGACGTATATGTATGGGGATTGCTGTAGATACTTCGTGACGCCACCCACGGTGTGTGGTAATATGGAGTACCACCGCTGCTGTTGGGAAGCACCCGGGGGCGATGGAGTGGCAGCTGGTTGTTTAACCCATCCGTGGGTAGGGGTGGATGTCCCGGGGCTCAATGTCCAGGACACCGGGAGTGATGTAGGCCGGAGGCGGCGCGCCGGGCCGGAACGGGGAATGTTGGTGTACTCACTGTGGAATAATTGCACACGAGTCTGTTGGTAAACCAAGGTGTCAGTGGCCGGCTGCCGCGTCCGGGTGTACTCGGGTCCCACACCCGGCTGGTGTACCAATTTCCCTTCCTCTGGCACTCTGTAATTTTCCTCACTTCTGGACAACTCCGTATGGAACGGGGAAGTCCGCTCCCGGTATGTTCTGGTTGGGAGACGTGACTGCGAAAACTGACCCTTAAGATCTCAGTGGGTGTTTGCGGATACCCTATTCCCTGCGGTGGGCTGCTGTTTCGCTCTATCTGGGCTAACACTTCTGGAGCAATGTCTGGAACCTTGCTTCCAGCCTGGTGAATTAGAGAAGGGGCTTGCAACCGTCTTCTAACTAGGGTCCAGGTACCCCGCCTATGCACGGTTTTCGGACCGGATCTCCACTGTCGGTACGGCGGGCTCCAACCCTGTCCTGGTCCACTTTGGATTTCCTCCGACTGGACTCCCGTCACCTTTGGACACGGTCCACTGCTTGCCACCTGGCCAGTAGACCAGGGCCACTACCCAGGCTACCCTCCACTAGGCTCAGCCTTGACCTCCACAGTCTGTCACTGTCACAGACTCCTCTCTACTTGACCTTCACCTTCAACTCCCAACTAGAAACTTGGACTAACTTGTTCCTGCCCCGGATCCTCAAGATCCATAGGTGGGCGCTCCCAATCCACCTGGTCCTGCCCACTGATGTGTCCTTCCTACCCTGAGGGGGGTGGCTAGGATTTTGTGGCAGAGGGTACCTAGTGTGTGATCGTGTTATGTCGGGTGAATTGTTCTTTTGTGACCACCTGGCCACGCCAGGGCATCACACCAGCTCAAGTGGTGATGAGGGGATAGCTCTGGTGGTGGTGAGGTGGCACCTGCGGTGGTGATGAGGGGACAGCTCTGATGGTGATGAGGACACAGCTCTGGTGGTGTTGAGGTAACAGCTCCAGTGGTAATGAGGGAACAGTTATTGTGGTGGTGAGGTGGCAGGTCCTGTGGGGGTGAGGCAGCAGCTCTGGTGGTGTTGAGGTGACAGCTCCAGTGGTAATGAGGGGACAGTTCTTGTGGTGGTTAGGTGGCAGCTCTGGTGGTGGTGGAGTGACAGCTCTGGTGATGTTGAGGCAGTAGCTCTCTGGGTAATGAGATGGCAGCTCCAGTGGCTTCAGGCGGCAGCTCCGGCATGGGTGAGGCAACAGTCCTGGTGAGAATGAGGCGGCAGCTCTGCGGTGAGGTGACAGCTCTGGTGATGGTGAAATATCAGCTGGGTAATTGCAGGCTGTAGCTTTCTAGGAGGGGTGGGTTTTCAAGTCGCGCCTGAAAATTTCAAATGTGGCCAATAATCGTATGTGTTTTGGTGCACAGAATTCCAGAGGATGGAGAATACTTGGGATAAGTCTTGGAGGCCATTAAGTGAGTAACGTAGAAATGTGGAGGAGAGAAGGAGGTCTTGGGAGGACTGGAGAATACGTGTGGAAAAATATAGGGGGGTTATGTCAGAGATATATGGAGGAGACAGATTATGGACTGCTTTGTAGGTCACTGTTAGTAGTTTGTACTGGATATGTGACGCCCTGGACTAGCAGGTAGTCACAGATAGCGCCCCGCACAACACCAGTCCCACACAAGGTCGCACCAGCCAAACCATAAACCCTAGTCACCTCCCTCAGAGCTTGATGGATACACCAGGGGGGCGGAGCCAGGTGGTTGGCCACGCCCACCGAGGAGTTCAGAGGACCTGAGGCAAGAAACTCCAGTCAGTTCAGTCCAGAGAGTTCAGTTTGAGTGTGCAGTGGAGGAGAACAGGCCTGTGTGACAGGCCTGTAACAGACTGACAGGTGTGAGGGTCGTAGCCCGCACACCTTGGCTAGGCGGCATACAGTGGCCTAGCATCCAGGAGCGGGGAAGACGGCTCGGTGGAACCGTGGTGGACCGGGACAGGGTAGTGGCCCACTGGTACCGACCCGGGGAACTGACTGGAAACCGGAGCACACAGGGGGGTACTCAGACCCTGAAACGAGGTCCAGAATCCACTGGACTGAGTTAATTGACTGATTGTGGTCTGGACTATAGGTCCTTTCCCACCCAAGTCACGACTGACGACAACAGCCCAACGAGGGGGATAGAAAGCCACCGCACAGGCAGAGAGATCCCACGGGCCAGCGTCTGCGAGCAAACGGGCTCCTCCGACATATACACAGCCGGGGAGCGGACTCCCGTCGCTGAAGCGCAGGCAGTCTACACATACATTACACGGTGCAGGAGAAAGGCAAAGACCACCAAACCGGGTGGGGGACCAGACGCAGCTGGCTGCGGGCACCGACCACCATCAACTTTGTTTACCAGAGACTTGTGTGTGTCAATAACAGTGAGTACAACAGTGCCATCTGGCCGCGCACTGCCCAGCTCTCCCTAACGGGTCCCGGGGCCATCATTCCTGCCCACGGAGGGGTTAACATCTTGCTGCACTACCGTCTTCCCCGGGTGCCCCGTAACTGCAGCGGTGGTGTCTACACCTTCACCACATCCCGTGGGTGGCGTCACAAACTCAAGCACGGCTCCGGCCATACACCTACCTACCACCCACCTAAGTAGTGCCAGCACCCTTTCAGAGCGACGTGACCCCGGGTCCGGAGGCGCTCGAGCCACCCACCAACGAGCCCGGATCCGACCGGCTCGGCTGCAGCTGAGCGCGGGGCGGTACACATCCATTGGGGAATTGGGAGATCTACACAGGGGAGAAGTGGAGGGGTAGCGAGGAGAAAGGTCGATTAGTCGAGCAGCAGAGATAAGGACAGACTGGAGAGTATTAGCAGGAGGTCAGAGAGGAGGATGTTGCAGTAGTCAAGGTGGGAGAGGAGGAGGGCATGTACAAGCATTTTAGTAGATTCAGGGTTGAGGGAAGGACGGATTCTGGAAATATTTTTATGTTGGAGGCGGCAGGAGGTGGTGAGAGATTGGATGTCTGGTGTGAAGGACGAGGCGCAGTCCAGAGATACTCCGAGGCAGTGGACTTTAGGTACAGGCCAGAGTGTGGTGTCATTTATTGTGATAGGGTAGGAGAGTTAAAGGGAACCTGACACCATGAAGATGACATCCAATCTGCTCGAACATTAGTCACTTTTTGGAAGAAAAATCAAACATCAAACAACGGTTGGCGGCCAGAGGTTATAACAAAGATGTAACTAATATGGCCGAAAACTGAAATCGCTAATCCCTGTTAAATGACCAAATGGCATACATTTTAAACAATTCAATTTTGACTTACTGACATGTGTGAACACGGCCATATGACGCCTCCATTTACAATCCATTATGAGTCCAGTTTGAATGAGTTTCCTGTTCTTTTACAGATGAGGGTTTGTGTATCTTACATTCAGGCTATGACTGAGGGCAATGCAGTCGCTGAAAACGCGTCAGTCTAATTTTCTTTGTGGACCTCTCTGTAATCACAAACGTTCTTATACAATATACGTTCGCTATCTGAAACTTAACCTTTGCAAACCTGAACTTCTTCTTCTCCCTCCATCTTCTAACCTCCCTAAACCTGACATCTCCCTCTCTGTGTGCGGCACCATGATAACTCCTAGGCCGCAGGCCGCTGTCTGGGTGTTATACTTGACACTGATCTCTCCATCACCTCCCACATACAATCTCTTGCCCGCTCCTGCCGCTTGCACCTCAAGAACATCTCTAGAATCCGCCCCTTTCTCACCATGGAAACAAAAACCCCTCACCGTGGCCCTGATCCACTCTCGCCTTGACTACTGTAACTCTCTATTAATTGGTCTCCCCCTAACTAGACTCTCCCCTCTACAGTCCATCCTTAATGCAGCAGCCAGGGTCATCTATCTGGCTAAACATTATTCTTCCACTTCCGCTCTGTGCCAGTCATTGCACTGACTGCCCATACATTATAGGATCCGATTCACATTGCTTGTTCTCACCCACAAAGCTCTCCACAGTGCGGCACCCCCTATATCTCATCCCTTATCACTGTCTATCACCTACGCGTCCTCTCCACAGTGCGGCACCTCCTACATCTTATCCCTTATCACTGTCTATCAGCTACCCGTCCTCTCAACAGTGCTTCACCCCCTATATCTCCACCCTGATCTCTGTCTACCCGTCTTTTCCACACTCCGTCACCCCCTTACATTTCCACCCTCCTCTCTGTCCATCACCCTACCCATTCTCTACGTTTCACAAGCGACTTTTGACTAACATCCACACTAATCCAAACCTCCCACTCCCGCCTAAAAGACTTCTTCCGAGCTGCAACAATCCTCTGGAATGCTCTACCCCAAGAAACTAGTACGATCCATAACTTTACTCAGCTTCAGACGCTCCGTAAATACACATATTTTTAAGATGGTCGATCATCCTCCCTAACCAATGTCAATTCATATATATCCCCTCCACTATTTCTCAGAACATAATTCTCCCTCAAATTCCACTGTACCCAATAGCATCACAAAGACCGGCTTATGCAGCCTTTATCTAGCCCCCATTTCTTCGAGATGGCTGGACCATCATTGTAAATAAGCCCCTGCACCTTGTGTCACCTCATCCTCTCCCCATTGTAGAGTGTAAGCTCTTACGAGCAGGGGGGTCTTTTTGCTTTAATTATTGTATCTTCTATAACTAATCACAGGGAATAGAACAGTCCTAAAATGTAAGTTTATTGGTATATATTAAAAAGACATATTCAAAGGACATAACATAATACAAACCAATGTGTAAGATAAATAATAAATGTGGACAAAAAGCAAGAAATGAACCATGAACAGCGCCCACTGAAGACCTTACAGAACAGAGGGGATTCTATGCCCCTCAGCAGTAATACACGTGTAACTGTCCCAGTCAGAATAGGTCAGAATACTGGACGCTATCCCTAAATGTACCAGTCATTTGTCATATCCAGTCCAAATGATCACAGAGGGTCATGTCACAAAAAATTATGGAAATGGGTATATGATGAATCAGTATCCATAGTGTCATGGTTCTGATTTACTGTGTTCGGCTCTCTTGCAAAGCTGATCCTTTGTTGTTGTTTTGTGCTTTTGTGGACGGGTTGTTTCCCGGCCTCGGATCTTGTGTTGGTGCTGGTAGGGGCCTGTTCTCAGGCGCCTCATTCTGGGTGATTGCTCTGCTTCATTAGGGAGCAACCTCACCCAGAATGCTGCCAGTTGTAGATCCTGTTCTGCCGCTAGTGCTTCTGGCTCCTGTAAATGAACTGTTCTGATTTTGGCCTGCGCCCTATTCCCAAGTTACACTTCTCTACCCGTTTGCCTGACTCTTACGTGACTTCCTGGCTTCTGACCCTCTGGTTCGTACCCTGACCATGGCTCCATTTGCTCCCTATGTTCCATACATGACTTCCTGGCTTCTGACATCCGGCTTGTACCCTGACCTCGGCTCCATTTCCTCCTTATGTTCCATACATGACTTCCTGGCTTCTGACCTCCGGCTCGTACCATGACCTCGGCTCCAGTTCCTCCCTATATTCCATACATGACTTCCTGGCTTCTGACCTCCGGCTTGTACCCCAACCTCGGCTCCATTTCCTCCTTATGTTCCATACATGACTTGAGGAAGCCGCTTAGGCGGCGACACGCGTCGGCCTGCCTACCCTGGGCTTCTTGCCACTGGATACCTGTGCCTGACTTTCTATTGCCGGTCTGGTTCTCCTGACCATCCTCCCCCACCTAACCACTGGTTGTGCTGGTATTTCACCCCTACACCACGATTTATCTGCAGCATACATACTTTGTTAATCCCTTTGGGATTCTTCATGTTGGTCACTTATACTGTGTCTTTTTCCACTGGTTCAGGAGAGTGCTCAGCGTATTCACCACAGCATTTCCATCCTGCAACTCTTACTTCAGGTTCATTCTTGCGCATATACAGGTTATTTATTGTGCTTTTCTGTATTATACTGTTGCAATTAATGCACCTGTGGTTCCTCCTGTTTCCATATTTACCATCTTTTATTTTGATCACCTGTATACATTATTACTCAATGTGATCTCTGCTGCTTTTGGTTTTCCAGACCTATTATTGATTGTCATTCAGCATTGTATACTGGCACCTTATCTTTTTGTACAGCATTGTGATATTTTTTGCATTCTCCCATTATCTTTCATGTAATGCTGTCACTATTATTATTTTTTGCCCAGGGCTAGCTGACCCCACCTCCTGGTTGTTTGTATGTCTTGCACCTTCTTTTAAATGTTTTTAATATTGGTAAATAATAAAGGCGTTTTTTACCTTCTATCTTTGGTGTGCATCTGATCCAAGTGCGGTAGCTTTCCCCTCTTTTGCTCATATACCTTCATCTGCACCAGATAGCACCTCTTTTATATTATTCTACAGTTATCTTGGAAAGTTAGTGTGCTCCTACAATTGTCCATGTTGATACATGACTTTCTGGCTTCTGACCTCTGGCTCGTACCCTGACCTCGGCTCCATTTTCCTCCCTATGTTCCATACATGACTTCCTGGCTTCTGACCTCTGGCTCGTACCCTGACCTCGGCTCCATTTCCTCCCTATGTGCCATACATGACTTCCTGGCTTCTGACCTCCGGCTTGTACCTTCACCTCAGCTCTGCTTTCTCCCTGTGTTTCATTTGTGACCTCCTGGCTCCTGACCTCCAGCTTGTTCCCCGACCAAGTCTCTGTCAGCTTCCAGTTTACTGTCATGTCCTCCCGTTTTCTGACGCCGGCTAGTTTGACTACTCCTCTACTAGTGGTACCTACTGACACCTATTGATAGACCATCACACATAGGTCTGGAATCTAACTCATCAAGGGAAGAATTCTAGAAGGCCACTAGATAACAAGTGATCTTCTCTTCGATCTCATGGAAATAATAGTAAATTACCGAGATGTTCTATATATAGCAAACAACCCGACGCGTTTCCCCTCACAGCATAGAGCTTTATCAGGGGTATGCTTGTTCTTTCCCTGGGAACCTTCTAGTGTTTCACCACCTATACAATATAATATAAAATAATATTGCTGGGTGTTACAGGTAAAAAAGAAAAAGGGGGCTATTGTACAAAATAGAAACACCTTGTTTGTCCCCTAAACCGCACAACATCATTGGCCCCCGAGGGCACAGTACTGGTGGTGTGAGGGTAGATATAGTCACTACACCTGGAAAGAAAAGGAAAACCTGTATTCTCCAAATAAAATATAAATGTTTATTTAAGCTATATTAAAATCCATACTGGACAGGGTAAAATGCAAACGCGTTTCAGGCAAATGCCCTTGTTCACTTAATCTACCTCAACATGGTACGACAAACATTTAAAGACACATGAGACTGCCACATAGGAAGCCATTTAATAACAAATTGATTACACATGATTATCTACAAAGAAAATTCACTGCAATGAGAAATGTTTGTCAAATAACAAAATACAAAAGAAAAAAATACAAAAGAAAAGAGCAAAACAATTGTATACTTGCATATATAAAAAAAAATAAATATATAAGAAAAACAACCAATACAAATCAAATAATCAACTGACGTAAAAACGGAAAAATTGGGAAATATATATCCAGAAATTTTGGATTCTATGATATAACTCCGGGAAAAACCCCGGAGCCACACTGAAGATGGTAATAAAATTAATCAAGCTCAATGTCTCATATATAAAATATATTCTTTATATAAGAGCTCAATAATATGTACTACGGGATAATTACTCCATCATATAATACCATCCAGAAATAAAAACAATACATTCCATATACATAGCAACTATTTATACAGTCCATTATAATCCATATTGTTTTACCTATATTAAATGTTAAAATAAATACAATCCCCCCCCCCAAAAAAAAATCAATATATGAACAAAGTATCATCTTTATAATTCATACCGTTCGGATATTTTGTATTCAAAGTGGCAATCCAAAAAGCGTCTCTGGGAATATTTAGCATTATTGCTGTTAATCTTGGATATATGCTCTGCTATTCTTTTTTTTAGCTTTGTGGATTGTGCATCCCACGTACTGGAAATTGCATAATGTGCACACAATGCAATAAATGACATACTTTGTATCACACTTTTTCTCTATGTACAGTATAAGCTTGGTGACACCATATTACCAAGCGATCTTCCTCGTCTAGGTACAACAGCTACTCCTTCCCCCAAAATCTTGATATATATCTTTTTTATTTGAGTAAACTGTCTGCTGTACGGAATGCTGAACGTAATATGCAGGAGTCACTACACCACGTGTTTCACTGGTGTTAATGGTTTCTAAATCACACTCAGCCAAATAGAACCTTACACCAAAGCTTGGCATATTCGGCAGGATCAAGACCCCCTGTTATCTGATTAAATATGAGATTGTGTCACAAGGTACAAGGAAGATGGGGCAATATAAAATGAGCACAAATATGGCCTACTGAGTCATAGTGCGGAGAGGAAGACTGGCCCATCATGGGACTGGAGGGCACCGAATTTACCCAACTCAATGGGAAAGTATCCAAGAGAAGACGATACCCTGTGAAGAAATGCCGGCCCACTGTGGGAGGTGTGGACAAGAGGAAGGTGCGAAGGAAGGAAAAGGCCAACGGGAGGTGACGTGAGAACACAGGAGAAGATGCGGGAAGGTCTCTCCAGTGGAGGGGTGAAGCTGAAGCAGA
Source organism: Anomaloglossus baeobatrachus (assembly GCF_048569485.1). Taxonomy (NCBI): domain Eukaryota; kingdom Metazoa; phylum Chordata; class Amphibia; order Anura; family Aromobatidae; genus Anomaloglossus; species Anomaloglossus baeobatrachus. The sequence continues at coordinate 693,765,602 of NC_134355.1, read as the reverse complement.
AAGAGAGTGGTAGAGAGACACCTGATGCTATTGCACTGCCGGGAGGTGAAGGAGACACAGTGCGCCCCGTGCAGTCCGCATGTGACAACCCAATATGACAAGGAAAAGATGTGGAGTATTGGGAAAAGGAAAGTACAGCTGAATAGACTAACAGAGCCACCAGGGAGAAAAGAACAGAGGAGTGGCCCTCCGGATGAGTAAGGGAAGGTTATGAACGCTGTTGCACTCTTTCCTGGGATAAAGCCTCTGGAGAGGAGTACATGACTAGAAGCCTAGGAGTTGTAGCAGCCACACCGGCCCCAGGACCCAACACCATCTTTAACACTCATGTGTCCAAGAGTTTGGGAACATTGGTGTACCTGGAAGGGCCACCACAGGGCTCTGTAGCATTTCCCACCAGAAGGTACCTTGAGTGGTGTCAGAAATCATCAGGATCAGGCTCCAAAGTAAAAGGTCCTGGGGGCCCAAGTAGTACTTGTCCATGCCATCCTCACCTGGAGATACTATGTTGGCTTGGTCAGATCAGAGGGACTGTTCAAGTTTTGTTTAAACTCTTGTGGCCAAGTAGGCCTGAAGTAGCCAGATAGGCTGGACTTTTATTTCTTTTTCTACTTTTGTTGCACCCTTTTCTGCTTAAGGGTGGAGGGTCCTACACCCTCAGTATGAACTCAACTGCATCCCAGAAAGGACTGTATCTATTTGTCTCCATACAGCAGGACTATTTGCACCTTATGGACTGTGTATGAGTCAGTACTTTGTAGGACCACCTTTCTCTGTCTTTTAGGGTCGGTCTCTCCAGCTTCGCTCATCTACAGGTGACATTTTCCTTTTCTTCTTTGCACATGAGCTCTCACTCAGTGAGTTTGGATGGAGAAGTCTGTGATCAGTGATTTTCCCGTCTTGTCACAGATTCTCAATGGGATTTGGGTCTGGACTGTGACTCGGCCGCTCACACACAGAAATATGCCCTGATCTAAACCTTCCATTGTAGATCTAAAGGATGTTTAGGGTCTTTGTCCCACACCCCAGTCTCATGTCTTCTACAGCCTCTCACGGGTTTTCCTCCAGGATTGCCCTGTATTTAGCTCCATCCATCTTCCCATCACCTCTGACCAACTTCTCTGCCCCTGCTGAAGAAAAGCCTCCCCACAGAAGGATGCTGCCACCACCATGTATGAAGATTTTTTTTCATGACTTGCAAATCATTAATGTCTCCATCCTATGATTTCCATCATTCACCACTTTCCCTTCTTGGTACTGTAATTGTTGAGGAGTGGTGTCACTCTTGAGTACTGAGGGTAAGTAGAGAAGATCATATAGAAATTATACAGGACAAGACAGTCGCAACTGACAAGAAACCAGTGATGTCAGGACACCCTCCTGGAAGATTTTCTCATTCAGATTTTTGTTTTTTCTGTTTTCTGCAATTTTCACTATTTGTTATATCGTACTTGGTGTGCTACATCGGAGCAACATGGGCTCCATTTCTTTAATAACATCATCAGAAAGGGTCGGTATTGGGGAATTTTTTTTTATAAATTATTTTTATTTCTTTAACACTTACTTAGTAATGTTGGATCCCACAGACGACTTTCCATGACTATCACTGGGATTTGGGGTCAGCCAGTCTCGTTTTAGGTCACCCCAAGGCTAATACTAACCCTCCCCTCACTATTACCCTTATATCCAACACAACGGGGGGACTGGGAAGGTCCAGATTACTGTCAGACTAGTACTCATACCCACTATGACAACACTCCCTTGTGACTACTGACAATACTGTGGTATGCAACAAAACAACGGGACTGGGAAGGTCCAGATTACTGTCAGACTAGTACTCATACCCACTATGACAACACTGAAAAGTGCTGAAAAGACCATCCATCATACTGCACAGCCAATGTTTATAGCACCCTGGCCCTTCCGAGTGCACTGGGTGCATTGAATACTGGGGCAATAGTGAGGGTAAAGAAATTGTCTATCTTGTGGGGGGACAAAAAAAAAAAAAAAGCTTTCTGACACCAACCTCCACGATAGTAAATTGGAGAGATGTCTGCCAGGTCCTCCGTTACTAAACACTATACTTTATGTATGGATTAAAAAAAGAAGAAACAGCTATGTAGCCTCCAAAGATAAATAACGTCTCTCTATAAATTAAGGATGACCTTCGCATGTGGCCCCCAGACATTGATAATGTCCTTCTTTGTGGCCCCCACAAAGTAATGCCCCCATTGTGCTGCACCAGTCTTCCTCTGCGGTGCTCCAAAAATTACTATTTAAAAAACCTACCCAATTTCTCGCCTGTCCCCGCTCCCAGCGGCGCCGTCTTCTTTCCTTCCTCCCTGCCCCATGCTTTGTTTACAGCCACAAGCCAATCGGCGGCCGCAGCCACAGAGCGCGATAATTTTCAAATGTAGATGCGTCCGAGGATGCCACCATAATGAAAAGCAGCACTTCTGATGTCACCACTGTCCTGTGTGTCCTTAGCCAATCAGCTGCCCCTGCACACAGAGACTGCAGCTTCATCTCCCTCCTCTCCTCCGCTCTGCACTGATGGAGAAGCTTCTTTTATACAGAGCTGGAGGATGGAGAAGAAGAGGCGCCGTCCACAGAGGAGACCGCAATAATATATTACAGAGCGTCATGTAATCACATCTGTGCAAATACACAAAAATATATTAGCTTTGGTTAAACATAACCCGTTTTGCGTTCACAGCTCTAATGAAATATAAATCTGATTAAAAAATTCCCTGAGTCTTCGATAACTACAGAACAGCAGCATTTACACACAAGTCATCCAGGCGACGTCTTCCAGAACCGTCCACGGGACGCGTGGAGAAATGTGAGGATCGGGCATCTCCTGGAGAGAAGAAGAGCAGGGACAGGAGCATTAGAGGAGAGAGAACACTGGCAGACAGCCCACAACCCCGGCACAGGGGCCGCCAGACCCCCGGCACTGGAGACGCCAGACCCCCGGCACTGGAGACGCCAGACCCCCGGCACTGGAGACGCCAGACCCCCGGCACTGGAGACGCCAGACCCCCGGCACAGGGGCCGCCAGACACCCGGCACTGGAGACGCCAGACCCCCGGCACTGGAGACGCCAGACCCCCGGCACTGGAGACGCCAGACCCCCGGCACTGGAGACGCCAGACCCCCGGCACTGGAGACGCCAGCCAGAACCCCGGCACTGGAGACGCCAGACCCCCGGCACAGGAGACGCCAGAACCCCGGCACAGGAGACGCCAGAACCCCGGCACTGGAGACGCCAGAACCCCGGCACTGGAGACGCCAGAACCCCGGCACTGGAGACGCCAGAACCCCGGCACTGGAGACGCCAGAACCCCGGCACTGGAGACGCCAGAACCCCGGCACTGGAGACGCCAGAACCCCGGCACTGGAGACGCCAGAACCCCGGCACAGGGGACACCAGAACCCCGGCAAAGTACTGAAGAGTACAGCAGATACAGAGATTCTATCACTATACAGAAATACAACCCATATATACTATTTACATAAAGGGGAAATACTGCTACATGGAGAACATCCACATGAGGGCCCACACAGCCTCCAACATAGAAGACCCCAATTCGGGGTGGCAGAACATCCACATGAGGGCCCACACAGCCTCCAACATAGAAGACCCCAATGTAGTGAGGCAGAACATCCACATGAGGGCCCACACAGCATCCAAAATAGAAGACCCCAATTCGGGGTGGCAGAACATCCACATGACGGCCCACACAGCCTCCAAAATAGAAGACCCCAATGTAGGGAGTCAGAACATCCACATGGCGGCCCACACAGCCTTCAACATAGAAGACCGCAATGTAGTGAGGCAGAATATCCACATGACGGCCCACAAAGCCTCCAGCATAGGAGACCCCAATGTAGGGAGGCAGAACATCCACATGACGGCCCACACAGCCTCCATCATAGGAGACCCCAATGTAGGCAGGCAGAACATCCACATGACGGCCCACACAGCCTCCATCATAAGAGACCCCAATGTAGGGAGGCAGAACATCCACATGACGGCCCACACAGCCTCCAGCATAGGAGACCACAATGTAGGGAGGCAGAACATCCATATGATGGCCCACTAAGGCTCCACATCATTGGACATCTTGGATGGTAATATTCTGCGTACAGGAGCTAGGACACGTACGTGAGGAGCGGAGGGTCCGCAGAGGTTTAGGTCTGCAGACAGATGAACCAGCGAGGAGTGAGACAATCCATCTGTACGAATCCATGGTCCGTGTTGTAGATGAAGCATTCGCCATCATTCCTGCAGGAGAAAGTCCGGAGCATAAAGCGAAACCCTGGGAAAGGAAGAACTGTGCCCGTGTACATGGAGGGGAGGAACGGGCTGTGCCACAGTACAGGGAGGGGAAGAACGGGCTCTGCCACTGTACATAGAGGGGAAGAATGGGCTCTGCCAGTTTACATGGAGGGGGAAGAACAGGCTGTGCCACTGTACATGGAGGGGAAGAACGGGCTGTGCCACTGTACATGGAGGGAAAGAACGGGCTGTGCCACTGTACATGGAGGGGAGGAACGGGCTGTGCCACTGTACATGGAGGGGAGGAACGGGCTGTGCCAGTGTACATGGAGGGGACTAACGGGCTGTGCCACTGTACATGGCGGGGAAGAACGGGCTGTGCTAGTGTACATGGAGGGGAAGAACGGGCTGTGCCAATGTACATGGAGGGGAAGAACGGGCGGTGCCAGTGTACATGGAGGGGAAGAACGGGCTGTGCCAGTGTACATGGAGGGGAGGAACAGGCTCTGCCAGTTTACATGGAGGGGAAGAACGGGCTGTGCCAATGTACATGGAGGGGAAGAACGGGCTGTGCCAATGTACATGGAGGGGAAGAACGGGCTGTGCCAATGTACATGGAGGGGAAGAACGGGCTGTGCCAGTGTACATGGAGGGGAATAACGGGCGGTGCCAATGTACATGGAGGGGAAGAACGGGCTGTGCCACTGTACATAGAGGGGAAGAATGGGCTCTGCCAGTTTACATGGAGGGGGAAGAACAGGCTGTGCCAATGTACATGGAGGGGAAGAACGGGCTGTGCCACTGTACATGGAGGGGAAGAACGGGCTGTGCTACTGTACATAGAGGGGAAGAATGGGCTCTGCCAGTTTACATGGAGGGGGAATAACAGGCTGTGCCAATGTACATGGAGGGGAAGAACGGGCTGTGCCACTGTACATGGAGGGGAAGAACGGGCTGTGCCACTGTACATGGAGGGGAAGAACGGGCTGTGCCAGTGTACATGGAGGGGAAGAACGGGCTGTGCCAGTGTACATGGAGGGGAGGAACAGGCTCTGCCAGTTTACATGGAGGGGAAGAACGGGCGGTGCCAATGTACATGGAGGGGAAGAACGGGCTGTGCCAATGTACATGGAGGGGAAGAACGGGCTGTGCCAATGTACATGGAGGGGAAGAACGGGCTGTGCCAATGTACATGGAGGGGAAGAACGGGCTCTGCCAGTTTACATGGAGGGGAAGAACAGGCTGTGCCAATGTACATGGAGGGGAAGAACGGGCGGTGCCACTGTACATGGAGGGGAAGAACGGGCTGTGCCAGTGTACATGGAGGGAAGAACGTGCTGTGCCAGTGTACATGGAGGGAAGAACGTGCTGTGCCAGTGTACATGGAGGGGAGGAACGGGCTGTGCCAGTGTACATGGAGGGGAGGAACGGGCTGTGCCAGTGTATATGGAGGGAAGAACGGGCTGTGCTAGTGTACATGGGGGGGAGGAACAGGCTGTGCCAGTGTACATGGAGGGGAAGAACGGGCTGTGCCAATGTACATGGAGGGGAAGAACGGGCTGTGCCAGTGTACATGGAGGGGAATAACGGGCGGTGCCAATGTACATGGAGGGGAAGAACGGGCTGTGCCACTGTACATAGAGGGGAAGAATGGGCTCTGCCAGTTTACATGGAGGGGGAAGAACAGGCTGTGCCAATGTACATGGAGGGGAAGAACGGGCTGTGTCAATGTACATGGAGGGGAAGAACGGGCTGTGCCAATGTACATGGAGGGGAAGAACGGGCTGTGCCAGTGTACATGGAGGGGAATAACGGGCGGTGCCAATGTACATGGAGGGGAAGAACGGGCTGTGCCACTGTACATAGAGGGGAAGAATGGGCTCTGCCAGTTTACATGGAGGGGGAAGAACAGGCTGTGCCAATGTACATGGAGGGGAAGAACGGGCTGTGCCACTGTACATGGAGGGGAAGAACGGGCTGTGCCACTGTACATAGAGGGGAAGAATGGGCTCTGCCAGTTTACATGGAGGGGGAATAACGGGCTGTGCCAATGTACATGGAGGGGAAGAACGGGCTGTGCCACTGTACATGGAGGGGAAGAACGGGCTGTGCCACTGTACATGGAGGGGAAGAACGGGCTGTGCCAGTGTACATGGAGGGGAAGAACGGGCTGTGCCAGTGTACATGGAGGGGAAGAACGGGCTCTGCCAGTTTACATGGAGGGGAAGAACAGGCTGTGCCAATGTACATGGAGGGGAAGAACGGGCGGTGCCACTGTACATGGAGGGGAAGAACGGGCTGTGCCAGTGTACATGGAGGGAAGAACGTGCTGTGCCAGTGTACATGGAGGGAAGAACGGGCTGTGCCAGTGTACATGGAGGGGAGGAACGGGCTGTGCCAGTGTACATGGAGGGGAGGAACGGGCTGTGCCAGTGTATATGGAGGGAAGAACGGGCTGTGCTAGTGTACATGGGGGGGAGGAACAGGCTGTGCCAGTGTACATGGAGGGGAAGAACGGGCTGTGCCAATGTACATGGAGGGGAAGAACGGGCTGTGCCAGTGTACATGGAGGGGAATAACGGGCGGTGCCAATGTACATGGAGGGGAAGAACGGGCTGTGCCACTGTACATAGAGGGGAAGAATGGGCTCTGCCAGTTTACATGGAGGGGGAAGAACAGGCTGTGCCAATGTACATGGAGGGGAAGAACGGGCTGTGCCAATGTACATGGAGGGGAAGAACGGGCTGTGCCAATGTACATGGAGGGGAAGAACGGGCTGTGCCAGTGTACATGGAGGGGAATAACGGGCGGTGCCAATGTACATGGAGGGGAAGAACGGGCTGTGCCACTGTACATAGAGGGGAAGAATGGGCTCTGCCAGTTTACATGGAGGGGGAAGAACAGGCTGTGCCAATGTACATGGAGGGGAAGAACGGGCTGTGCCACTGTACATGGAGGGGAAGAACGGGCTGTGCCACTGTACATAGAGGGGAAGAATGGGCTCTGCCAGTTTACATGGAGGGGGAATAACGGGCTGTGCCAATGTACATGGAGGGGAAGAACGGGCTGTGCCACTGTACATGGAGGGGAAGAACGGGCTGTGCCACTGTACATGGAGGGGAAGAACGGGCTGTGCCAGTGTACATGGAGGGGAGGAACAGGCTCTGCCAGTTTACATGGAGGGGAAGAACGGGCTGTGCCAATGTACATGGAGGGGAAGAACGGGCTGTGCCAGTGTACATGGAGGGGAAGAACGGGCTGTGCCAGTGTACATGGAGGGGAGGAACAGGCTCTGCCAGTTTACATGGAGGGGAAGAACGGGCGGTGCCAATGTACATGGAGGGGAAGAACGGGCTGTGCCAATGTACATGGAGGGGAAGAACGGGCTGTGCCAATGTACATGGAGGGGAAGAACGGGCTCTGCCAGTTTACATGGAGGGGAAGAACAGGCTGTGCCAATGTACATGGAGGGGAAGAACGGGCGGTGCCACTGTACATGGAGGGGAAGAACGGGCTGTGCCAGTGTACATGGAGGGAAGAACGTGCTGTGCCAGTGTACATGGAGGGAAGAACGTGCTGTGCCAGTGTACATGGAGGGGAGGAACGGGCTGTGCCAGTGTACATGGAGGGGAGGAACGGGCTGTGCCAGTGTACATGGAGGGGAGGAACGGGCTGTGCCAGTGTATATGGAGGGAAGAACGGGCTGTGCTAGTGTACATGGGGGGGAGGAACAGGCTGTGCCAGTGTACATGGAGGGGAAGAACGGGCTGTGCCAATGTACATGGAGGGGAAGAACGGGCTGTGCCAGTGTACATGGAGGGGAAGAACGGGCTGTGCCACTGTACATAGAGGGGAAGAATGGGCTCTGCCAGTTTACATGGAGGGGAAGAACGGGCTGTGCCACTGTACATGGAGGGGAAGAACGGGCTGTGCCACTGTACATGGAGGGGAAGAACGGGCTGTGCCAGTGTACATGGAGGGGAGGAACGGGCTGTGCCAGTGTACATGGAGGGGAGGAACGGGCTGTGCCAGTGTACATGGAGGGGAGGAACGGGCTGTGCCAGTGTATATGGAGGGAAGAACGGGCTGTGCTAGTGTACATGGGGGGGAGGAACAGGCTGTGCCAGTGTACATGGAGGGGACGAACGGGCTGTGCCACTGTACATGGAGGGGGGGAATGGGCTGTGCCACTGTATATGGAGGGGAGGAACGGGCTGTGCCACTGTACATGGAGGGGAGGAACGGGCTGTGAAAGTGTACATGGAGGGGAAGAACGGGCTGTGCCACTGTATATGGAGGGGAAGAACGGGCTGTGCCTGTGTACATGGAGGGGAGGAATGAGCTGTGCCACTATACATGGAGGGGAGGAATGGGCTGTGCCACTATACATGGAGGGGAGGAATGGGCTGTGCCAGTGTACATGGAGGAGGGGGAGGAACAGGCAATGCCAGTGTACATGAAGGAGGGGGAGGAACGGGCTGTGCCAGTGTACATGGAGGGGAGGAACGGGCTGTGCTAGTGTACATGGAGGGGAGGAATAGGCTGTGCCTGTGTACATGGAGGGGAGGAATGAGCTGTGCCACTATACATGGAGGGGAGGAATGGGCTTGTGCCACTATACATGGAGGGGAGGAATGGGCTGTGCCAGTGTACATGGAGGAGGGGGAGGAACAGGCAATGCCAGTGTACATGAAGGAGGGGGAGGAACGGGCTGTGCCAGTGTACATGGAGGGGAGGAACGGGCTGTGCTAGTGTACATGGAGGGGAGGAATAGGCTGTGCCATTGTACATGGTGGGGAGGAACAGGCTGTGCCATTGTACATGGAGGGGAGGAACGGGCTGAGCCACGCAACATGGGGGGGGAGGAACGGCTGTGCCAGTGTACATGGAGGGGAGGAACGGGCTGTGCCACTAACATGAGTGTAGGAATGGGCTGTGCCACTAACATAGGGGGTAGGAACATGTCAATAGGATGGGGAAGGGGAAAGCTGTAGAACTGTACGTGGGGGGTAGAATAGGCAGTACCACTGTACCTAGGGGGGAAAGAATGGGCTGCATCACTATATATGTAACGCCCTGGACTAGCCAGGTAGTCACAGACATACCAACGCACACACCCCACCCTAGACAGTAACAACAGTCAATCAAAAACCCTTGTTGCTCCCTCCAGGGCCTGATGTCCACACCAGGTGGGGCGGAGCCAGGCGGTTGGCCCCACCCACCGAGGAGTTCACAGGCCTGGAGGCGGGAAAAGTGACAGTTTAGTCCTGGAGGTAAAAGTAGCAGGACACGAACTGCAAGTGTCTGGGTCGGAGCCCAGGCACTGACAGCAAGGTTGGCAGACGGTGGTGGCCATCTGCAGGAGTTGGTGGAACTCCGCAGAGCCGTAAGGACTGGGGTCGGGCGTCGGCCCGCCGGTACCGGACCGGGGAACGGAGTGAAGCTAAGCACACAGGCAGGGCCATCGGACCCCGACCAGGCTTGGAGCCGCCATCAATAGTCAAATCCGAATGAGACAGGAACCCCAGGGGTTTCCTAACAACCAAGTCCCGATTGAAGTCAACAGTCCACCCAGAGAGGATATACAGCCACCGCCACAGGCTAGAGATCCAAGGGCCAGCGCCTGCGGGCAAAACGGGCTCCTATGGCACCTATACGCCGGGGAGCGGACTACCGGTGGGCAACCACAGGAGTCAAAAACATCTTCACAGGTGCAGGGAAAGACAGCCACCATCAGCCGTCCGGGGAGAGCACAACAACAACACTGCAGCCGGCTGCGGGACCCGTCCATCCGGCCGTTCTTGGTTTACCAACGACTCTGTCAATGATTGTCTGGGTGAGTACACCAGTGCCGTCCGGCACCGCGCCGCGCAGTCCCTGCACCCCAGCCATCCAGCCTCCCCGTTACACCACCGGGCCCCGGGATCACCAACCCCCTACCCACGGAGGGGACAACATCCTAGCTGCACCCTACCATCCCTCCCGGGATCCCCGTTATCAGCAGCGGTGGTGCCATCATCACCACGTCCCGTGGATGGCGTCACGAACAATCTCCCTAAACATACCACCTCCCTTTTCACTCACGGGTGAGGAGCGCTGCTCGAGTCCCCGGGTCCGGCCCACCGCTCGAGCCACCGAGCAGCAGCAGAAGCCCCGGACCCGAGAGTGGCGAGTGCGTCCCCTCCGCCCGCGACAACTTGGCGTCACGAACAGGATAGAACCGATCTACCTACTGGTAGAAGTGCGCCTTGCAGTCTCCGCCGGCGGCGTCCGGCCGAAAAATTTTAAGCGCCGCCATCTTTGGCGCGAAGATTTCCCGCTCGAGCGTCTTCCCCGAGCGGAGAAGGTGTAAAAGCGAAGCCCTGCCCCCAGCAAGCGGAAGTGCTAGAAAGAACCAAGGGGGGACGGAGAGAAGATGTCCGTGTCTGGCGGAAGAGCGCTGGCCGCAGGAGCGGCAGTGCTTAACGGCCGCATGTAAATAGCGCCGCAGAAGTGCAGGGACGCCAGGACTCTGCCGGCACACGTTCCTGGACCCAGCAGCAAGACGTGCCAGGAGCTCCAGGCCACGGTCCACTCCATGATGGCGGAGTGGACATCGGAGAAGAAGGGCCTGGCTGCAACCGTGTGGGCATGCGAAGTGGAGGTGGTTTCCGAGGAGCCGGTAAGCGACCCACGCCCCTATGTCCCCGAGGGAACGGCCGCTGCGTCTGAGGGGCCCGGCCTGCTGCCATCCACTACGCTACCTCCCTTACTGCCCATGCCCGCGGCCACCGCCCCGACCGACCCGTTACCACTGTCACCGGTAGCGGAGCCCGCAGCGTCTGTGGGAGAGGGCCCAGACCTGCGGCCCCCGGGCCTTACCTTTACCACCGCCCTGGCACCCGTGTCGGCTTCCATCCTGGCCACGACGGAGATGACGACGGCTCCGGCAGTCCGCCCGGCCGCAACGGAGGCGATCCTCGACCCGACACCAGCACCGCAAGCCACGCTGACCGCTTCCAGACACCCGGCCTCGGCTGAGGCACCGCGGGGGCGTAGCTGCCAAGCGGCAGAGCAGGCCACGTCACAGCGGGGCTCCTCACTGCTGGAGGTGCCGGTCGTAGCCGGCATGGAGGGACTCCTGCTGGGCCTGTCCCTCACACCGGCTGATCAGGAGCGGCGGCCATGGCAGCTGTGCCCTAAGACTGCTGCTTGGAGAAAAAGGATGTGGCAGCGGACCTCCGTTGCAACCCAGTTGTCCCCGTTGGGACCCACAGCACCGTGTTTCTGAATGAATGAATGCAAATCAAACCGAGTTTTCATCTGATTTTCTACGTGATTATCCCGGCCGTTGCCGGCAAATTGTACCCGGAGGGACTCTCTGCGTTTTACCGCCCATGTGAGTGACTGCTCATGAACATGGCCGAGAACTTGCAGGCCACCCACGAACTTGTGGGCCTGTAAATAATTTGTGGGCTGGTTTCCATCCATGCCGCCTCCGGAGAGGCAGATTGGAGGAAGGGCCCGCAGCAGAGCAGGCTGGGGCCCGGCCACCACCAGGACCAGTGGCCATCCTCCGGGGGTCAGGGTTCCCCCTGGACGTGGGGTCCCCTGAAGTGACAACCGGGTGCGAGACACCGTACCCGTTCCCGCTCGGGTAACCTGGACCTGGACTGGGGAAGAGGGGTGCTGCCCGTTTCTTAGGGGCAGCATCAAGGATCAGGTTATTTGGGTGGGGGAGCGGATGACCACGAACCCGTCCGTTTAATAAACATGTTCAATATTTGAAACGTTAAAGCACTGCACCTCCCGTAAGGGACGATTTCTAAATATACGTATGTTGAATGCTTTCATATGTTATTTATCTTTTGCAGTTTGAAAAATAAAACCGGTGATGGACGGGCAGCCCGCGGACGGTCTGCATTTTACCAAGGGGGAGTGTGACGCCCTGGACAAGCCAGGTAGTTACAGACATACCAACGCACACACCCCCAACCCTAGACAGTAACAACAGTCAATCAAAAACCCTTGTTGCTCCCTCCAGGGCCTGATGTCCACACCAGGTGGGGCGGAGCCAGGCGGTTGGTCCCACACACCGAGGAGTTCACAGGCCTGGAGGCGGGAAAAGTGACAGTTTAGTCTTGGAGGTGAAAGTAGGAGCACACAAACTGCAAGTGTCTGGGTCGGAGCCCAGGCACTGACAGCAAGGTTGGCAGACGGTGGTGGCCGTCTGCAGGAGTTGGTGGAACTCCACAGAGCCGTAAGGACCGGGGTCGGGCGTCGGCCCGCCGGTACCGGACCGGGCAACGGAGTGAAGCTAAGCACACAGGCAGGGCCATCGGACCCCGACCAGGCTTGGAGCCGCCGTCAATAGTCAAATCCGAATGTGACAGGAACTCCAGGGGTTTCCTAACAACCAAGTCCCGATTGAAGGCAACAGTCCACCCAGAGAGGTTATACAGCCACCGCCACAGGCTAGAGATCCAAGGGCCAGCGCCTGCGGGCAAAACGGGCTCCTATGGCACCTATACGCCGGGGAGCGGACTACCGGTGGGCAACCACAGGAGTCAAAAACATCTTCACAGGTGCAGGGAAAGACAGCCACCATCAGCCGTCCGGGGAGAGCACAACAACAACACTGCAGCCGGCTGCGGGACCCGTCCAACCGGCCGTTCTTGGTTTACCAATGGCTCTGTCAGTGATTGTCTGAGTGAGTACACCAGTGCCGTCCGGCACCGCGCCGCGCAGTCCCTGCACCCCAGCCATCCAGCCTCCCCGTTACACCACCGGGCACCGGGATCACCAACCCCCTACCCACGGAGGGGACAACATCCTAGCTGCACCCTATCATCCCTCCCGGGATCCCCGTTACCAGCAGCGGTGGTGCCATCATCACCACGACCTGTGGGTGGTGTCACGAACAATCTCCCTAAACATACCACCCCCTTTTCACTCACGGGTGAGGAGCGCTGCTCAAGTCCCCGGGTCCGGCCCACCGCTCGAGCCACCGAGCAGCAGCAGCAGAAGCCCCGGACCCGAGCGTGGCGAGCGCATCCCCTCCGCCCGCGACATATAGGGGGTAGAAATAGGTTATACCACTTCACATATGGAGAGGAATGGGCTGTACTACTGTGCATAGAGGGGAGAAATGAGCAGAACCACTATGCATAGGGGGTAGAGTGGGCTGTACCAGTGTGCATAGGGGAGTAAAGGAAGTGGGGTTTACCACTGTGCACAGGCGGATGAATGGGAAGAACTATTGTACATAGGAGGAACGAGCAATACCACTGTACATGGGGGGAAAGAGCTGACAGTACTACTATACATAAGGGGGGGAAGAATAGGCAGTACCATTGGACATAAGGGGAAAGAATGGGTTGTACCATTGTGCATAGGGAGATGAAGAAAGCAGGGTCTACCACTGTGCATGGGGAGGGAATGGACAGAACTACTGTACATAGGGGGGGGGGGAAGAAAAGCTGTATATAGGGGGGGACTGGGCACTGCCACTGTACATAGGAGGGGGGGGGGACAGGCTGTACCATTGTGCAAGTGAGGGAAGAGCAGGCTGTACGACATAGGTGGAGGAATAGGCGGTACCGCGGTACATAGTGGGAAGCAATGGTCTGTACCACTGTACATAGGGGTGGAATGGACTGTACCACTGTACATGAGGGGGGTGATGGAAGCAGTGTTTACCACAGTACAAAGAGGGGAGTACCAGCTGCACCATGGTACATGGTTGGAGAAATGGTTGTACCACTGTACAATGCATTAATAATAAGGGAGGACATTACCTGCTGACAGGAGCCGCCCAGAAGTCTTCTCCCCGTGTTATACAGTGAGCCGCTGTCTGGAAGGAGAGAAGTCTATGAAGTGTCAGTAATGGAGTGTGATGTGATATGTTATGTTATCACAGACAAAAAGCCGTGGTATTTCCCAGCACCGCTCACCGATACTGATGATAACCCGAGAGGCCCTTTATTATGTTTATTACCTGCTAGCTGAAGTACCCGGCGTTACCCAGGATAGTAACTGTCTCTCTTCCAGTCTCTGTCTGTGTGTCGCTGTCTGTCTGTCTCTTTCCTTGTCTGTCTGTGTCTATGTCTCTGTCTGTTTCTATCTCTCTGTCTGTATTTGTATCAGTCTGTCTCTATCTCTGCGTCTGTCTCTATGTGTGTCTGTCTGTATCTCTCTTTCCCATCTGTCTTTGTCTGTCTCTTTCCCCATCTGTCTCTTTCCAGGTTTGTCTCTTTCCAGGGCTGTCTCTGTCTTTTTCTGTCTCTATCCGTCTCCCCACTGAAATCTTATTACCTCACACAAAAGCTTCTTATACTAACAGTTTATTTTGTTCCTATAGCAACCACTGACAGTTACTATTAATACAAAAACAGCAAAAAGACCTTCATATTAAATAGTCATTGCACCTCTATCTATTAAATACTCAAAACCATGTTTCATTTTATAATGAGGTGCAAATTTATTCATGAATGTACAAAATTGATAAAAGGATAACAATCAAAACAGCACAAAGTGCACAGTAGTGTTTGTAGAGACATATTAAAAACAGGAAGGTGCGCCCGGAGGGTCCAGCCCAGAAAACATGATAATATAGAAAATTATTGACATGGTACAATGATCAACGACCAATGAATCAGATCACTTGGTTATACAAAAGATCTCACAGCATGCTCTAGATGTTCAGGGGACATGTAGTGTCAGTTATTTAAATGGATTGCCTGCAGTTTGTATTGTAGCAAGATTAACCATACATGGGCAGCAACCCACAAATAACATGAAGACAATCAGATCTTGATCATATGTCCACAGAAGTATTAGACAATATAACGCAGCCCTTGGCCTGACATGTATAAAAAACAACCCTCTTTGTACAATCAGAATTGCTTAATAATGGTGCCATATATGGCAAGGGAAATTTGCATGATTAGATGTATGCATGAAAATTTTAAACCTGCCAAGCCGGGATCCTGAATGGGAACACAGACTGCGTTGCTGGATCTAGTATCTTACCAAAGGGCTGGGAAGACCCTCAACATGCACACCTCCCTGCACCTCGATGCGTTTCGCTGCCGCTTCGTCGGGAGGTGCAGGGGTGATGTGGGTGGCTGATTATATACAGGCCAGTGTGTCCTACCGTCCTATAGTGGCGCGCCGCGGACGCCCGATGTCCATCACCCACGCTGCCCGGCGTCCCGGAAGTCAGACCGCGCATGCGCGCAAGCCGGACTCCCGATAGGACGCCGGGCAGAGGGGAGGAGGGAGGATCAGGGGGCCGTGCGCGCGCAGGACGGAGGCTATCCCCTGATTCTCCCTCCTCCTCTCTGCCCAGCACCACAATTGAGGTCTGACCTGAGCGCACGCGCGGTCTGGCCTCGGTGACGCTGGCCGGCGTGGATGACGGACATCGGGTGTCACCACTCTGAGATGTGGTTGATAGCCTCCGTCCTGTGCGCGCACGGCCCCCTGATCCTCCCTCCTCCCCTCTGCCCGGCGTCCTATCGGGAGTCCGGCTTGCGCGCATGCGCGGTCTGACTTCCGGGACGCCGGGCAGCGTGGGTGATGGACATCGGGCGTCCGCGGCGCGCCACTATAGGACGGTAGGACACACTGGCCTGTATATAATCAGCCACCCACATCACCCCTGCACCTCCCGACGAAGCGGCAGCGAAACGCGTCGAGGTGCAGGGAGGTGTGCATGTTGAGGGTCTCCCCAGCCCTTTGGTAAGATACTAGATCCAGCAACGCAGTCTGTGTTCCCATTCAGGATCCCGGCTTGGCAGGTTTAAAATTTTCATGCATACATCTAATCATGCAAATTTCCCTTGCCATATATGGCACCATTATTAAGCAATTCTGATTGTACAAAGAGGGTTGTTTTTTTATACATGTCAGGCCAAGGGCTGCGTTATATTGTCTAATACTTCTGTGGACATATGATCAAGATCTGATTGTCTTCATGTTATTTGTGGGTTGCTGCCCATGTATGGTTAATTTTGCTACAATACAAACTGCAGGCAATCCATTTAAATAACTGACACTACATGTCCCCTGAACATCTAGAGCATGCTGTGAGATCTTTGTATAACCAAGTGATCTGATTCATTGGTCGTTGATCATTGTACCATGTCAATAATTTTCTATATTATCATGTTTTCTGGGCTGGACCCTCCGGGCGCACCTTCCTGTTTTTAATATGTCTTTACAAACACTACTGTGCACTTTGTGCTGTTTTGATTGTTATCCTTTTATCAATTTTGTACATTCATGAATAAATTTGCACCTCATTATAAAATGAAACAAGGTTTTGAGTATTTAATAGATAGAGGTGCAATGACTATTTAATATGAAGGTCTTTTTGCTGTTTTTGTGGTCTTTTTTGGTGACCGTTCATATGCATGGCTTGTGATACTATGGACCTATTCATTCAATTGGTTTTGTTTCAGTTACTATTAATAGCCTGTAACTCCGACCTCCATTCAGTTTAATGGAGGCATGTTTTTTTGGAGAGTAACTGTAAAGTGAGGGGTTAAATTTTCCCATCAAAACATAGTCTACGACGTTCTCTGGGTCACATGAGGCAAAATTTCGTGATTGTAAATGCAATGGTGTGGACTCCTTTAGCGGACATAGCCACACATACACACACATATCAGAGTATGATAATTGCACCTGTGGGGACTGCGATGGGGTCTCTCGCAGCCCCGAGTTTTACACACATATTCTTGGCTGATTTTGAGGAAAAATACGTGTTTTCTAGTGAGTTTAAGTCATACATCAAATTATGGGTCCGGTTTGTGGATATTTGTTATTTGGTCGGGGACTGATGAAGAGATCCTCGCCTCTAATCACTATATTCATGATTGTCATCCATTTGTTACATTTACACTGGAAACACATGAGAGGGGATTATAATTGTTGGATGTTCAGGTGTTAATGGTGACTGGAGGACTAACAGAGAAATCTATAAAGAAATATACATGACCCCAAATATGAAGAATAAGAACCCTCCGTGAATTATGTATAAAAAGGGTAAACTGATGGACAATAACCTGGTGAGGTCTGACTGTAGATTTATAGGGATTGTGGGGTCGACCTGTCTCCGCAGTTATAAGAGAAAGACGGAGCTATGGTAATTGAAGTGAACGGTCAAGCAAAATTATATGGATTTCATTGTGTATTCCTTTGGTGTATGTAACTGGCGGTTGGGTCACATGGCGTGCACCGATTTAACCACGTTATGACCCTATACATCTGACGTAATATCGGTCTCTTTAATGCAGACTCATGCAGCGAGCCCGCATTATTGCCCGCACATCTGCTAATCTGAGCAGCTCACAGGCGCTAGTGGATGAGAGACCGGGGATCAGAGATCCACCCGCAACTATTAACTAGAAAGATCTAACTTTCCAGTGCAATCTAATGCACTCTAACAAGAATTGCGCTGTTCCCCCGCACTGTGTACAGCCGACCATGCACCAGGACAGTCCCATCCCTTTATACAGCCGACCATGCACCAGGACAGTCCCATCCCTTTATACAGCTGACCATGCACCATGACAGTCCCCGCACTGTGTACAGCCAACCATGCACCATGACAGTCCCCGCACTGTGTACAGCCGACCATGCACCAGGACAGTCCCCGCACTGTGTACAGCCAACCATGCACCATGACAGTCCCCGCACTGTGTACAGCCGACCATGCACCAGGACAGTCCCCGCACTGTGTACAGCCGACCATGCACCATGACAGTCCCCGCACTGTGTACAGCCGACCATGCACCAGGACAGTCCCCGCACTGTGTACAGCCAACCATGCACCATGACAGTCCCCGCACTGTGTACAGCCGACCATGCACCAGGACAGTCCCCGCACTGTGTACAGCCGACCATGCACCAGGACAGTCCCCGCACTGTGTACAGCCGACCATGCACCAGTACAGTCCCATCCCTGTATACAGCTGACCATGCACCATGACAGTCCCCGCACTGTGTACAGCCAACCATGCACCAGGACAGTCCCTGCACTGTGTACAGCCAACCATGCACCAGGACAGTCCCCACACTGTGTACAGCCGACCATGCACCATGACAGTCCCCGCACTGTGTACAGCCGACCATGCACCAGGACAGTCCCCACACTGTGTACAGCCTACCATGCACCATAACAGTCCCCGCACTGTGTACAGCCTACCATGCACCATGACAGTCCCCACACTGTGTACAGCCTACCATGCACCATAACAGTCCCCGCACTGTGTACAACCAACCATGCACCATGACAGTCCCCGCACTGTACAGCCGACCATGCACCATGATAGTCCCTGCACTGTGTATAGCCAACCATGCACCATGACAGTCCCTGCACTGTGTACAGCCAACCATGCACCATGACAGTCCCCGCACTGTGTACAGCCGACCATCCACCATGACAGTCCCCACACTGTGTACAGCCTACCATGCACCATAACAGTCCCCGCACTGTGTACAACCAACCATGCACCATAACAGTCCCCGCACTGTGTACAACCAACCATGCACCATGACAGTCGCCGCACTGTGTACAGCCAACCATGCACCATGATAGTCCCTGCACTGTGTACAGCTAACCATGCACCATGACAGTCCCCGCACTGTGTACAGCCAACCATGCACCATGACAGTCCCCGCACTGTGTATAGCCAACCATGCACCATGATAGTCCCTGCACTGTGTACAGCTGACCATGCACCATGACAGTCCCCGCACTGTGTACAGCTGACCATGCACCATGATAGTCCCTGCACTGTACACAGTCGACCATGCACCATGATAGTCCCTGCACTGTGTACAGCCGACCATGCACCATGATAGTCCCTGCACTGTGTACAGCCGACCATGCACCATGATAGTCCCTACACTGTACACAGTCGACCATGCACCATGATAGTCCCTACACTGTACACAGTCGACCATGCACCATGATAGTCCCTGCACTGTGTACAGCCGACCATGCACCATGATAGTCCCTACACTGTACACAGTCGACCATGCACCATGACAGTCCCTGCACTGTGTATAGCTGACCATGCACCATGTCAGTCCCCGCACTGTGTACAGTCGACCATGCACCATGACAGTCCCCGCACTGTGTACAGCCGACCATGCACCATGATATTTGCTTTCCTCACTTTACAGGAGGTCGGACTGTGATCACCTTCGTGTCCTCCTCATTGAGGAGTCTGGAGTTTCGTGTCTTGCAGTAAGTTGAGCTGCGGGAGAACGTCTCCTTCTTCTTGTATATTACACAATCATCTATAATACAGAAGTAGAACAAGATTATCCTCTATGAGGGGTCATGTTATGGCGGGGGGTGAGGAGGCTGGTGAGAGCACAGGTCACGTGTGGTGCAGAGGTGCCCATATGCCTTAATGCACTGGCCAGTATATAATATTGGGGATTACACCTGTTCCTTTCCTCCTGCACCCCCCCCCCATACATATCGGGCCTGGCTGGGACCCTCTATAGGAACTGGTAAGTAAATGTGAACTTACTGGTCAGACTGGACTGGGCTGATGGACCGATACTGGGGGCTGCGGTTGGATGAACCTAGAAAAGAAAGACCAGAGGTGAAATCACTGATGGGGCCTTCTCATTCAGCATAGGGAGCGCATTGTGGTAATGAATGACCGGACCCTACATATCATAACCTAATAACATTATCTGTCTGCCACTGGGGGGCGCTCTACATATAATTTTAGGAGACTTTCTCGGACCATTAACCCTCACCTGAGGGTCTTTATTTCTGGCACCTGATGAAGAAATAGACACAGGATGGGTCATTAACATTGCAAATCCTACTACTAAATAGTGAAAAATCAATTATCTATGTACAGACCCCCCCCCCCCCCCCCGAGATGCACCCCTGGTAAAATGGAGAATGTATATTACCTGGATTACATGTTGTCACTCTTAGCACCACTACCAGGAGGGCAATTACAATGACTCCTCCGCCTGCCAGCAGGACGGGCCGCTTGTTGGATATCAGGGAGCAAAACTGTAAGGCAAAATGAGATGGATGAAGTCATGGGGTACAGTGCTGAGCCTACTGACAGCAGCAAAACACCAGAAAATACATCTCTGCCCACCCCATATTCCCCAGCAGTGCCAGAAACTGAAGGTGCCCCTGGCTCTTGTTGGAAATTGACACATTAGTTATGTGTGAGGCAAAGTTAATAATCATGAAGTGAAGCAGAGCAGAAGTCACAGTGAAGTCAGTAGGTGGCCCATACCATTGTGGCTATCCTGCTTGTGCTGCTGTAGAGTATGTGGAACTCATGGGTATAGCTAGCTGTGCTGCTGTAGAGTATGTGCAGCTCATGTGTATAGCTAGCTGTGCTGCTGTAGAGTATGTGAAACTCATGGGTATAGCTAGCTGTGCTGCTGTAGAGTATGTGCAACTCATGGGTATAGCTAGCTGTGCTGCTGTAGAGTATATGCAACTCATGTGTATAGCTAGCTGTGCTGCTGTAGAGTATGTGCAGCTCATGTGTATAGCTAGCTGTGCTGCTGTAGAGTATGTGCAACTCATGGGTATAGCTAGCTGTGCTGCTGTAGAGTATGTGCAACTCATGTGAATAGCTAGCTGTGCTGCTGTAGAGTATGTGCAGCTCATGTGTATAGCTAGCTGTGCTGCTGTAGAGTATGTGCAGCTCATGTGTATAGCTAGCTGTGCTGCTGTAGAGTATGTGAAACACATGGGTATAGCTAGCTGTGCTGCTGTAGAGTATGTGAAACACATGGGTATAGCTAGCTGTGCTGCTGTAGAGTAAGTGCAGCTCATGTGTATAGCTAGTGTGCTGCTGTAGAGTATGTGCAGCTCATGGGTATAGCTAGCTGTGCTACTGTACAGTATGTGCAGCTCATGTGTATAGCTAGCTGTGCTGCTGTAGAGTCTGTGCAACTCCTGTGTATAGCTAGCTGTGCTGCTGTAGAGTCTGTGCAACTCATGTGTATAGCTAGCTGTGCTGCTGTACAGTATGTGCAGCTCATGTGTATAGCTAGCTGTGCTGCTGTAGAGCATATGAGGCTCATGTGTATAGCTAGCTGTGCTGCTGTAGAGTATGTGAAACTCATGGGTATAGCTAGCTGTGCTGCTGTAGAGTATGTGAAACACATGGGTATAGCTAGCTGTGCTGCTGTAGAGTATGTGCAGCTCATGTGTATAGCCAGCTGTGCTGCTGTAGAGTCTGTGCAACTCATGGGTATAGCTAGCTGTGCTTCTGTAGAGTATGTGAAACTCATGGGTATAGCTAGCTGTGCTGCTGTAAAGTCTGTGCAACTCATGGGTATAGCTAGCTGTGCTGCTGTAGAGTATATGCAACTCATGTGTATAGCTAGCTGTGCTGCTGTAGAGTATGTGCAGCTCATGTGTATAGCTAGCTGTGCTGCTGTAGAGTATGTGCAACTCATGGGTATAGCTAGCTGTGCTGCTGTAGAGTATGTGCAACTCATGTGAATAGCTAGCTGTGCTGCTGTAGAGTATGTGCAGCTCATGTGTATAGCTAGCTGTGCTGCTGTAGAGTATGTGCAGCTCATGTGTATAGCTAGCTGTGCTGCTGTAGAGTATGTGAAACACATGGGTATAGCTAGCTGTGCTGCTGTAGAGTATGTGAAACACATGGGTATAGCTAGCTGTGCTGCTGTAGAGTAAGTGCAGCTCATGTGTATAGCTAGTGTGCTGCTGTAGAGTATGTGCAGCTCATGGGTATAGCTAGCTGTGCTACTGTACAGTATGTGCAGCTCATGTGTATAGCTAGCTGTGCTGCTGTAGAGTCTGTGCAACTCCTGTGTATAGCTAGCTGTGCTGCTGTAGAGTCTGTGCAACTCATGTGTATAGCTAGCTGTGCTGCTGTACAGTATGTGCAGCTCATGTGTATAGCTAGCTGTGCTGCTGTAGAGCATATGAGGCTCATGTGTATAGCTAGCTGTGCTGCTGTAGAGTATGTGAAACTCATGGGTATAGCTAGCTGTGCTGCTGTAGAGTATGTGAAACACATGGGTATAGCTAGCTGTGCTGCTGTAGAGTATGTGCAGCTCATGTGTATAGCCAGCTGTGCTGCTGTAGAGTCTGTGCAACTCATGGGTATAGCTAGCTGTGCTTCTGTAGAGTATGTGAAACTCATGGGTATAGCTAGCTGTGCTGCTGTAAAGTCTGTGCAGCTCATGTGTATAGCCAGCTGTGCTGCTGTAGAGTCTGTGCAACTCATGGGTATAGCTAGCTGTGCTTCTGTAGAGTATGTGAAACTCATGGGTATAGCTAGCTGTGCTGCTGTAAAGTCTGTGCAACTCATGGGTATAGCTAGCTGTGCTGCTGTAGAGTATATGCAACTCATGTGTATAGCTAGCTGTGCTGCTGTAGAGTATGTGCAGCTCATGTGTATAGCTAGCTGTGCTGCTGTAGAGTATGTGCAACTCATGGGTATAGCTAGCTGTGCTGCTGTAGAGTATGTGCAACTCATGTGAATAGCTAGCTGTGCTGCTGTAGAGTATGTGCAGCTCATGTGTATAGCTAGCTGTGCTGCTGTAGAGTATGTGCAGCTCATGTGTATAGCTAGCTGTGCTGCTGTAGAGTATGTGAAACACATGGGTATAGCTAGCTGTGCTGCTGTAGAGTATGTGAAACACATGGGTATAGCTAGCTGTGCTGCTGTAGAGTAAGTGCAGCTCATGTGTATAGCTAGTGTGCTGCTGTAGAGTATGTGCAGCTCATGGGTATAGCTAGCTGTGCTACTGTACAGTATGTGCAGCTCATGTGTATAGCTAGCTGTGCTGCTGTAGAGTCTGTGCAACTCCTGTGTATAGCTAGCTGTGCTGCTGTAGAGTCTGTGCAACTCATGTGTATAGCTAGCTGTGCTGCTGTACAGTATGTGCAGCTCATGTGTATAGCTAGCTGTGCTGCTGTAGAGCATATGAGGCTCATGTGTATAGCTAGCTGTGCTGCTGTAGAGTATGTGAAACTCATGGGTATAGCTAGCTGTGCTGCTGTAGAGTATGTGAAACACATGGGTATAGCTAGCTGTGCTGCTGTAGAGTATGTGCAGCTCATGTGTATAGCCAGCTGTGCTGCTGTAGAGTCTGTGCAACTCATGGGTATAGCTAGCTGTGCTTCTGTAGAGTATGTGAAACTCATGGGTATAGCTAGCTGTGCTGCTGTAAAGTCTGTGCAACTCATGTGTATAGCTAGCTGTGCTACTGTAGAGTATGTGCAGCTCATGGGTATAGCCAGCTGTGCTGCTGTAGAGTATGTGCAGCTCATGTGTATAGCTAGCTGTGCTGCTGTAGAGTATGTGCAACTCATGGGTATAGCTAGCTGTGCTGCTGTAGAGTATGTGCAACTCATGTGAATAGCTAGCTGTGCTGCTGTAGAGTATGTGCAGCTCATGTGTATAGCTAGCTGTGCTGCTGTAGAGTATGTGCAGCTCATGTGTATAGCTAGCTGTGCTGCTGTAGAGTATGTGAAACACATGGGTATAGCTAGCTGTGCTGCTGTAGAGTATGTGAAACACATGGGTATAGCTAGCTGTGGTGCTGTAGAGTAAGTGCAGCTCATGTGTATAGCTAGTGTGCTGCTGTAGAGTATGTGCAGCTCATGGGTATAGCTAGCTGTGCTGCTGTAGAGTCTGTGCAACTCCTGTGTATAGCTAGCTGTGCTGCTGTAGAGTCTGTGCAACTCATGTGTATAGCTAGCTGTGCTGCTGTAGAGTATGTGCAGCTCATGGGTATAGCTAGCTGTGCTGCTGTAGAGTATGTGCAGCTCATGTGTATAGCTAGCTGTGCTGCTGTAGAGTCTGTGCAACTCATGGATATAGCTAGCTGTGCTGCTGTAGAGTCTGTGCAACTCATGGGTATAGCTAGCTGTGCTGCTGTAGAGTATGTACAGCTCATGTGTATAGCTACCTGTGCTGCTAATCAATTAACAAACCCTAATGCAGCACAGTCAACTACACGGAAGAATCAAACAGATGTACAGCCTGCTATTTACAGGATTTTCACATACTCTACAGCAGCACAGCTAGCTATACCCATGAGTTTCACAAACTCTACAGCAGCACAGCTAGCTATACACATGAGCTGCACATACTCTACAGCAGCACAGCTAGCTGTACACATGAGCTGCACATACTCTACAGCAGCACAGCTAGCTATACCCATGAGCTGCACAGATTCTACAGCAGCGATTAGTCTGTATAACTCCTGTACATAACTAGCTAAGCTGCTATACCTATGCTTAACTCCTGTACATGGCTAGGTGTGCGGCTGTTAGCATAGATATAATGGCGTACTGCACCTGGCTACTGTAAGCTCAGGACTGGCATCATCCGTTCTTCCACTTACTACGTTCAAAGTGAGAAACAGCAACAAGGCGAGAGCGCAGAATATAGAGAGAGAGCTGCTAATCCACAGTGATCAGTGCAAAGAGAAAGTGAAGACAGCTGTTAGCAGAGGGATCATATAGTCATCATCAGCACAGTGATAAGGGGCCCCATCTATAGAAGAAATGAAGGATGATGGAAAACCCACACAGGAGACATTAGAGAGGAAAGAAATGTGAAAACCATTACTGGAGAGACACACAGAGCTCACATCCAGCCTATATTACTGGGAGAGACACACAGAGCTCACATCCAGCCTGTATTACTGGGAGAGACACACAGAGCTCACATCCAGCCTATATTACTGGGAGAGGCACACAGACCTCACATCCAGCCTATATTACTGGGAGAGACACAGAGCTCACATCCAGCCTATATTACTGGGAGACACACAGACCTCACATCCAGCCTATATTACTGGGAGAGACACACAGAGCTCACATCCAGCCTATATTACTGGGAGAGACACACAGAGCTCACATCCAGCCTATATTACTGGGAGAGGCACACAGAGCTCACATCCAGCCTATATTACTGGGAGAGACACACAGAGCTCACATCCAGCCTATATTACTGGGAGAGGCACACAGAGCTCACATCCAGCCTATATTACTGGGAGAGACACAGACCTCACATCCAGCCTATATTACTGGGAGAGACACACAGAGCTCACATCCAGCCTATATTACTGGGGGAAACACACAGAGCTCACATCCAGCCTATATTACTGGGAGAGACACACAGACCTCACATCCAGCCTATATTACTGGGAGAGACACACAGAGCTCACATCCAGCCTATATTACTGGGAGAGACACACAGACCTCACATCCAGCCTATATTACTAGGAGAGAGACAGAGCTCACATCCAGCCTATATTACTGGGAGAGACACACAGACCTCACATCCAGCCTATATTACTGGGAGAGACACACAGACCTCACATCCAGCCTATATTACTGGGAGAGACACACAGAGCTCACATCCAGCCTATATTACTGGGAGAGACACACAGAGCTCACATCCAGCCTATATTACTGGGAGAGACACACAGACCTCACATCCAGCCTGTATTACTGGGAGAGACACACAGAGCTCACATCCAGCCTATATTACTGGGAGAGACACACAGACCTCACATCCAGCCTATATTACTGGGAGAGACACACAGACCTCACATCCAGCCTATATTACTGGGAGAGACACACAGAGCTCACATCCAGCCTATATTACTGGGAGATACACACAGAGCTCACATCCAGCCTATATTACTGGGAGAGACACACAGAGCTTACATCCAGCCTATATTACTGGGAGAGACACACAGAGCTCACATCCAGCCTATATTACTGGGAGATACACACAGAGCTCACATCCAGCCTATATTACTGGGAGAAACACACAGAGCTTACATCCAGCCTATATTACTGGGACAGACACACAGAGCTCATATCCAGCCTATATTACTGGGAGAGACACACAGAGCTCACATCCAGCCTATATTACTGGGAGAGACACACAGAGCTCACATCCAGCCTATATTACTGGGAAAGACACACAGAGCTCACATCCAGCCTATATTACTGGCAGAGACACACAGAGCTCACATCCAGCCTATATTACTGGTAGAGACACACAGACCTCACATCCAGCCTGTATTACTGGGAGATACACACAGAGCTCACATCCAGCCTATATTACTGGGAGAGACACACAGACCTCACATCCAGCCTATATTACTGGGAGAGACACACAGACCTCACATCCAGCCTATATTACTGGGAGAGACACACAGAGCTCACATCCAGCCTATATTACTGGGAGAGACACACAGAGCTCACATCCAGCCTATATTACTGGGAGAGACACACAGAGCTCACATCCAGCCTATATTACTGGGAGAGACACAGAGAGCTCACATCCAGCCTATATTACTGGTAGAGACACACAGACCTCACATCCAGCCTGTATTACTGGGAGAGACACACAGAGCTCACATCCAGCCTATATTACTGGGAGAGACACACAGAGCTCACATCCAGCCTATATTACTGGGAGAGACACACAGAGCTCACATCCAGCCTATATTACTGGGAGAGACACACAGACCTCACATCCAGCCTATATTACTGGGAGAGACACACAGACCTCACATCCAGCCTATATTACTGGGAGATACACACAGAGCTCACATCCAGCCTATATTACTGGGAGAGACACACAGAGCTTACATCCAGCCTATATTACTGGGAGAGACACACAGAGCTCACATGCAGCCTATATTACTGGGAGATACACACAGAGCTCACATCCAGCCTATATTACTGGGAGAGACACACAGAGCTTACATCCAGCCTATATTACTGGGAGAGACACACAGAGCTCATATCCAGCCTATATTACTGGGAGAGACACACAGAGCTCACATCCAGCCTATATTACTGGGAGAGACACACAGAGCTCACATCCAGCCTATATTACTGGGAAAGACACACAGAGCTCACATCCAGCCTATATTACTGGCAGAGACACATAGAGCTCACATCCAGCCTATATTACTGGAAGAGACACACAGACCTCACATCCAGCCTGTATTACTCGGAGATACACACAGAGCTCACATCCAGCCTATATTACTGGGAGAGACACACAGACCTCACATCCAGCCTATATTACTGGGAGAGACACACAGAGCTCACATCCAGCCTATATTACTGGGAGAAACACAGAGCTCACATCCAGCCTATATTACTGGGAGAGACACACAGAGCTCACATCCAGCCTATATTACTGGGAGATACACACAGAGCTCACATCCAGCCTATATTACTGGTAGAGACACACAGACCTCACATCCAGCCGATATTACTGGGAGACACACAGAGCTCACATCCAGCCTATATTACTGGGAGACACACACAGAGCTCACATCCAGCCTATATTACTGGGAGATACACACAGAGCTCACATCCAGCCTATATTACTGGGAGAGACACACAGAGCTCACATCCAGCCTATATTACTGGGAGAGACACACAGAGCTCACATCCAGCCTATATTACTGGGAGAGACACACAGAGCTCACATCCAGCCTATATTACTGGGAGAGACACACAGAGCTCACATCCAGCCTATATTACTGGGAGAGACACACAGAGCTCACATCCAGCCTATATTACTGGGAGAGACACACAGAGCTCACATCCAGCCTATATTACTGGGAAAGACACACAGAGCTCACATCCAGCCTATATTACTGGGAGAGACACACAGACCTCACATCCAGCCTATATTACTGGGAGAGACACACAGAGCTCACATCCAGCCTATATTACTGGGAGAGACACACAGAGCTCACATCCAGCCTATATTACTGGGAGAGGCACACAGAGCTCACATCCAGCCTATATTACTGGGAGAGACACACAGAGCTCACATCCAGCCTATATTACTGGGAGAGACACACAGAGCTCACATCCAGCCTATATTACTGGGAAAGACACACAGAGCTCACATCCAGCCTATATTACTGGCAGAGACACACAGAGCTCACATCCAGCCTATATTACTGGTAGAGACACACAGACCTCACATCCAGCCTGTATTACTGGGAGAGACACACAGACCTCACATCCAGCCTATATTACTGGGAGAGACACACAGACCTCACATCCAGCCTATATTACTGGGAGAGACACACAGACCTCACATCCAGCCTATATTACTGGGAGAGACACACAGAGCTCACATCCAGCCTATATTACTGGGAGAGACACACAGAGCTCACATCCAGCCTATTATACTGGTAGAGACACACAGACCTCACATCCAGCCGATATTACTGGGAGAGACACACAGAGCTCACATCCAGCCTATATTACTGGGAGATACACACAGAGCTCACATCCAGCCTATATTACTGGGAGAGACACACAGAGCTTACATCCAGCCTATATTACTGGGAGAGACACACAGAGCTCATATCCAGCCTATATTACTGGGAGAGACACACAGAGCTCACATCCAGCCTATATTACTGGGAGAGACACACAGAGCTCACATCCAGCCTATATTACTGGGAAAGACACACAGAGCTCACATCCAGCCTATATTACTGGCAGAGACACACAGAGCTCACATCCAGCCTATATTACTGGTAGAGACAAACAGACCTCACATCCAGCCTGTATTACTGGGAGATACACACAGAGCTCACATCCAGCCTATATTACTGGGAGAGACACACAGACCTCACATCCAGCCTATATTACTGGGAGAGACACACAGACCTCACATCCAGCCTATATTACTGGGAGAGACACACAGAGCTCACATCCAGCCTATATTACTGGGAGAGACACACAGAGCTCACATCCAGCCTATATTACTGGGAGAGACACACAGAGCTCACATCCAGCCTATATTACTGGTAGAGACACACAGACCTCACATCCAGCCTGTATTACTGGGAGAGACACACAGAGCTCACATCCAGCCTATATTACTGGGAGAGACACACAGACCTCACATCCAGCCTATATTACTGGGAGGAACACACAGAGCTCACATCCAGCCTATATTACTGGGAGAGACAC
The DNA here is from genome assembly GCF_048569485.1 of Anomaloglossus baeobatrachus. Lineage (NCBI taxonomy): Eukaryota > Metazoa > Chordata > Amphibia > Anura > Aromobatidae > Anomaloglossus > Anomaloglossus baeobatrachus. The sequence goes on along the minus strand of NC_134355.1, from coordinate 693,736,314 downwards.
ACAGAGCTCACATCCAGCCTATATTACTGGTAGAGACACACAGACCTCACATCCAGCCTGTATTACTGGGAGAGACACACAGAGCTCACATCCAGCCTATATTACTGGGAGAGACACACAGAGCTCACATCCAGCCTATATTACTGGGAGAGGCACACAGACCTCACATCCCGCCTATATTACTGGGAGAGACACACACCTCACATCCAGCCTATATTACTGGGAGAGACACACAGACCTCACATCCAGCCTATATTACTGGGAGAGACACACAGAGCTCACATCCAGCCTATATTACTGGGAGATACACACAGAGCTCACATCCAGCCTATATTACTGGGAGAGACACACAGAGCTTACATCCAGCCTATATTACTGGGAGAGACACACAGAGCTCACATGCAGCCTATATTACTGGGAGATACACACAGAGCTCACATCCAGCCTATATTACTGGGAGAGACACACAGAGCTTACATCCAGCCTATATTACTGGGAGAGACACACAGAGCTCATATCCAGCCTATATTACTGGGAGAGACACACAGAGCTCACATCCAGCCTATATTACTGGGAGAGACACACAGAGCTCACATCCAGCCTATATTACTGGGAAAGACACACAGAGCTCACATCCAGCCTATATTACTGGCAGAGACACACAGAGCTCACATCCAGCCTATATTACTGGAAGAGACACACAGACCTCACATCCAGCCTGTATTACTGGGAGATACACACAGAGCTCACATCCAGCCTATATTACTGGGAGAGACACACAGACCTCACATCCAGCCTATATTACTGGGAGAGACACACAGACCTCACATCCAGCCTATATTACTGGGAGAGACACACAGAGCTCACATCCAGCCTATATTACTGGGAGAGACACACAGAGCTCACATCCAGCCTATATTACTGGGAGAGACACACAGAGCTCACATCCAGCCTATATTACTGGTAGAGACACACAGACCTCACATCCAGCCTGTATTACTGGGAGAGACACACAGAGCTCACATCCAGCCTATATTACTGGGAGAGACACACAGACCTCACATCCAGCCTATATTACTGGGAGAGACACACAGAGCTCACATCCAGCCTATATTACTGGGAGACACACAGAGCTCACATCCAGCCTATATTACTGGGAGAGACACACAGAGCTCACATCCAGCCTATATTACTGGGAGATACACACAGAGCTCACATCCAGCCTATATTACTGGGAGAGACACACAGAGCTCACATCCAGCCTATATTACTGGTAGAGACACACAGACCTCACATCCAGCCGATATTACTGGGAGACACACAGAGCTCACATCCAGCCTATATTACTGGGAGACACACACAGAGCTCACATCCAGCCTATATTACTGGGAGATACACACAGAGCTCACATCCAGCCTATATTACTGGGAGAGACACACAGAGCTCACATCCAGCCTATATTACTGGGAGAGACACACAGAGCTCATATCCAGCCTATATTACTGGAGAGACACACAGAGCTCACATCCAGCCTGTATTACTGGGAGAGACACACAGAGCTCACATCCAGCCTATATTACTGGGAGAGACACACAGACCTCACATCCAGCCTATATTACTGGGAGAGACACACAGAGCTCACATCCAGCCTATATTACTGGGAGAGACACACAGAGCTCACATCAGCCTATATTACTGGGAGAGACACACAGAGCTCACATCCAGCCTATATTACTGGGAGAGGCACACAGAGCTCACATCCAGCCTATATTACTGGGAAAGACACACAGAGCTCACATCTAGCCTATATTACTGGGAGAGACACACAGAGCTCACATCCAGCCTATATTACTGGTAGAGACACACAGACCTCACATCCAGCCTGTATTACTGGGAGAGACACACAGAGCTCACATCCAGCCTATATTACTGGGAGAGACACACAGACCTCACATCCAGCCTATATTACTGGGAGAGACACACAGACCTCACATCAGCCTATATTACTGGGAGAGACACACAGAGCTCACATCCAGCCTATATTACTGGGAGAGACACACAGAGCTCACATCCAGCCTATATTACTGGGAGAGGCACACAGAGCTCACATCCAGCCTATATTACTGGGAGAGACACACAGAGCTCACATCCAGCCTATATTACTGGGAGACACACAGAGCTCACATCCAGCCTATATTACTGGGAGAGGCACACAGACCTCACATCCAGCCTATATTACTGGGAGACACACAGAGCTCACATCCAGCCTATATTACTGGGAGAGGCACACAGACCTCACATCCAGCCTATATTACTGGGAGACACACAGAGCTCACATCCCGCCTATATTACTGGGAGAGACACACAGACCTCACATCCCGCCTATATTACTGGGAGAGACACACAGTGCTCACATCCAGCCTATATTACTGGTAGAGACACACAGACCTCACATCCAGCCTGTATTACTGGGAGATACACACAGACCTCACATCCAGCCTATATTACTGGGAGAGACACACAGTGCTCACATCCAGCCTATATTACTGGTAGAGACACACAGACCTCACATCCAGCCTATATTACTGGGAGATACACACAGACCTCACATCCAGCCTATATTACTGGTAGAGACACACAGACCTCACATCCAGCCTATATTACTGGGAGATACACACAGACCTCACATCCAGCCTATATTACTGGGAGAGACACACAGACCTCACATCCCGCCTATATTACTGGAGAGACACACAGACCTCACATCCAGTCTATATTACTGGGAGAGACACACAGACCTCACATCCAGCCTATATTACTGGGAGAGACACACAGAGCTCACATCCAGCCTATATTACTGGGAGAGACACACAGACCTCACATCCAGTCTATATTACTGGGAGAGACACACAGACCTCACATCCAGCCTATATTACTGGGAGAGACACACAGACCTCACATCCAGCCTATATTACTGGGAGAGACACACAGAGCTCACATGACTGATTTCTCCATTGTCAGTAGTGCCCTGTGCTGTTATGAGTGGTCCGGGTCCTGTATTCTGTCCTCTCCTCACTACACACAGCACTGGGAGCTCCGCCATTACTTACCACGTTCCTCCTCTGCACTGTAGCTGATGTTGCAGGAATGATCATTTCTGGACGGGGCTCGGTTTGTTCATTCACCTGGAGAGAAACAGAAAGAAAATCCCCTATATACAATCACAGAGGCGGTGACATCATCACGAGATGTGTGATGTCACCAGGAGACCCCATCCTCACAGGAGACCTGATTTACAGAGCGGTGCTGCTGCTGCTGATGATGATGATTCACTCTGATCTGCAGAAGCGATCAGTGCCAGTATAAAGTCCCCAAAGGGGGTCAGTAAAATACATAAAAAATAAACAAAAAAAAAAATTTAAAAAAAATTCAAAAAGACCCTAAAAGTTTAAATCACCCGCTTCTGCCCAATAGAAAATAAAAAATAAAAAACCAACATATTTGGTATCGCCGCATTCAGAAACCCCCGATCTAGCAAAATATAAAGTAAATTCATCTGATCGGTGCACGGTGCATCGAGAAAGAAATCAAATCATCAGAATTATGTTTTTTGGTCATCGCAGCATTGCATGAAAATGTAATAAAAGGCGATATATACAGCGCATCAACCCAAAAATGCATAGTTAATTTATTATCTACCAATGTCTTTTTTTTGGGACGCCTAATTTTTTGCTTCTAGCAGCTAAGATTTTATAATTAGGTTCAATAATTAGTAATATTAATTATTTATATTAATTAATAATTATTAATTTAATAATTATTATTAATAATTTGGCAAATTATGTTTTTGATTTATTAGGACCCAAATCATTAAAATCTGTCATTTAATAAAAAAAAGAAAAAAAATGAAAATTGCTAATTTGGCAAGTAATGCCCCAGATCCTGAAAAATGAAAACAGTACGGGGCTTGGAAAATGGAGACAAAAGAGCAATTTATTATTTATTTATTTTTTATTTTATTTTTTATTTTTTTACAAATTTCTGAATTTTTTTTCACCATTTAGAAAAATGTCAATCTGTGCATGTTTGCTATCTAAGAATTCGTACCGACCAGAGGAATCATAATACCAGGTCACCTTTACCATATATTGTACCCAAAAAGCAATTTTGGAATTGCACTTTTTTTTTTAATTTATTTATTTTGTTTGCAATTTCATGGCTCTAGGAACTTTTTTCCCCATTTCAGTACAATACGGGACAGAATGGACGGTGTCATTCAAAAGTACAACTCGTCGCCATACTGACCAAAAATAAATGAGTTAGGAAAAATGGAAAATCTCCGGGTGGTGAAGGGGTTAAATTACACCCCATATTTATTCTGATGGCTGGACCGTACATGAGGCGCACGTCCTACTTATTGTGTCTCCCATATTTCCTTACAGATTGTCACTTGTGAGCTGAACCCTACTCTGCACTGTCTGTATTGTCACTACAGGTCCCAACAATTGTAAGGCGCTGCTGCATATGTTGTAGCTATAGAAATAAAATTATTATTATTTTTTATTATTATTATTATGTCCAGGATAGATCCCCTTCATCATCTTGCAGCGTATAATGCAATGTACTCACCAGGACGCGCGTGTGACAGTGCCGGCAGCCGGCGGAGGAGCTGTGAGCGGGAGGCATGCTGTGTGCAGACAGCGGAGCGCAGACACCAGCAGCGCCTTATATACCAGGGACGGCGTAATCTTGGGGGAATCTCCCTGAACAGAATAATCCACATGACGCTACACACAATGTAAACGCCTCTTTCAACCCCCTGGGGGGGGGGGAGAAAACGGGGCGCAGTCAGCGCCAACACCTGAGGACAAGCTGCAGCCCCCACTAGAGGGAGCGCACGAGCCATAGAAGATCATGTGTCTTATAGGAAGGAAACACTGTATAAAAAGAAAAGGCACACAGTTACCAGAACAACAAGTGAGTCACACCGCAAAAGATATTCCTCCCCTAACGCTCCACTGTCCGCCCTACACCTGTGCTGCCTGCTCCTGCCCTAACGCTCCACTGTCCGCCCTACACCTGTGCTGCCTGCTCCTGCCCTAACGCTCCACTGTCCGCCCTACACCTGTGCTGCCTGCTCCCTGCCCTAACGCTCCACTGTCCGCCCTACACCTGTGCTGCCTGCTCCTGCCCTAACGCTCCACTGTCCGCCCTACACCTGTGCTGCCTGCTCCTGCCCTAACGCTCCACTGTCCGCCCTACACCTCTGCTGCCTGCTCCTGCCCTAACGCTCCACTGTCCACCCTACACCTCTGCTGCCTGCTCCTGCCCTAACGCTCCACTGTCCGCCCTACACCTGTGCTGCCTGCTCCTGCCCTAACGCTCCACTGTCCGCCCTACACCTGTGCTGCCTGCTCCTGCCCTAACGCTCCACTGTCCGCCCTACACCTGTGCTGCATGCTCCTGCCCTAACGCTCCACTGTCCGCCCTACACCTGTGCTGCCTGCTCCTGCCCTAACGCTCCACTGTCCGCCCTACACCTGTGCTGCCTGCTCCTGCCCTAACGCTCCACTGTCCGCCCTACACCTGTGCTGCCTGCTCCTGCCCTAACGCTCCACTGTCCGCCCTACACCTGTGCTGCCTGCTCCTGCCCTAACGCTCCACTGTCCGCCCCTACACCTGTGCTGCCTGCTCCTGCCCTAACGCTCCACTGTCCGCCCTACACCTGTGCTGCCTGCTCCTGCCCTAACGCTCCACTGTCCGCCCTACACCTGTGCTGCCTGCTCCTGCCCTAACGCTCCACTGTCCGCCCTACACCTGTGCTGCCTGCTCCTGCCCTAACGCTCCACTGTCCGCCCTACACCTGTGCTGCCTGCTCCTGCCCTAACGCTCCACTGTCCGCCCTACACCTGTGCTGCCTGCTCCTGCCCTAACGCTCCACTGTCCGCCCTACACCTGTGCTGCCTGCTCCTGCCCTAACGCTCCACTGTCCGCCCTACACCTGTGCTGCCTGCTCCTGCCCTAACGCTCCACTGTCCGCCCTACACCTGTGCTGCCTGCTCCTGCCCTAACGCTCCACTGTCCGCCCTACACCTGTGCTGCCTGCTCCTGCCCTAACGCTCCACTGTCCGCCCTACACCTGTGCTGCCTGCTCCTGCCCTAACGCTCCACTGTCCGCCCTACACCTCTGCTGCCTGCTCCTGCCCTAACGCTCCACTGTCCGCCCTACACCTCTGCTGCCTGCTCCTGCCCTAACGCTCCACTGTCCGCCCTACACCTGTGCTGCCTGCTCCTGCCCTAACGCTCCACTGTCCGCCCTACACCTGTGCTGCCTGCTCCTGCCCTAACGCTCCACTGTCCGCCCTACACCTGTGCTGCCTGCTCCTGCCCTAACGCTCCACTGTCCACCCTACACCTCTGCTGCCTGCTCCTGCCCTAACGCTCCACTGTCCGCCCTACACCTGTGCTGCCTGCTCCTGCCCTAACGCTCCACTGTCCGCCCTACACCTGTGCTGCCTGCTCCTGCCCTAACGCTCCACTGTCCACCCTACACCTGTGCTGCCTGCTCCTGCCCTAACGCTCCACTGTCCGCCCTACACCTGTGCTGCCTGCTCCTGCCCTAACGCTCCACTGTCCGCCCTACACCTGTGCTGCCTGCTCCTGCCCTAACGCTCCACTGTCCGCCCTACACCTGTGCTGCCTGCTCCTGCCCTAACGCTCCACTGTCCGCCCTACACCTGTGCTGCCTGCTCCTGCCCTAACGCTCCACTGTCCGCCCTACACCTGTGCTGCCTGCTCCTGCCCTAACGCTCCACTGTCCGCCCTACACCTGTGCTGCCTGCTCCTGCCCTAACGCTCCACTGTCCACCCTACACCTGTGCTGCCTGCTCCTGCCCTAACGCTCCACTGTCCGCCCTACACCTGTGCTGCCTGCTCCTGCCCTAACGCTCCACTGTCCGCCCTACACCTCTGCTGCCTGCTCCTGCCCTAACGCTCCACTGTCCACCCTACACCTCTGCTGCCTGCTCCTGCCCTAACGCTCCACTGTCCACCCTACACCTCTGCTGCCTGCTCCTGCCCTAACGCTCCACTGTCCGCCCTACACCTGTGCTGCCTGCTCCTGCCCTAACGCTCCACTGTCCACCCTACACCTGTGCTGCCTGCTCCTGCCCTAACGCTCCACTGTCCACCCTACACCTGTGCTGCCTGCTCCTGCCCTAACGCTCCACTGTCCGCCCTACACCTGTGCTGCCTGCTCCTGCCCTAACGCTCCACTGTCCGCCCTACACCTCTGCTGCCTGCTCCTGCCCTAACGCTCCACTGTCCGCCCTACACCTGTGCTGCCTGCTCCTGCCCTAACGCTCCACTGTCCGCCCTACACCTGTGCTGCCTGCTCCTGCCCTAACGCTCCACTGTCCGCCCTACACCTGTGCTGCCTGCTCCTGCCCTAACGCTCCACTGTCCACCCTACACCTGTGCTGCCTGCTCCTGCCCTAACGCTCCACTGTCCACCCTACACCTGTGCTGCCTGCTCCTGCCCTAACGCTCCACTGTCCGCCCTACACCTGTGCTGCCTGCTCCTGCCCTAACGCTCCACTGTTCACCCTACACCTGTGCTGCCTGCTCCTGCCCTAACGCTCCACTGTCCGCCCTACACCTGTGCTGCCTGCTCCTGCCCTAACGCTCCACTGTCCGCCCTACACCTGTGCTGCCTGCTCCTGCCCTAACGCTCCACTGTCCGCCCTACACCTGTGCTGCCTGCTCCTGCCCTAACGCTCCACTGTCCGCCCTACACCTGTGCTGCCTGCTCCTGCCCTAACGCTCCACTGTCCGCCCTACACCTGTGCTGCCTGCTCCTGCCCTAACGCTCCACTGTCCACCCTACACCTGTGCTGCCTGCTCCTGCCCTAACGCTCCACTGTCCGCCCTACACCTGTGCTGCCTGCTCCTGCCCTAACGCTCCACTGTCCACCCTACACCTGTGCTGCCTGCTCCTGCCCTAACGCTCCACTGTCCGCCCTACACCTGTGCTGCCTGCTCCTGCCCTAACGCTCCACTGTCCGCCCTACACCTGTGCTGCCTGCTCCTGCCCTAACGCTCCACTGTCCACCCTACACCTGTGCTGCCTGCTCCTGCCCTAACGCTCCACTGTCCGCCCTACACCTGTGCTGCCTGCTCCTGCCCTAACACTCCACTGTCCGCCCTACACCTGTGCTGCCTGCTCCTGCCCTAACGCTCCACTGTCCGCCCTACACCTGTGCTGCCTGCTCCTGCCCTAACGCTCCACTGTCCGCCCTACACCTGTGCTGCCTGCTCCTGCCCTAACGCTCCACTGTCCACCCTACACCTCTGCTGCCTGCTCCTGCCCTAACGCTCCACTGTCCACCCTACACCTCTGCTGCCTGCTCCTGCCCTAACGCTCCACTGTCCGCCCTACACCTGTGCTGCCTGCTCCTGCCCTAACGCTCCACTGTCCACCCTACACCTGTGCTGCCTGCTCCTGCCCTAACGCTCCACTGTCCGCCCTACACCTGTGCTGCCTGCTCCTGCCCTAACGCTCCACTGTCCACCCTTACACCTGTGCTGCCTGCTCCTGCCCTAACGCTCCACTGTCCACCCTACACCTGTGCTGCCTGCTCCTGCCCTAACGCTCCACTGTCCGCCCTACACCTGTGCTGCCTGCTCCTGCCCTAACACTCCACTGTCCGCCCTACACCTGTGCTGCCTGCTCCTGCCCTAACGCTCCACTGTCCACCCTACACCTGTGCTGCCTGCTCCTGCCCTAACGCTCCACTGTCCGCCCTACACCTCTGCTGCCTGCTCCTGCCCTAACGCTCCACTGTCCGCCCTACACCTGTGCTGCCTGCTCCTGCCCTAACGCTCCACTGTCCGCCCTACACCTCTGCTGCCTGCTCCTGCCCTAACGCTCCACTGTCCACCCTACACCTCTGCTGCCTGCTCCTGCCCTAACGCTCCACTGTCCACCCTACACCTCTGCTGCCTGCTCCTGCCCTAACGCTCCACTGTCCGCCCTACACCTGTGCTGCCTGCTCCTGCCCTAACGCTCCACTGTCCACCCTACACCTGTGCTGCCTGCTCCTGCCCTAACGCTCCACTGTCCACCCTACACCTGTGCTGCCTGCTCCTGCCCTAACGCTCCACTGTCCGCCCTACACCTCTGCTGCCTGCTCCTGCCCTAACGCTCCACTGTCCACCCTACACCTCTGCTGCCTGCTCCTGCCCTAACGCTCCACTGTCCACCCTACACCTCTGCTGCCTGCTCCTGCCCTAACGCTCCACTGTCCGCCCTACACCTGTGCTGCCTGCTCCTGCCCTAACGCTCCACTGTCCACCCTACACCTGTGCTGCCTGCTCCTGCCCTAACGCTCCACTGTCCACCCTACACCTGTGCTGCCTGCTCCTGCCCTAACGCTCCACTGTCCGCCCTACACCTGTGCTGCCTGCTCCTGCCCTAACACTCCACTGTCCGCCCTACACCTGTGCTGCCTGCTCCTGCCCTAACGCTCCACTGTCCGCCCTACACCTGTGCTGCCTGCTCCTGCCCTAACGCTCCACTGTCCGCCCTACACCTCTGCTGCCTGCTCCTGCCCTAACGCTCCACTGTCCACCCTACACCTCTGCTGCCTGCTCCTGCCCTAACGCTCCACTGTCCACCCTACACCTCTGCTGCCTGCTCCTGCCCTAACGCTCCACTGTCCACCCTACACCTGTGCTGCCTGCTCCTGCCCTAACGCTCCACTGTCCGCCCTACACCTGTGCTGCCTGCTCCTGCCCTAACGCTCCACTGTCCGCCCTACACCTGTGCTGCCTGCTCCTGCCCTAACGCTCCACTGTCCGCCCTACACCTGTGCTGCCTGCTCCTGCCCTAACGCTCCACTGTCCGCCCTACACCTCTGCTGCCTGCTCCTGCCCTAACGCTCCACTGTCCACCCTACACCTCTGCTGCCTGCTCCTGCCCTAACGCTCCACTGTCCACCCTACACCTGTGCTGCCTGCTCCTGCCCTAACGCTCCACTGTCCGCCCTACACCTGTGCTGCCTGCTCCTGCCCTAACGCTCCACTGTCCGCCCTACACCTGTGCTGCCTGCTCCTGCCCTAACGCTCCACTGTCCGCCCTACACCTGTGCTGCCTGCTCCTGCCCTAACGCTCCACTGTCCACCCTACACCTCTGCTGCCTGCTCCTGCCCTAACGCTCCACTGTCCACCCTACACCTCTGCTGCCTGCTCCTGCCCTAACGCTCCACTGTCCGCCCTACACCTGTGCTGCCCTGCTCCTGCCCTAACGCTCCACTGTCCGCCCTACACCTGTGCTGCCTGCTCCTGCCCTAACGCTCCACTGTCCGCCCTACTCCTGTGCTGCCTGCTCCTGCCCTAACGCTCCACTGTCCGCACTACACCTGTGCTGCCTGCTCCTGCCCTAACGCTCCACTGTCCGCCCTACACCTGTGCTGCCTGCTCCTGCCCTAACGCTCCACTGTCCGCCCTACTCCTGTGCTGCCTGCTCCTGCCCTAACGCTCCACTGTCCGCACTACACCTGTGCTGCCTGCTCCTGCCCTAACGCTCCACTGTTCGCACTACACCTGTGCTGCCTGCTCCTGCCCTAACGCTCCACTGTCCGCCCTACACCTGTGCTGCCTGCTCCTGCCCTAACGCTCCACTGTCCGCCCTACACCTGTGCTGCCTGCTCCTGCCCTAACGCTCCACTGTCCGCCCTACACCTGTGCTGCCTGCTCCTGCCCTAACGCTCAACTGTCCGCCCTACACCTGTGCTGCCTGCTCCTGCCCTAACGCTCAACTGTCCGCCCTACACCTGTGCTGCCTGCTCCTGCCCTAACGCTCCACTGTCCGCCCTACACCTGTGCTGCCTGCTCCTGCCCTAACGCTCAACTGTCCGCCCTACACCTGTGCTGCCTGCTCCTGCCCTAACGCTCCACTGTCCGCCCTACACCTGTGCTGCCTGCTCCTGCCCTAACGCTCCACTGTCCGCCCTACACCTCTGCTGCCTGCTCCTGCCCTAACGCTCCACTGTCCGCCCTACACCTGTGCTGCCTGCTCCTGCCCTAACGCTCCACTGTCCGCCCTACACCTGTGCTGCCTGCTCCTGCCCTAACGCTCCACTGTCCGCCCTACACCTGTGCTGCCTGCTCCTGCCCTAACGCTCCACTGTCCGCCCTACACCTCTGCTGCCTGCTCCTGCCCTAACGCTCCACTGTCCGCCCTACACCTCTGCTGCCTGCTCCTGCCCTAACGCTCCACTGTCCGCCGTACACCTGTGCTGCCTGCTCCTGCCCTAACGCTCCACTGTCCACCCTACACCTCTGCTGCCTGCTCCTGCCCTAACGCTCCACTGTCCGCCCTACACCTGTGCTGCCTGCTCCTGCCCTAACGCTCCACTGTCCGCCCTACACCTCTGCTGCCTGCTCCTGCCCTAACGCTCCACTGTCCGCCCTACACCTGTGCTGCCTGCTCCTGCCCTAACGCTCCACTGTCCACCCTACACCTCTGCTGCCTGCTCCTGCCCTAACACTCCACTGTCCGCCCTACACCTGTGCTGCCTGCTCCTGCCCTAACGCTCCACTGTCCACCCTACACCTCTGCTGCCTGCTCCTGCCCTAACGCTCCACTGTCCCGCCCTACACCTGTGCTGCCTGCTCCTGCCCTAACGCTCCACTGTCCGCCCTACACCTGTGCTGCCTGCTCCTGCCCTAACGCTCCACTGTCCGCCCTACACCTGTGCTGCCTGCTCCTGCCCTAACGCTCCACTGTCCCCCTACACCTCTGCTGCCTGCTCCTGCCCTAACACTCCACTGTCCCGCCCTACACCTGTGCTGCCTGCTCCTGCCCTAACGCTCCACTGTCCGCCCTACACCTGTGCTGCCTGCTCCTGCCCTAACGCTCCACTGTCCGCCCTACACCTGTGCTGCCTGCTCCTGCCCTAACGCTCCACTGTCCGCCCTACACCTGTGCTGCCTGCTCCTGCCCTAACGCTCCACTGTCCGCCCTACACCTGTGCTGCCTGCTCCTGCCCTAACGCTCCACTGTCCGCCCTACACCTGTGCTGCCTGCTCCTGCCCTAACGCTCCACTGTCCGCCCTACACCTGTGCTGCCTGCTCCTGCCCTAACGCTCCACTGTCCGCCCTACACCTCTGCTGCCTGCTCCTGCCCTAACGCTCCACTGTCCGCCCTACACCTGTGCTGCCTGCTCCTGCCCTAACGCTCCCCTGTCCGCCCTACACCTGTGCTGCCTGCTCCTGCCCTAACGCTCCACTGTCCGCCCTACACCTGTGCTGCCTGCTCCTGCCCTAACGCTCCACTGTCCGCCCTACACCTGTGCTGCCTGCTCCTGCCCTAACGCTCCACTGTCCGCCCTACACCTGTGCTGCCTGCTCCTGCCCTAACGCTCAACTGTCCGCCCTACACCTCTGCTGCCTGCTCCTGCCCTAACGCTCCACTGTCCGCCCTACACCTGTGCTGCCTGCTCCTGCCCTAACGCTCCACTGTCCGCCCTACACCTGTGCTGCCTGCTCCTGCCCTAACGCTCAACTGTCCGCCCTACACCTCTGCTGCCTGCTCCTGCCCTAACGCTCCACTGTCCGCCCTACACCTGTGCTGCCTGCTCCTGCCCTAACGCTCCACTGTCCGCCCTACACCTGTGCTGCCTGCTCCTGCCCTAACGCTCCACTGTCCACCCTACACCTCTGCTGCCTGCTCCTGCCCTAACGCTCCACTGTCCGCCCTACACCTCTGCTGCCTGCTCCTGCCCTAACGCTCCACTGTCCGCCCTACACCTGTGCTGCCTGCTCCTGCCCTAACGCTCAACTGTCCGCCCTACACCTGTGCTGCCTGCTCCTGCCCTAACGCTCCACTGTCCGCCCTACACCTGTGCTGCCTGCTCCTGCCCTAACGCTCCAATGTCCGCCCTACACCTCTGCTGCCTGCTCCTGCCCTAACGCTCCACTGTCCGCCCTACACCTGTGCTGCCTGCTCCTGCCCTAACGCTCCACTGTCCGCCCTACACCTGTGCTGCCTGCTCCTGCCCTAACGCTCCACTGTCCGCCCTACACCTCTGCTGCCTGCTCCTGCCCTAACGCTCCACTGTCCGCCCTACACCTGTGCTGCCTGCTCCTGCCCTAACGCTCCACTGTCCGCCCTACACCTGTGCTGCCTGCTCCTGCCCTAACGCTCCACTGTCCGCCCTACACCTGTGCTGCCTGCTCCTGCCCTAACGCTCCACTGTCCGCCCTACACCTGTGCTGTCTGCTCCTGCCCTAACGCTCCACTGTCCGCCCTACAGCTGTGCTGCCTGCACCTGCCCTAACGCTCCACTGTCCGCCCTACACCTGTGCTGCCTGCTCCTGCCCTAACGCTCCACTGTCCGCCCTACACCTGTGCTGCCTGCTCCTGCCCTAACGCTCCACTGTCCGCCCTACACCTGTGCTGCCTGCTCCTGCCCTAACGCTCCACTGTCGCCCTACACCTGTGCTGCCTGCTCCTGCCCTAAACGCTCCACTGTCCCGCCCTACCACCTGTGCTGCCT